>NC_050578.1:206121461-206463128 GCF_011100635.1 Trichosurus vulpecula | reverse complement strand
TCTTATGATGCTATGAGATGAGACTGTTGATGACAGGGAAGGAAGAAGTTGAGCTTGGCAACTACCTGAGTGTGGACTGAGGTGGATAAGGGGGCACAGAAGAGACAGGGAGAAGCTGGGGATGACTCATTTAGTGTCTCAACTCTGTGCAAAACTTCTGGGAGCAAAAGGGATGAAACTAATACCAGGAGACAAGAAAGCAACATCTTCACAACATATTGCTTTGGTCCAAGCCCAAGGGACTATTTTCTTCTGCTTTGGCTCTCCATGAGAAGAGAGTTGTTAGACTTGGCACTGGCTCGTCCCTGGCCCTGGGCTGGTTCAACATGCTTTATTCTCAGGCACCAGCCTCTGTTTGTATCCCCCAAGTTAACTGGCCGAAGCTGAGGCCTCATTCTTCAGGGGAAGTGGGCATTTTACAGGGAGAATTGTTTTTGCTTTTCCAATCTTCTGAGGGTTGGTTTTTCTAAGGTCTCCAGGCAGGGACTTTACCTTTATTTTGCTTGTCGTAGGACTCGGTAAGGAAGCGTGTGATCCGATCTGAAGGAATAGCAAAGGAGATCCCAGCTGCAACTTTTAATGTGTTTATTCCAATGACTTCTCCATCCTGTGCAAAGAGAGTTGATTAAGTGGTCACTAGAGGACAATAAAGCAAGCCACATTGCCCACAGCTTTAAAAAAGAAAGATAAAGTTAGTCCAGGTTCCTAAAAGGAACAGCTGCCCAGTCACTGTAAAATGCCTCACTCTAAAATGCTTCCCCAAAGTATCCCTTTAAAGCTGATCGCTTCACTTATAATGGCCAATTTCCCATTTTATTTTCTCCAAACTCAAGGAGGAGCTGAATGATCCCAAACCTGACTAGCACCTCTAAGTGGCTGAGAGTGGGCTGTCCAAGAGATGTAAGAAAAAAAATGGGAATGTCCTCCTTAGACATGCATTACTCAGATAAAGAAATGGAGGCACAGAGTGAAGTGGTTTGTTTACTATCATATTGCTAGAAGCTTTCATACTTTTTCTTCCATCACCCACACTAAATTCTAAATAACCTATGTCACAGTCTGCTTAGAACCATAAAATTCTGGAATGGGCTTTTCAATATAGAATGCCAGAGCTAGAACACAGATCACAGAATATTAAAGCAGAATTTTTTTTTCAGAGATCATCTGGTCCAAACTCCTTATTTACAGATTTAGAAACTGGTGCAGAGAGAGGAAATGATTTCCTTAGTGATTTAATTTAGCTTAATGATGCCAAAGTCCTTAGCACCGTTTGATGGTTCAATATCAGGAACTGATATGATTTTATCAGAGGACGTGACATCAGAGAAGAAGTACTCTCATCTGCTTTGCAGATGCACCCTAAAAACAATGGGATTTTTCCATTTGACTTGAAGCTGAAACCTTCCACATATGCTCTCTCTTGTTTTAGAATGTGAGCCTCTGGAGAGCTGAGACTATCTTGATTTTTTTTATTTATGTTTCTAGTGCTTTGCACACAGTAAGTGTTTAATAAATGCTTCATTCATTTCTATATTTGAAAAAAGAAATTTTCCAACAATGAATGTCCCTTTCTGTCTTTCATTTCTACCTTTGATGTTCCTTCCATGCTGGCTAACTGATCAGTAAAGACATTTTCACCAGCAGTTCCCAGATACAGCTCAGCTAGAGAAGTTTTGGAGGAGAGAGTGCCAACCTCGGGGTGATCGATCTGAAACTCTAGGAGATGGGAGGGGGTGGAGGGGCCCTCCTTCAGGGGAAGTCTTAGGGAAATCAAGCCTCATTCTAAATGCCCACAGACAGGCTTCTTGGAAACAGCTCTAAAGCCAAAGCTCCTAAGAGTTTCTCCTCTTAGCAGTAATACTGTCTGACATTGAAGACTTAATCCCGTTTTATGGAGACACTAATGGTCCACTTGGTGGTTTGCCTGGACCCTTTGCTCTCCCATCATGCTCCTTTGTGGTAGTCATGTCCAGGCTCATTAATAGGAAATTCATGAAAATTCAAAGAGACTTTTGATCTAAAATCAGCTTTCAACTGTGTGTACTTACCAGATTAACTAGAGGTCCTCCTGAATTTCCATACTATAAAAAGGGAGTAAAAAACAACTATTAGATTTTCAGTTTTAGGGGAAAAGTGTCTATATTTAAAACATAGTTCAAAGAAGTACCATAAAATATTGGAGCTGGAAGGGACCTTGGGGCTATAGTGCACAGCTTCTAATCACCTTCTAATTATGTTGCCTCTCTAGGTAGAAGATA
Organism: Trichosurus vulpecula; assembly: GCF_011100635.1. Classification (NCBI taxonomy): domain Eukaryota; kingdom Metazoa; phylum Chordata; class Mammalia; order Diprotodontia; family Phalangeridae; genus Trichosurus; species Trichosurus vulpecula. The sequence continues at coordinate 206,460,870 of NC_050578.1, read as the reverse complement.
AGCTTCTTGAAGGCAGGGACTGTTTTTGTTTTTTTTTTTTTTTTTTGCTTTCCTTCATACAGTAAGTGTATAATAAATGCTTATTTAAGGACTGATTATAGGGCACAGTAAACAAGACCTGAAAGAATCTTAGAAAATGGACCAGTAGAGCTAGGAGGAATGTTAAAACTCAGAGCTGAGAGAGTCCTCAATTTTATAGAGGCTCAGAGATGTGAATTAACTTGCCCAAAGTCACACAGCAGATCGGTGGCAGAGCTGGGCATGAAATCAAGTCTTCCACTTCCTAGTCTGAGACTTACCACTATACCACAGTGCCCAGTGTTCAAAGGGAAGCTCCTAAAACATCCTTACTAAATGGCAGGTTTACTGATAAAGGTGAACAACCTCCCAAGTGGGTCAACTTTGAAAGGGAAAAATGAATTTTTGGTCTGTTTGTTAAAAGATGAAGTCTCATTAGGTTATAGCCATTTTTGTATGTGATTACAACTTATCTTGGTGAGCTATCACAAAGAAAGAGTGGATCTTAGAAGTCAATATAAAGAATTATATAAATGTGGATTATTATTCATGTAGAATTACAAAGAACTATATGAATGTGGATTATTATTTATGTAGAAGTACCCAGAAAAATGATAAAGCCCTATGAAAGCTAAAGAATATAGGGGTGAACTGCCTGTCACAGGAAGTGTGTAAGTCAAGGTACCATTTCTGTTTTCCTAATGAAGTAATATCAAAAAACAAAGTCACTCACATCCCCTTCCCCTAGTCTATTTTAAACACTAGCAGCTACCTATCATTCATTTGTCCTAAGGTGTATGGAGGCATGAGGTTTAGACCTTGATTTGTCTTGAGGAAAGGTGTGTGTGTGTGTGTGTGTGTGTACACACAGATACATATACTACACATCTCATGAAATCTTTTTTTTTTTAAGTTCAGTGCCACTCTGACAACCCTGTACTCATTTATTCCCCTGGATCAGTAAGAATCCTTACTTTTTCACAAGCACATAAATGTTCCTGATTTGGGTGGTGCTTAAGCTTTAAGAACACTTTGGTAAGAAACATCCATCCATCCATCCATCATTCACTTCCTATTCCCATGAGGAAAGAGGTTGAATCTGATCCCAAGTTCAGATCCCAAGGTAGGAGGCATCTTCCCAGCTGGACTAACAAGTCTAACTTAGTTGTCAATGCCAAAAACAACAATGATGATTTTTAATGCTGATTTTCTACACTAAACTGCAATGAAACCATCTTTCCGCTCAAGTCAGACCACATCTGGAATATTATGTGCAGTTCTGGGCATGATATTTTGGGAGGGACATTGACATATTGGATTGAGTACAGGGGAGAGTGACCAGGATTATGAGGGGACTGGAAATTATGGCATATGGTGACATACTAGTTAAAGTAACTGAAGTTTAGCCTGGTGTCTTAGGGGAGACATGAAGGTTGTTTTTATATATTTGATGGATTTTCCCATGGAGGAAGGATTAGTTACTTTCTACAGGGGACAGCAAGTTGATGACAATATAAGATAGAACTTTTTAGCCATTAAAACTGTAAAGAGGACTTCCTCCTTATGTGGTGAGTTCCCCTTAACTCTTGAGTGTCCAAGCAGAGACTGGATGACCATTTATTAGAGATGTGTTGGGAAGGTGAACTAAGGTCCCTTAATAATGCAATTACCAATGTAGTTTCATCATCTATAAAATGAGGATGATAATTCCTATCCTATGCATGTCACAGTCCATTGCTCATAAAATGGAGGAAGCCAATTTACTTAGAATATGTCCCTACCCAAGTGCCCAAGGGATTTAGTACTATTTCATGAAATCATTTCAGTTGGAAAGGTAGACAGTCATTTAATCCATTCCCAGACTAGAAGCTTTAATAAATGTGAAACTTTAAGCAACTGGGCCAGTTAGGTTTGGCATAACCATAACTAGGGTGAGGTGACTGGTACTTTGCTCCAGGGTGCTGAATTTAGATGGCACTAACAGCACTTTCAGCCCTTCAGCAGGGCAGAAGCAGCAGAGCTTAACACCTAATTAGCAAGAATAATAATAGGAAAATAACAGATGAACTCTTTTCTTGCCTAGCTTTCCCTCCTAGCTTCTTCTTCCCAGGCAGGCTTCTATGTTGCTAGCCCTGGGCAAAATTTATGAGGTTTGCTCCGGGCATTAAAATTCTTAATTATGGCACTGATCGTAGCTCATCCATACATATGTATTATATGTATGTACACACATACATATGCATATATTTGTATACGTTATATATGTATACATAGATGCCTATGCGTGACTATATATACATATATTTTTGTGTGTACATATATACACATACATATAGTTTCCTCATCTGTAAAATGGGGATAATAGAACTTACCTCCCAGGGTGGGGTGAGTATTAAATAAGATAATATGTGTAACGCTTTTAGCACAGTGCCTGGTACACAGTAGGTGCTTAATAAATGCTCCTCCCTCCCATCCACTTCCTTCCGATGTACATATACATGTTCAGACCCATAAGCATAAACCAGCCCATCTACAAACTACAGTCATGCTGGACAGTTCAAATACAGCTATTGGCATGAACAATATGTTGTCAGAGTTAAGTACATGACTTACATTGATGATGGCATCTGTTTGAATGTAGTCCATGTCGGAGTCCTTAAGACCCAGTTCCTTCCCATCTCGCTGGGCTGTGCTGACAATTCCTGTTGTGACTGTGTTTTGTAAGGCAAAAGGACTCCCAATAGCCACCACAAATTCTCCTGGCCTCAGGTCTGCTGAATGGCCCAGCAGTAACACAGGGAGTTTTTTCTAATGAAGAGAAAATTGAATATAGGAAGATGAATACCAAAATTCATTCCATTATTCAACAAATACATTGGTCAGATTTCTTAGGAAGAAAATAATGAGCTGCTTTTTAACTGAACCTATGGTTTCATGAATGTGGGGCTCTCCCGATGAATGAGTTCCTTTCCCAGTGCCTATCAGCCAAAGCTCTGAATCTTATCGTCTTAGAGAATTGCCCAGGTAAAGATACTTGACCAGGGCCAGATGGCCAGCATGTGGCAGGGACAGGACTAGAGCCCAGGCCTTCCTGAGCCCGAGGTCAGCTTTCTATCCAGTTAGTCATGCTACTCTCAATGAAAGGTAAAGGTGAAAAGCTTTTGTCTGTTCATATTAATAGGAACGATAATGATAACATGATATTTTGGTTTGCAAAGTGCTTTGATCTTCTAAATAACCCTGGGAGATAGGTGCTATTATTATCTTTGCAGATGAGGAAACTGAGATAGACGGAGGTTAAGTGACTTGCCTGGGGTCACACAACTAGTAAGTGTCAGGTGGAATTTGAACTGGGGCTTCCTGATTCCAAGCCCAGCATTCTATCCGTGGCATCAGATCTTTATGTGGGGCTGTTTATTATTATTATTATTGTTATTATTGTTATTTTGGTGTCAGGAGAGCTCCAGGTCAAATCCTGACTATAACACTAGATAATTACATAGCCATAGATGAGCTGTTTCTAGTCTCTGAGTCTCAGTTTCCTCGTCTGTAAAATAGCCATAATACTTTCACTCAATTCCTAAATACTTTGTGGAGAAAGTGTGTTGTAAACCTTAAAGGAGGGAAAAAAAAAAGTGCAGCTAGATGGTTCCATGATGGATAGAGTGCCAGGCTTGGAGTGAGGAAAACTCATCTTTTTGAGTGCAAATCTGGCCTCAGACACTTACTAGCCGTGTGGCCCTGGACGAGTCACTTAACCCTGTTTGCCACAGTTTCCTCATCTGTAAAATGAGCCGGAGAAGGAAATGGCAAACCACTCCAGAAAACCGCAAATGGGGCCACAAAAGTTGGGTACAGCTGAAAAGATTGAACTACAACAAAATCTTTAAGTGCCATAGAAACGTGAGTTATTATTCTTTATTGTTATTATTATGATTTTATATGGCACTCTGTAAAGTGCTTTTATCTATGGAAGCAGTGCAGTATAGTAGAAAGAGGATTGGCTTGAAGTCGGAAGATGTAGGTTCAAAACCCTGCCTTTTATGCGTACTCTACCTGAATGATTGTGGACAAGGCATCAGTGTTTTCACCTATAAAAAGAGGGGGTTGGTGGACATGACCTCTGAGATCCCTGCCATCTTTAGCTTATCTATCCTATGATCTTCATAACTGAGGCCCAGAGAGGTGACTTGCCCGAAGCCATAACACACTCAGTCCTTAGTATGTCCAAAGCCTTCATCCTCAACAATGCCAAATCTCAGGGCCCGTGTCAAACTCACAATACAACTCCCTCCCACACTAGTTTTCTCCTCCATCCAGCCGGGATGGGGGAATGCAAAGTCATTTAAGCATGAGCTTAAGAGAAACCTAATTATAGCACCAATCTATAAAAGTCACGCAATGCATACCAGAGCCAAATATAAACTGTTTCTGGATGAAAGACAGCCTAGTGTAGTGGAAAGAACTCTAGCCTCTTGTTCCAGTTCCCTTATTAATTCACTCTATGGCCTTGGGCAAATAAGAGCTGGAAGGGGCTAGATGTTCTCTAAGAACAACCTTTTATTTTAACGTTGAAAAAAACAGTGCTAGTGTACCGGACTCTGATTCCCCAGCCCTTCATTTCCTCCCTCTGTAAAATGAAAGAGTTGAACCAGGTATCTCCAAGGTCTCTTCCATCTCTGAGAGGCTATGTCCAATGTAGGTACATTCCTCTTTGTGCAGACATAATTGTGAAAACCCAAATTTGCGCAGAAGGTAAAGAGGTGAAGATTAACAATTTTATTGAATAAGACTCACCATCGAAGTATCAAAGGGGGAGCCCAAGGTTGTTGGACATTTACAAAATTAGACCAAAGCTACTGTTCCATGTCTCCCTGATGAAATGGGTTCAAAACCAACCCTTGGGTGACTTCGGGCAATTTACTTCCTCATCCTGAGCCACAGTTTCCTAATTTGTAAAATGAAGGAGTGAGGGGAGATCACTTCTAAGATCTCTTCAAGTCCTAGGATCCTGTTGGTCCTAACTCTTTGACCCGAAATATTGAATGGAAACTACATGGATTTGGTGAGATGAGAGGCCCTTTCAACTTTCTTAGATGATCATTCCAGAGTTCATTAGGACTATTATTACTGGGGAGCAAGTGATTTGGTTGGCCTGTGAATTAGGAGACAGGGAGTCTATTTCCCAAAGTTTTAATTTCATGACCCAAGTCAGTCTCCGAGCCTAAGACTGATACTTGTAAAGTAATAATATATACTTATCCACACCCTCCCACAGGTTGTCTGGAGGTCAGATTTTAATAGGTCAACAGGAAACTTAGCTGGAAAAAATTTTTAGAGCTGAAAGGAACCTTAGAGATTATCCATCCAACCTTTTAATTTTATAAGTGAGAAAAATGAGGCCTTGCTTTACTAATTGGGGACTCTCTCTCCCCTGGACTACCACTTTAGCAAGGAGCTGGCCAGGCTTCACTTAACTCTTGCCTGGACTCATTCTGTCACCCTAGAGAAATCAGAAAGACCCTGCTTTCCTGATGGGTGACTCCCTTCCTGAGGCCACCATTGCAGAAGGGCAGTAGCCAGGCTTCATCTTACCTGCAGTGACACTTCTCCTCCCTCTCACCTGCTTTCCCTGCCTCTGTCTCCATCTAACCTTCTGCTTTCCAGCTCCCCCACATGCTTTGTCTTTCCTCATTACATTGTGAGCTCCTTGAAGGCAGAAACCATCTTTTGCCTCAGTGAATATCCCCAGCACTTAGCACCGTTCCTGTACATAGTAGGAGCTTAATAAATGGTTATTTATTGATTGGTGGAATACTGAAAAGAGGGAACTGAACTAGAGTGCTTCTAAGTTCCCTTCTAGAGCTAATCTTTTAGGTTCTAAGTTCTCTTCCATCTCTGGCATCCTGTAAGCCTACAACACCCTTGAAAAATTCAAGAATTCAAACCATTTCCTGCCTGATAAGGACACTACCTTCACTACTTACTTACCTTGGGATTGATCTTGATCGTGGCAATGTCAGACTTCTTGTCAATGTCTTTGATCGTTGCCTCATAGGTGTCTCCACTCTGCAGCTGAACCTTCAACTGCTGTCGTCCAGAAATGGCATTGGTGCTTGACACTACATGGGCATTGGTCACTATTAAGCCAGATTCCGAAATGATAAATCCAGATCCACTGGACAATGGCACGTTTCGACCGAAGAGAGGGTGCCTGTGGCAAAGCAAGCACAAACAGGGACCTTTTTAGGTTGTGCAGCAGTGGATGGGAGGCAATACCCAAAGTTCATCAACACACAGCATGTAGGCTCACAGATGGTCAGAGCTGGATAGGACTTTAGAACATAGAACATGGAATGTCTGAGCTAGATGGAACCTTAGAAGACAGAATGTGGAATGCCAGATCTAGAAGAGGCCCTAGAACATAGTGATGTTAGAGCTAGAAGGGGCCCTGTTATTATCTTGTTTAATGTTATCATTCTACAGTTGGGGAAACCGACCCAGAGAGGATATGTGACTTGCCTAAAGTCACACAGTGATTTACATCACAAAAGCAAGTCAAGCTCTGTGCCCAGGATACAAAGAAAGGCAAAAGACAGTCAGCCCCTGCCCTTGAGGAACTCACATTCCTGTGAGGGAGACAATATGCACACAATTATGGATAAGATAGATCTATACAGAACAAATTGTGACATTCTCCAAGGGAAGGCACTAGCATTGAGTCATCATGAGAAATTGTTTGGCCTGTTGAATAACTCAGGCAGTCTATTTCAATACAGTGAATGGCTGAAGGAAGTATGTTTCTTTAGGCTGTTGAGGAAAAGACCAAAGGGGACATGGGGACCATGATGGGTGTCTTTAGGTATTCAAAGGACTATCAATTGACCCCAAAGGAGGAATGGGTAGAAGTTGTTATTTTGGTCATGTCCTATTCATTGTGACTCGATCTGGGGTTTTCTTGGCAGAGATACTGGAGGGGTTTGTCATTTCCTTTTCCAGCTCACTTTACAGATAAGGAAACTGAGGCAAACAAGGTTAAGTGACTTGCCTCGGGTCACTCAGTAAGTGTCTGAGGCTGGATTTGAACTCATGAAGATGAGTCTTCTTAATTCCAAACCCAGTGCTCTAGCCACTGTGCCACCTCGCTGCCCAGGGGTAGAAGTTACATGGAGACCAATTTTGGCTCAGGTAGAAAGGAGTCACTCTCTAACCATCAGAGATATCCAGCAACCAAATGGACTGGCTTAGCCGATAGCAAGTTTTCTAGAGAGAAGATTCCTCCATCAGGCCTAAAGAACTGGACTGAAGGATGCCTGGGGTTCTTTGCCACTGTAGGACCCTATAATTCCAGCATCATCTACCCATAAGGCCAAGTAATTGGATTTCAGAGTTTGAGGTGGCTGTTTAATAAAAGGGCAATTAAACTAAATGGGGCTCAGCACTGGGATGATTAAGGAATAAGTTGTTTACTTTTTTGATGTAAATTAACTCTTTAGTGCCAAGAACGTACCACTTAGACCAAATGGAGCAGCTACATATGAAGTTAAATGCTCAGAGCTGGAAAGGTTCCTTCTAAGCAATGGGGCATAACAGAGGAGACCTGGGTGTTCATGCTAGATCACAATTATTCCATGTGAACTCAGATAAGTCTCTTCATTTCTCAATTTCCCCATCTATTAAAGAAGGGAGTTGCCAAAGATGCTCAATTACCTACGAGCCCTTGGGCAAGTTGCTTACTTCTCTGAGCCTCAGTTCCCTCATCTGTAGAATGAAGGTATCGAACTAAACAGTCTCTGAAGTCTGCGCTCCTATGACCCCCGACAGCCGACGTGCTCTGAATTAGCTTCTTATGTTCTGACATTATTTGTCCTATGTTCCCTTCTGGCTTTAAGAGTCTATGAGTCAACACCAACCCTTTTACAGAAATTCATTTTATTAGCTGACTAAGCCAATCTTCTGCCCTGTCTGCAACCTGTCAGCTCAGTGGCTTATCTGCCTCCTTCAAGCACCTGCAAATTTCTGCTGATTATATTTGTTTTGTCTCACCTTTCAGACAGCAGACTCCCGCAGGGTGGGTTCTATATCTGTGTGTCAGTCTATACCCCAGGCACCTATGGCGAGTTTCATGAACTTTTTGGAAATTCAATGGGTGTTTGTTGACTGATCATTATATGTTGTTTACCAGATCACTTTTTATCAGCATGGCCCAGTCAAAAGGGCAGTATCAGGTCATTTTTTATCAGCGTAGCCCAATCAAAAGGGCAGCGCCTGAGAATAAGGAGACTTAGTGTCCCGTCTGGGCTCCATCACTGACTGAGTAACCTTGGCAGACACTTCAGAGTGCCTCAGTTTCTTCATTTGTAAAACGGGATAATAATAATTTACCCTCATGAGAGTGTTTTAAGGTCAAAATAAGATAATACATCTAAAAATGTTTCCCAAAAAATGTAAAAGTTGAATGAATCATATTAACACCAGGTATTTTTGTTGGGCAGCTAGGTGGTGCAGTAGATAGAGAGGAAGACCTGAGTTCAAATATTATTAGCTGTGTGTCCCTAGGCAAGTCACTTAACCCTGTTTGCCTCAGTTTCCTCATCTGTAAAATGAGCTGGAGAAGGAACTACTCAAGTATCTTTACCAACAAAACCCCAGATAGGGTCACAAAGAGTTGGACATGATTGAACAACAAATTATTATTATTAATTATTGTCATCGCCATTAGATATCTGTGTGGGATAGTGAAAAGAGCATTGGATCTGGAATCAGGAGTCCTGGGTTCTAGTTTCACTTTTGTCAGTTACTGGCTACATGATCCTAGCATGAGTCGTTTAAACTCTCCAAGCCTCAGTTTCTACATCTCTAAAATTTTGTACCACTTACATCACAGGGTTGTTGTGAGGAAAGTACTTTGCATACCTCTGAGTGCATTTTTGCTCAGTTTCATTGGTCTAGGGAATTCCCTCTGAGGAAACTCCCTCTATTAATCTACATGGGCAAATTTTTTGGCAATTTGCGGCCTTTTTCTGCCTTGTTCCTGAACGTGCTCTCTATCCCTTCCAGTTTTCCAGATTCCTTTTACACATTACCTTCCCCCATTAGAATATAAGCTCTTTGAGGGCAGGGATTGTCTTTCTACTTGACTGTAGAAGAAGTTGTACTTCACGACTTCTAAAGTGTTTTGGTTCTTTGAGTTCATGTCCTATCACCCCTACTAGACTGAAATCTCTTCCACAACAAATCAAACCAAGTAATTTTATTTAAGAGTTTGATGTGACCATTTAATAAAAGGGTCTTTGTAATCAGGGTTCTTTAGGCAGTAATTAAACTAAATGGGGCTCAGTCCTGTGATGATTAAAGAATAAGTTGTTTACCTTCCTGACATAAATTAACTGTTTAGTGCCAAGAGCAGTCCTTAGTCCTAATGGAGCAGCCATTTATCAAGCTCAACCCTCAGGTCTTGAAAGGGCCCTTCTAAGCAATGGGATGTAATAGATCACTGGGTCTTTAAGTGTCTTATTTTCATTATATCTTTCCTAGAATTAATCACAGGACCTTATACACTGGAAGAACTTCACAACTTTGGTGAATTAGAAAAATGTTTCCAACATAGACATGGCGGCTGTTCCTTCCGTCAGTCTATCAGTTGGTGTTTGTTGATCAATGCTCTTCACCACTTGGCTTTAAGCAACTTTTCCAGAGTTGCTTTAATTACGCATTAATAAATCTTTTTTTTTGGAGGGGGAAGGCAGGGCAATTGGGGTTAAGCGACTTGCCCAAGGTCCCACAGCTAGTAAGTATGTCAATTGTCTGAAGTCAAATTTGAACTCAGTTCCTCCTGACTCCAGGGCTGGTGCTCTACTCACTGCACCACCTAGCTGCCCCATTAATTACGCATTAATGTAATTAATTTAATTACACATTAATCCACACTCTACTGTTTAGTCACCTTTGCCGTTCCTCACACTTGTTTACACCTCATAGTCTCTTCCTTCACACAGGCTGCCCCATAAGCTGGGAATGTCTTCCTTTCTTGCTTCCTCCTCTTGGATCCAGTTTCCTTCAAAGTTCAACTAAAATGCCACTTCCTACATGCTGCCTTAGGTCCTGATACCCGGCCCCTCAACCTTGTGTTTATCTTTAAAAATATTTTGTATTTACTTATATGTACTGATCAACTTCCTTTTCTCCCTCCCCCCAGCATGTAGTAGGCATTTCATAAAGGTTTGCTGATTGACTGGCTATTGCTATATGTAAAATCCTGCGCCAGGCTTTGTCAGGGCACATAAAAGGTTAATTCTTGGCCTCAAGGAATTTATAGTCTCTGCAGGGGGATTTATTTGTTGAGTTGTTTTTCAGGCGTTTCTGACTCTTTGTGACCCTTTTTGCGGTTTTCTTGGCAGGGATATTAGACTAATTTGCCATTTCCTTCTCCAGCTCATTTTACAGATGAAGACGCTAAGGCAAATAGGGCTAAGTGACTTGTCCAGGGTCACACAGCCAGTAAGAATCTGAAATTGGATTTGAACTCAGGTCTTTGTGACTCCCACCCCAGTGTTCTATCCACTGCACTACCAAGCTGCCCCATGCAGAGGGGGATAAGAAGGATAAAAATTGTATAGTTCTTCTGAAATCACATCTCCTTATGTCATTCTCCTGCTCAAAAACTTTCAATGACTCCCCAGAACAACATATAATGCTCCTCACAATCTGGCTCCAACCTCCTTTTCTAGCTTTCTTTCACATTACTCCTCTTAACGGGTTCTATTCCAGCCAGATTCTCCAATCTCGTCCTGTCTTCTCTTGCCCCGTCACCTACACACATAAATGTTCTTATTCTTCAGAGGCAGAACACGGGTTCTAGAATCAGAGAACTTGGGTTCACATCCTGCCTCTGACATTTATTAAATGTGTAACTTATGGCAGATCTCACTTAACTTTTCTGGTTATCAATTTCCTCATCTGTAAAATAAGCTTCTTGGGCTACATGACCTCTGAGCCCTCTGAGACCTCTTCCAGCCCTGAATCTGTGATCCCCATCTCTACCCATGAAATCCCTGTATTCCTTCAAGGCCTTGGTCATGTCCACTGTAAGTTCTCCTTTGTTCTGCCCCTGCCTCCCCGCCTCAACTAAATGGGATTTATCCTTCTTTCAACTTCCTTAGATTACTTTGGCTCTCCCCCCAAGGTCCCTCCTACCTTTTAAGGCACTCATGTGTACACCTGTCCTAGGCACCTGATGAACTATAAATTCATCATGTGAATAAACTATAAACTCCTCAAGGATGGGCATAACTTTGCTCTTTTTAGAATTTCTTAGTGTCTCGCAAGATTAACACAGAGTCTGGCACATCATCAATGCTTAATAAATGTTTGTTGAAATGAATTGACTGAAATTGGAGCTCACTTGAACCAGGAGGGCCTGGAGGGTGGTTAGAGGTTGGATTGGCAGGGAGGGAATCATAAAGAGAAAGAACAGCATGAGCAAAGGTTTGGGGGTCAGAAGGAGCAGGATATGGGGACTGGAGGTGAAAGGGAAAGAAGGTATGGGGAGGGACATGGAGAAAACTGTCCGGACTGGGACGGAGGGTTTAGGTTTTATTTCATCAAAGGAATCATTGACAAAGGAAATACAGAAAGCTGATGGAAGGATAGAGGGTAGCGTGGGCAGGAATTGGTGGGGTCAAGCAACCATAAGAGAGAATTACCTACCTCAGAAAAAGTTCAATGTGAACCACGGCAGGAGCAATCTTTTCCACCACATCCGCAATGAAGTTAAACTTGTACCTCGGGCTGGTGAACTGTTGGTGACCTATACTAGCAGAAAGAATTGGGTATGTTAATAAGAAGATGCAGCTTTCATGATCTACCTGGAAAAAAAATAGATGTGAGAGAGCTGAGCTCTTACTGGTTTTGCATTAGTCAATTTTACGACTATAATAACAAAGACCTTTCTTTTGTGACTTCTCCTTAAGCAAAACAGATGGGAAAATCTGAGATTGCTAGACAAATAAATCAGAGAGGGGAGCAATTATTCACTCTCCAGATGACTTCTTTGTTCGAAAAGAGGAGTCAGGAACATTCCTGACCATTCTGGACTCCACTGGTAGGTTTAAAATTGATGAGTTAATTAAAAAAAAAAAAGATTTACAACAGATTTTCTGGAACACATGGACTTGGATTCCAGTTCTAGCTCAGTTACTACCTGTGTGACCATGGGCAAGTTACTCTCTTTGAGACTCAGTTTCCACTTCTATAAATTAAGGGGATTAAGACTTGAAGGCTCTTTCCAACTTTAAATTCCATGACACTGACATCTATTATGTAATAACAAATTATAATAGCTAACATATAGTGCTTTTAAAGTTTATAAATGCATTCCATATGTTATCACACTTGACTCTCATCCCTTTGAGGTATCATTATCATTATCATCCCCCCCTCCCTTTTTAGAGAGGAAGGAAATAGAGGAATTTGGAGATTGTGACTTGCCTAAGGTCACATAGCTAGTAAGTGTCTGAGGCAGGCTTTGAATTCAGGTCTTTCTTACTCCAAATCAGAACTTTGTACATTGGTACTACTTAGCAGCCTTAAAGAGAGGTTTACTTGCATTAGATGGCTACAAGCATTCTGGAAAGCAACATGCATACTATGAGTCAACACAGGCTAGCAGACAGAGTACTGGACTTGGGATCAGGATAACCTGGGTTCTAATCATTGCACACATTACTTCATTGTTCTGAGACTTAGTATCTTCACCTGTAAAATAGGGGTAGAAGCAGCAGAAGTGTCTCGGAGGATAAAGCACTGGACCTGGAGTCTGGAAGACCTGAGTTCAAAAACTTAGAAACTTACTAGTTGTGTGACCATGGGCAAGTCACTCAACTTCTCTCTCCCTCGAGTTTCCTCATTTGTAAAATGGGATAATAATAGCACCTACTTTCCAAGGATGCTATAAGGATACTGTGAGTTAAGCTTCGTAAAGTGCTTTGCAAATCTTCAAGCTCTAATCAATGCTAGCTATTATTATCTACTGCTCCAAGAAACTGGGAGGAAAGAATAGTGTAAAGCCGAATGGATGGTAGACATGGGAACTATGGTGATGTTTCTGGCCTTCTGACCCATCGCCCTCACTTTAAAATCTAGATTCATTCATGATTGAAACAAAAGGTAGTTATAGCCCTGACACCTAGAACTGAAAAGCAACAACAAAACAAAAAAACCTCATTCTCATCAGCAAGGCTTCATTTCCAAGCCTATGGAATTACCCTTCCAATATCTAACACATATCTAGTAAGCCCTTTCCAGGAGGTGGCTTGGCAGCACTGTCTCTGGAGTTCAAAGACTACTTCAGGTGCTATCTACTCAGGTTCCCTTGGGTTCTTTATCTAACTACCCTGAACCTCAGCTTCTTAATCTGTAAAGTCAGGATGCTGGACTAGTCAATCAGTATGCATTTTTTAAGTGCCTACTATGTGCCAGGCACTGTGCTAAGCTTTGGAGATAAAAAAAGAGGTAAAGGCTTGCAGGTAGAAGGTGAGATTTTAGTTGGGACTTGGAAGTAAGACAGGGAGGAACTTATGATCCAATGGGGACAAGAATATGCAAACAACTATGTACAGACAAGCCATATATGGGAAAAATAGGAAATAATCAACAGATGGCAGTCACTGGAATTAAGTGACTGGTAGGTTTAAAATTGATGAGTTAATTTTAAAAAAGAGATTTACAACAGATTTTCTGGAACACATGGACTTCGATTCCAGTTCTAGCTCAGTTACTACCAGTAGGCCTTGGCAACAGATTAGAAATGGGAGGTGAGAGACAGTGAGGAGCTGAGGATGACTGAGGTACTGAGTGGATGGTGTTACCCTCTACAGTAATAGGGAAGGTAGGAGTCGGGGAGGGTTGGCGGGGGCGGGGGGAGTGGAGATAATGAGTTCTGCTTTAGACATATTGAATTTAAGATGTCTACTGGGTGTCCATTCCAGATGTCTGAAAGAGAGCTGGAAATGCAAGTTTGGAGGTCAGCAGAGAAATTAGAGTAGGAAAGGTAGCCTGTGAATCATCAGCATGGAGATGGTAATTTAATCTATGGGAGTTGATGAGATCACCAAGAACTCTATGGATAGATTTCAGTAGGTCCATCAACTTGGAAGGGAAGAAAATTATATCTTTATTTTCACTGACCTCTAACTGAAACTTTGCAATTCCTTTAATTATATAAGGGCATTATTATGATGAGTATACATAGGCTTCACTAGACTGTCAAAGAGGTTTATGACAGAAATAAAGGTTAAAAAAGTCTTGCCTGGATGGTCTCTGAGGTGCCATCCAACTCTAAATCTAAAATTTATGATCCTCCAAAATGCAGAGTATAGTGTCAGGCTTTAGGGGAGAGAAGCAGTCTAGGTAAGATGCAGGTTTCTGTTTTCAAGGAGCTTAAAAGAGTATTCCTAGTATCCAAGTCTAGTGCAGAGAAGAAAAAAAATAAACATACCTACAATAAACAACATTACATGGCGAGTGTATTATCAACTAGAGAGAAGGGTCAGAGGGGATAAATGAGTCAGCTAATTAAGTAAATGGTAAAGATTTCCAATCAGGTCTGCTGCAAGGCTTCAGTCCTGAAAGCATGTTTCCAACTGAGCAATGTTTATCTTGCACTTAGCCAGAGGCAGTGGAAAGCATATTGGACGTGGGGACAAGAGACCCGAGTTTGAATTCCTACTTTGTCACTCACTAGCCATGGAACTCAGCCTCAGTTTCTTCATGTGTAAAATGAGAATGACATCTGTACTACCTTCCATCAGCAGTGGTCCTGAAGAAAGTACTTTGTAAATCTTAAGGTACAATATAAACACGAGTTATTACGATTAGTAATAACTAATTTATTTATGCATTTAATTTTGACACATTTAATGTTGCCTAGGCCCAGGTTTGCCAGGCAGTTCATGAACTTTGATGAAACTTTTTTGATGGATTGAATTTCGCTCACTGTTAGCAAACAAGCCAAAGGCATTTGAGAAATGACTGGCTTTTCTTTTCTTTCTTCAATTACAGGCATGTGCCAAGGTCTCCCACTTAGCTGTGAAGGCATTGACTTAATTTGGAACAAACAGGGCTCAGTTTTTGCCTTGAAAGGCTTCGATTTAAAAAAATACTCATATACTCCCCCCACCAAAAGAAAAAAAATGAAAGAAAAAACGTTATTGGAATTCAATCTGCCAGCAAACTCCTGACATGAAAGATGAAGCTCAGTGCTCAAAATCAGCCTTGCTGTCCAGCTGTGATGGCAAGCAACCACAGAGTTGGACAAGACCTCAAAAGTAGTTTAATTTAACTCCTTAGACCTGGGATCTACTCGCAGCTCTACCATTTACTACATGTGTTAGCTTAGGCATGCCACTTAACCACTCTGGGCCTCAGTTTCTTCAACTGCAAAGCGGGGAGATTGGGCAAGATAATCATGAATCTCCCTGTTTCATCTCTAAATCGTCTGAATCTATAATACAGAAAAGAATCTCCCACAACAAGAAGTTATCCAGCCTCCATTCGAGTACCTCCAGTGATGGTGAACTCACTACCTCACAAGAAATCCATAGTCAAGAAGTTCTTTATTTTAGATCAAATTTAATCTCCTTTTCCCTTCGGATGGTGATTGAGTCCTTCTGAAGCAATCTTGTCTCCAGTCTAAGAATCCATATGTCCCTCAACTGTTCTTTAATCCCCTCCCTGTCTTGGCTGTTAATGTGGCTCCTAAATTGTGGTACCTGGAATTGAAGACACTACTCCAGATAAGATCTGATGAGGGCAGAGAACAGTAGGCCCACCACCTACCTTGTGATGCAAATTGACATTCTGGAGAAAGGAATCATCTCTCTAAATTCCCAGGATTCCACCCAAAAACTCTCCTCCTAAGCAGAACATTGATTTATTATTAACATTCCTATGGGCTTTTGAATTTTTGAAAGCACTTTAGATGCATTATCTTATTTGGAGCTCACAACAACTCTAAAGGGTATGGACCACAGAGTCTCAGAGAGGTTGCGTATGATCACACAGCCCATCATCACAGGCAGGATGTGAAACTAAGTCTTCCAGACTCCAGGACCACTCCATCCCCTACAGTACTCCTGGGGATGTCAGTGGATGTCAGAAAGTTCAGAGAAAAGATTATGGCCTGAAATTCTACAGAGGACTCCAGCCTAGGAGATATGGAAGGTTCTTTTAAGGACAAACCAGATAGCACACACTCAAGGAGGTTTTGAAACATTCCTGATGAATCTATTTTATTTGTTGCTGGTACCCCGCAGGGGAAGAGATTCTTTGGGGTCCCATGCAAAAGCCTCTGTTTTCTATTGGTCTCAGTCAAGCCCTCCGGGCTTAATGATGAGATGGGAAAGGAAGATGGATGAAGCAGGATCCTTATGGAGCTTGGTTGAACACGTAGGTTGTTCAGGCAGTTAATATCAGAACCAGGACTTGTGACTTTCTGTCTAGAACTCTTTGCTCCACTCCCCTCTGAGCTCCCCACCCCTACTCCATGTGCCTGGAGGTCAGAATTCCTGCCTCTCTACCTAGAGCTAGCCTCAGTTGAAGGCATCGTTGTGGTTGGCTGAAGAGGAGGCTCCGTGTTGCCTCTTAGCCCTGATGTAGTATCTTGTTTCCCAGATAAACAGCTGGAGTCTAACCTCTGAGAGCAGTTTACATCAGAATCTGGCTGATTATAAACCTAGAATCAAAGTCTCCTTGTATCAGGTCAGCCCTAGAGCACAGGTCAGCATTGGGTGGGTGGGGCTAAATAAAGTGGCATGAGATGTGGCGGTGTTTTAATAGCAGGAGGCTCCTTTTTAGTCTCCACATTTAGCAGCCAGCAGGAGTAAATCTCTTTGATGGATTACTACAGAATAAACAGAGTGGGACAATTTGGCAGATTTAGAGTTTGCCACTTGGTTTTATGTCAATCCAAGATTATTGAAATACACACGTACACACACACACACGAAATGAAACCTCTTGCTTACATAAGCTTCTAGTTGAAAGCAACGCCTAGTCAGTCTAGTTAATGATCATTACTCCAGGGGACCCTCAGGGTGTAGCTGGAAAAAAATATGTAAGAGTAATTTTTTTCATTTGCATATCTCGAATAACTCACAGGGAGGCATCCATCTGTCTGTACCTTCTTTGAATAGATTTGTACAGTGAGCTCAGTTTACTAAAGCCCAAGTATATGAGCCAGAGGCAGACACCAGATACAGTCACGGCAGGAATGTGGTACAGTGGGGAAACCCTGGAGTTAGAGGTAGAGACCCTCCTCCACTTCTTGCTATACCTTCTAGTGAGCTTGGGAAGGCCTCAGTTTTCTCATCTGGAAGAGGAGGGGGTCAGATTAGATGTTCTCTAAAGTCCTGGCCAACTCCAGACTCTAAGATCCTATGTGGTCTGGACCAGTGACCACTCTACAGACAGAGAGTCTGGGCCATCCTGAGGTTAAGTGATGCTCCCTTCACCACAGAGATTTGAGAGTATTTGTAATGCCAACTTCCATACTGCCCACTCCAGTTTCTCCAACTGATCCTTGTGGGGAAGGACTTCAAGGCCCCTCATCATTCTATGGTCTTCCACTGGTTGTCAATATGCTTCCAAAAACATGGTGTTCAGAACTAAATATGATGATCCCAATATGTCCTGGACAGGGCAGAGGACAGAAAACAGGACTCTGGACTACCCCCTCTTTCATTCTGGATACCATGGCTCTCTTAATTGGCCTGGTGCAGAATCTATAAATCTGGTATACGATTTACCTTTAACCCTAATCCTATCCCACTCTCCTTTTAAGTCTTTAAAGGGAAAATGGGATGCTCACCCATTGGGAATGCTGCAGAAGGTATTCCTGCTTAGTTCAGCCTGAACTAGAGAACTTTGGTGTTCAGTCAGCATTAATTAAACACCTACTGTTTGCCAGGTATTGTGTTAGGTGCTGGGAGTACAAGTATGAAAAAGGAAACAATCCCTCCTCTCAAGGAGCTTATGTCCCCCTTAGCTCTGACATTCTGGAATCCTAGGAGGAAATCTAGGGGTAGTGGGGTGGAGAAGGAAGGCAGATTCAAAGCTTTTAATATGCTTCCCATCTGTACAGACGAATCCTCAAGATGAAAGAACGAGATGGAAGAAAAGAAATTTGCATTCCTCCAAACCAGGCTTCCTCCATATACTACACCAGTCTGGAAAGACCTACATTTTAAAACAAAAATGAAAATGACTACCACTCTAGTCTGCTCCTGTCCTCAAGCCAGTATTCTGAAGTCAACCCTCAACTTAGATGAAATTGTCCAATAATCTCTTTTCTCTGCCCACTAAAAAGTGATCCATAAATCCCAAAAAGCTTTGGTCCCCTAGAACAATAAAGGAAACCCCATGGGGGTCTCTCTGAAAGAGGAGGTTAACAAAAATTTAGTATGGCTGGAGAGAAGCAGGAGACCACAAGGGTTAGCTCAAAACATTCCTGTGTGACTGACTGCTTTTTGGGTGGGAGGGATGGAGAGAGACTGAATTTGCATTCATTTGGAAGGAAAGGAGACGTCTATACCTTCAAATGGTCTAAAGAGAGTCAGAATTTCCTGACCAGAAGAAGGAAAATATTTTCTTTGGCAGTCATCATGACTTCCCTGAAATCAGTTTAGGAGGTAAAGAGCTCTAGATTTGGAGTCAGAGGACCTGGGTTTGAATCCTGGTTCCGATCCTTAGCACGTGTATGACTTTTGACAAGTCACTGTTCCCTTTTTAGGGCAATTCATGAAAAGAAAGGTTTGATCTCTTGGAGAGAGCTGGGGAGTTAAAGGGGATAGAGTGCTGGATCTGTAATCAGGAAGACCTGAGTTTGAATCTAGACTCAGTCACTTATTAGCTGTATGACCTTGGGCAAGTCACTGAAACCTCTGTCTGCCTCTGTTCCCCCATCTATAAAATGGGGGTCCTCTTCAAGAATGAAAGACAGATAACAACAACAAAACGAGGTTAATAATAGTACTTAACCTCTCTGGATTTTGTTATGAGAATCAAAGGAGATAATGATTTATAAAGTGTTTTGCAAACCCTAATGGGCTCCATAAACACTAACTAGCTATTCTGGCTCTGATCTCTAGAGTCTGTATGAGTGACCTCTCAATAGACAGTCTGAGCACCATCCAGAGGTTAGGCGATGCCCTCAGAGGGACCCCTCTGTGAGAGAGACCACAACACCAGCCACCATTCCACTGTCTCAGAGTCCCCATTTCATGTTCTAAAATGGGTTCTTTGAAAACCTAAGAATTACCCTCCAGTGGTTTTAAAATTATATCATGGAACAGGCTCCTTAATGCCTCCCGTTCTTTTACAACATCTCTGCCCCACCCCCACCCCGCTCCCCTCGCTGAATAGCATCACTCGGGGCCAAGAATAATCTCGGCAGCTTCTGTATAATGCTTTCTGTGAGGTTTGACCAACGTCCGGCAGGCCTGCTAAAATTCAGCCACTGTGTCACTGGAGTGGGGGATGGTGATTAGAAGGAAAATTTAACTGAAAACTGCAGTCACAGCTGAAAGTCCCATAGAACTCAAACATACCAGAACAAATTGTCCTACATTTTGATTTACTTCCTTTTCTAAAGGGAAGGGAGGCTTCTCCTCAGTATTGTATAGGCATAATTATTCCTCAACTTATTCTAATGAGGAGGGTCTAGTGGTATTGTAGAAAGAGCTGAAGCTTTGGATTCCAAGGACCTGGGTTCAAATTTTGGCTCCATTACTTACTATCTGTTTGCCCTTGGGAAAAATCTCCTCCTCTCCCTCTACCTCAATTTCTCCACCTGTAAGATGAAGACCTTGATATTTATCAAAAGG
The DNA here is from genome assembly GCF_011100635.1 of Trichosurus vulpecula. Classification (NCBI taxonomy): domain Eukaryota; kingdom Metazoa; phylum Chordata; class Mammalia; order Diprotodontia; family Phalangeridae; genus Trichosurus; species Trichosurus vulpecula. The sequence goes on along the minus strand of NC_050578.1, from coordinate 206,440,972 downwards.
TCTCAACCTGGGACATGAAAAAATTTAGTAAATTACTATATTATTCTATTGAAATGTTCTGAAAGTATAATATTGTTAGTGAAAAAGTATGCTGATAAACATTTAATAACTTCAGGATTCTAAAAATGTTATGTACTAGATTTCTTTATGAAAAACTTATATCTTTATTTTATTTCTTATGTGTATGTCTATTCAAAATAAACTCTAGAATTTATTTCTTTCCATACTGAATAGAGGATATGGAAAGGTTTGGGAACAAAAAACATTGGGAACTCCTAGCCTTAATGATCTTAGGTCACCTCAAAATCCAATGATACTCTAAAATTCCAGAGTAACCTAGAACCCTAAATGGAAGGGAGAAAGGATTTCAATTCTCTACACAGCACTGGTAAGCTGGGCATTGCTTCACTTGCATTCCAAACTCCAAGTCAGTAGAAGTGATCCAACATTAGAAGCATTGATGAAAAAATACTTATTTTTTCTTCTAAGGAGAGGGCAATGGTCAAGTCTTACCTCCTAGGTTCAAGAAATCTGAGCTCTTGGACAGTCTAGGTTTTTCCTGTCTTCTGGGAATCTTTCCCTGATTGACCCCACCTAGGATCATGGGATTTCAAGATGTGAAATCTTTTAGTCTAATCCCTCACTCTGGTTTAAAATATGAGGAAACTCAGGTGCAGAGAGATTTGCTAAATAACTGCGTTATACTAGTCAATATTCCAAAAGAAGTATTTTTATCAAAAAAATTTCAATAACCATTAGTGAGAGCTAATAAGAAGCATAGCCAGAATTTGAACCCACCTCTTCAGAATCCATATGCAATGCTTTTTCTGTTATGCCACATAGACATTTCACCGACTTATACTTCTATTCTGTGGCATTTCAGACCTATGGACTTTCTGCCTAAACCCCCCAACAACTACTGTATATTTTATTACTATACACACACACACACACATATATACTATATAAAATATATATACTGTATAAGTGTACATTGTATGTATATTTTATTAAATATGTCAATGTATGCATATATTATACTATGTATATATTATACGTTATGTGTATACGCATATATAGTTTACAAAGCACTTTTTCCTAAGTTGTCTCATTTGACCACCACATACCTTGTGAGGAAGACAGGGGAAGGAAATTTTCCAAGGATACCCAGACACCAAGAAATGAAGCATAGAACCTTGGGGAAGGGACCTTGCATGAAGCATAAATTTGTTCTTGACAGGTGATTATCTACTGCCATTTATAGAGTTCAAGTTTAGGGAAATAGTCAAGGAAGATGACAAATTATCAGCGTATTTAATTTGTGAAAATTTTCTCTGTCACTTTATATCCAAAAGTCAACTAGCCATGGCAGTCAATGTCTCCAGTGTCTAATGTCACACTTCAAGAATGAATTTGTTATAGACTTGTGAGCTTGTAGAATGTCAGAGCTGGAAGAGACATTGGGGCTCTAGCCATCTCATTTCACAGATAAGGAAACTAAGGCACAGAAAGAGAAAGTGACTTTTTCAAGCTGATCAATAACAGAGCTGGAATTAGAACCCAGGTAAATATAAGTCCAGGACCTTCCCTCCAGTGCTTTCATATTTTAAAAGGAAGGAAAGGGTGGGAAGAAAACTCAGGCCTTTTGTCTCTGCCTAAATCTATTGCTTGGCAACTTGTCTGACAACTTCTGCATCTCACTTTAATTGAATACCAAATTTTCTTGATGAATGCCAACCTAATCTCAGAACCTGATCAGAAAAATAAATAACTTTTTGGCTCATGCACTCAAGCACTAGTTGAGTAAGTCCTATACGTGAACCAACATGGGAACAGAGCATTCCCACTGTGGAATTGTGTTAAGCAGGTCTTAGGTCAGACAGACAGAAGTTGTTTCATCAAAGCAGATTGTTCTCTGACTTGAGTCCTAATAAAAAAAATCTTGGCTCAGCTTGCCTTCATTCCATCATTATTCACTTGAAATTCTTCTTTGTGTAGAGGGAAATGGAAGACAAAATCACATCTGGCTATTTTCTCATTGAATGGTAGTCTTGAGATTCAGGAGGCTCCAAAGTTAATATAATTTTTTTTAAAGTTATCAACTTTGAAGCAGGGAAAGAGGGGGAAGGGAACAAGCATTTATGCAACACCTGTTATGTGCCAGGCACCATACTAAGTGAATTACAAACACTGTCTCCTTTAATGACTCAACTTTAGTTTGCTTTCTTGCTGATATTTAGAACAGCCTGTATGTGGACCTTAGGAACTATTTGGTTCACTGCTTTACCTGAAGAATGAACGCCTTCTACAATTTCCCTGACAAGTCATTCAGGCTCTAGTTGAGGACCTCTGGTGACAGGAAACCATCCTTGACCCTGCCTATTGCAAGAGAGTTAGTGAAGTATAGAGGATGGAGTATTCGACTTTGGGTCAGGAAGACACTGGTTTGAATCCCACCTCTGACACCTATTGGGTGTGTGACCATAAGGATTGTAGTACCAAGAGTACTTTGAGGCAGCTAGGAGGCACAATGGACAGAGTGCTGGAACTGCAATCAGGAAGACCCAAGTCTCAAATTTTACCTCAGATACTTACTAGTTGGGCAAATCATTTCAACTCTGTCTGCCTCAGTTATTCCATCTGTAAAATGGGGATAATAATAGCACCTACCTCCCAGAATCGTCGTGAGGCTCAAATAGGATATTTGTAACGTGCTTTGTAAGCCTTGAAGCACTATATAAATGCTAGCTGCTATTATTACTAGTAACATTATTATTGCCCGGGGTTGTTGGAAGTGTCAAAGTACAGGCAAAATACTTTAAAAATGTAATGAGCGCTACGTAAATGTCGGCTCTTATTACATCATTCACTGGACAGCTGGAGTTGTTAGAAATTTCTTTAAAGAGTGATGGCCAATCTGTTTCTCTCTAATCTCCACCCCTGTGACCAAGCAGAACAGGTCTAACTGTCCCTAGACTTCAAGGCAGCTATCATGTTTTCCCTAAAACTTGTATACTCCAAGCTAAAGTGAGAAGAATCAAAAACTGTTTCCCTTAAATTGCCTTCAGATGGTGTGGTTTCAAAGCCCCTCATCATACCCTGTCCCCACCCCACCTCCCAACCCCACTGAAGTCCTCCACCTGGCCAAATTCAGCATCCCTAGCAAAGAAATTATGAACATATTGCACTGGATTTCTCCAGCCCCTAGGACAATTAGGAGAGTTGAAGTACTACTCAGGGGTCTCTCTTATTGAGTACAGTATTGAGAATGTTAATTAGTACAAAGAGTCCTGGGCCAAGAGAAATGAGACCCACACAACAGTCCTGCTCCTGCTCCTGCTCCTGCGTGTCTTTTGGCCAAAGCACCTTAACCTTTCTGGATCTCAGTAAAAATCCTCATAAAAGTAGAGAGGGTTGTTCCCTTACAGTTCTACAAATTCATGAGTCTACAAAAGAACCCTATTTGAGAGTATGTAATGAGTCATGAGAGACTTCACATTTCGGTCACGATTAGTTGTTTTGTTGGAAAGTGAAGACATTTTGCAGATTAAAAATTTAGTTTGCTAAATGTCCATACTGTTCTGTCCTCTGGATACGCTTTGAATCACTAATGGTTCTTGATACATAAAGACAAATTTTCTTTTACCAAGGTACTGCAGAAAGTACTATAGGAATTTATACCCTACTAAGGCCTGGCTGACCTCTAAGGTTTATTCCAGCTCTGAGATTCTACAATTCATCTAAATTCTCTGTGTGCCTAAGTTTCCTTGTATGTAAAATTGGTCAGATATACATTATAACACTTATGTATATATGTGTATGTATGTGTGTGTGTGTATATATATGTATATACGTATACACACACACACACACACACACACACACATTGTGAGTATATAGAATATATTTATACAACCTTGGGTCACTGAAAGCTATACCAATGGAGCCGTGATCGATAAGTACTACCAAGTTAGAAGGCTTCTTCTAGAATGGGGCAGGTTTTTTTTTTTATTTTTGGAAGCACTTGGGGTTAAGTGATTCGCCCAAGGTCACACAACTAGTAACTGTTTGAGGTCAGATTTGAACTCAGGTGTGTGTGTGTGTGTGTAATTTTTATGAGCCTAGAGAATGAGCAGATTATTTTCCCATAGGAACAATGTGATGATAATAGATTTCCAGGTGAGTGCACAATAACTGTTTAGCCCACATTGTAAAATAGACTCCTATTTCTCAGTTTCAAATGGGCTTTTTAAAGATATAATATCTACATCCAGAGAAAGAATTACGGAGTCTGAATGCAGATTGAGGTAAACTATTTGCTCTCTCTCTCTTTTTTCTCTCTTCTTTTTTGGTTTTGTTTCTTCTTTCTCATGATTCACTCCATTGGTCATAATTCTTCTTTATGACTTGACTATTGGGTAAATAAGTTTAATGCGAAGGTATATGTAGAACATATATGAGATTCCATGCCGTCTTGGTGGGGGGAGGGGAGGGAAGGGAAGAAAATTTGGAACTCAAAAACTGGTGGAACTGAGTGTTGTAAACTAAAAATAAAAAATCTAAAAAATTTTAAAAATATGTAATACTTGTTAAGCCACGTTTTGAGTTAAAGTAGGCTTCAGATACTTGAGAGATTATCATATTGTTTCTATGAGAAAATTTGTGCCTATTAAGACTCAGGATATTGGGAACACATCTTCCCTACTTGCAGCTGCTGGGGTCACTGACTTCTTAAGGAAGATGGAAATACTTTTTGTTCCCTGGGGCTCAAAGAGCCCTTCTTGACCCCAGTGCAACTCTGACCTCTGTTTTCATACCTAATGGCAGTATTTTTAAGTCAGATATTTAAAAGTCAAGGAGCACCTGTACTCTAGTTGATACATCCAAAGAAAATTTTGAGATCTTATGTTGATGCAAATATGTACTGAAATGAAGCAAAGAAATAAACAAACCCACCCCCCCAATAGGGAAAGACATTTAAATTTCTAAAGTTGTCCTTAATGGTCACTGGGGCTTAGCTAAATAAAAAAAATAGAGCAGAGAAACATTTTTCACTTTTTCTTTTTGAAAAGGGAAATTTTACATCAAAAGCCTACCTTCTATCAGCTTATATTTTGTAGTTATCCACCTATACAATGTGACAGAATGGGAGAAAAATACTGGATTTGGAGTCTGAGGACCCCAGTTCAAATCCTAGTTGTGCTACTTAAAATATGTTATGACCTTGGACAAATCTCTCTATACCATGGTTTCCTCATCTGTAAAATGGGGCTGGGGTTGAACCAGGTGAACTTTAAGGTCCCTTCTCCTTCCAGATCTATTTGCTCGCTGCTATTCTATAATAATCTGATTTTGGTGAGAGGAGTCAACCTAGGGAGGTGGAGGGGGGAGGGGCAGAATGTCTACAGTAAAGTACTTTAAATCTCTGTCCTTGGTCCTGTTCTCTTCAATATTTTTATCAATGACTAGAAGAAAGCCACAAATGGCATGCCTTAGCTATTCTGCAGGTGACATTAAATCAGGATAGGCAGTGAACGAATATGTTTGCTAACAGTTAACATCTAAAAATATATTAGCAAGATGAAACTGTTTGCCAATGGAACACAGAGTGATTGCAGAAATGGATTGACCCTTGGCCCTTTGGAGAAAAAAATCAAAGCTACCAAACAATTCCAGAACCTTTCAGCGCTCCAGTGAGGACTTTTTTGTCCCCAGAACCTGAAGAATAAAAAGGCTCAGGTAGGGCCAGGTGGCAGCTAGGTGGCATAGAACATTGAGCCTGGAGTCAGGAAGACCTCAGTTCAAATCTAGCTCCAGACACTTACTAGCTGTGTGACCCTAGGCAAGTCATTTAACCCTGTTTGCCTCATTTTCCTCACCTGTAAAATCAGCTGGGGAAGGCAATGGCAAACCATTTTAGTAATTATGCCAAGAAAACCCCAAATGAGGTCACAAAGTGTTAGATGTGACTAAAATGACTGAACAAGAACAACAAATATTTCTCAAGCCTTTAGAGATATCTGCAGATATCATAGAAAATATCTATGTATCGATCTAAAGAGGAGGGGGGAAGAGGATGCACTAGAGGGTTTAGGAGGTCCCTTGAAATTTACTGCTTTTGTGACCTTGGGCAAATTATTCTATCTTCCCTGGGTCTCAGTTGGCTCATCTGTAAATGAAAAGGTTGAATTAGATAGCTTCTGAGATTCGTTCCTGCTCTAAAATTCTATGAGCCCTAATACTCATTTTACTGACATACCAAAAGCCAAATTTTCTTTTCTTTAAGTGCTGTATGTTTGGCCAAAAGGGAAGGCAGTATCCCTAAGGATCACTCCCAAGTTCATCTGCTATGAACTCCCACCTGACTCACTGGAGCAGTTCCTTATTTATTCCTTTAAACTTGTGCTCTTTTTTGGAGCTCAGAATGAATCTTCTAACAGCCATATGGCCTTGGGATTCTCTATGCTCGGAAACAGCAGAGGCCAGGAGAGTATTGAAAGGTTTGTGTTTGGGAAGCAACAACTACAGATGTCAAATGTCCTGGTCTTTAAACATCCTAACTGGTGAAGTTCCTGGCTCACTCCACCTTGGCCAAGCCTCTTGGCTTCCCAATGCCTGTCAACCCAGCTGTGAGACTGCAGCAAATACAAGTCCTCTTTGAAAGCCAGATGTTCTATCTGAACTATGGTATCCTGGGGAAAGAAGAAACACACACATACATACACGCAGAAGTGATCTGTATCATTACTCCAGATTCTAAATTCCAGTCTTCAGACAGCCCAGAAAGCTGTAAAAAGGATTTTTAAAAAGAGGCACCTCTAGCATTTAAATAATTAAAGGTGAAAGAAGCTGTCAAACCCTGTTCTTCACAGGCATACTAATATTGGATGGATAAATTCTTTATTTTAAGCTGCCTTGAGTGTGTGATTCTGAATTAGTCACATGCCCTGGCCCTGATTTAATTGGAATGCCCAGAATATATCATGATTGCAAGATCAGGTGCTCACATTGTTCGATATGAAAAAGGCACTTTTTTTAAACACACAGATCAGTTGCCTTTGGAGATCTGGCAACCACCCAGGAATTTTTGGCCTGCCTTCCATGAATACAACTATCAGAGCTATTTCTCCCCTGAACATTTTATAAAGTGTTGTGAGGGATTTGGTTAGAAATAATTTCCAATTGAGCCCAAGCCACAAGTAAAACCAAGTGCCCTCAGAAGTAAATCAGTTACCTGGAAAAGCCATTTATCATATTCAGTCACATCTTTTGAAATTGGTAGCCACACAACTCTAGGAGGCAATCACAGGTCATAAGTTAACTTCTAAGATGGAAGGATGGCAATGAATGGGCTGGACTGGCATTTTCCATGCCAGGTTAAGAGCATCAGAGGAGCTGGCAGGATCTGAGAGGTCATCTGGACCAATCCTCTCATTTTGCAGATGGGGAAACTGAGGCCTATGGATGGGCAGTAATTGTCAAAGGCCACACAGTTAAGAAGCGTCAGGGCTAGGAATTCTGCTGCCTTTCCCATAAGGTGCAAAGCAAGGAAAGCTAGAAAAGAAACAAACTGCTAAGGTAGTTCAAAGGGGTGGAGGGTTGTTTGGGGGTGGTAGTAAGTAATCTGGGAAGGCTTGAGAGGAAAAAAGGTACTTGAGCTGGTCCCTGCAGCATAGGTAGGATTTCAGCTGGTAGGAGTGGATCAGGGAGGAGGGTATTCCAGCATGGAGAACTGTAACCACCACCAACAACAGCAATCGTTGGCATTCATATGGTACTTTATGTTATCTCATTTGGTCCTTTTTTTGACCTACCCAGGTTTACCCAGCTACGTAAATGTCTTGAAGTAGTATTTGAACTCAGGTCCTCCTAATTCCAAGTCCAACATTCTGTCGTCTATGCTTGACCAAGCTAATCTCCAAAGTTTGAGTTTTGTCGGGTGTGTGTGTGTTTTGTTGTTGTTGTTGACCTAGTGTGAACGAGGGCTTAGAGATGGGAAGCTGTGTACATGAAAGAGTGGTGTGGAAAGGTAAGTATTTGTTATTGGTGGGAAGGAGAGTACATGCAAACTTAATTCCGATGGAGTCTGATAAGTTGTGGGATGTACAACTAGGGTTCTGTAGAATGGCCCAGGTGTCCTGTACCCTGTGATTTTGGGAAATTAGAACAGTCAATTATATTTTCTGGGGTCAGTCCTCCCTCTACCCCGACCCAGACTGAAAGAGAGGGAAACCCCAGCGTGCCGAGTGTGCACAGGGATAGCAATTGCAGAGGCTTTCTTCACAACATCCTGACTGGCAGCTTGGCTCCTGAGCTGTAAGAAGAAGGGTCCCCAGTCCATCTGCAAGTCACATCTGGCTTGGAGATCATCCAGTCCAACTCACCTCCTTTATGGATGGAGACACTGAGGACCAGTGCTTTTCGAACTAGTGATACTGGACTCTTGGCTGTTGCATGAACAAGACACTCCGTCTCTTGGCCCTGGGTATTGTCTCTGGCTGTCCCCATGCTCTCCCTCCTTCACTCCAAATACTGACCTCCTCCCTGGCTTGCTTTAAGTTCCAACTAAAATCCTCCCTTCTATAGGAAGCCTTCTTCATCTGCTTTTTATTCCAGTGCCTTCTCTTTGTTAATTATTTCCTATTTATCCTGTATATAGCTTGTTTTGTTTATATTTGTTGTCTTGTCTCCTCCATCCTAGATTGTGAACTCCTTGAGGTCAGGGACTGTCTTTTGCCTCTTTTTGTACCTCCAGTGCTTAGCATAGTGCCAGGCACAAAATAGGCATTTAATAGATGTCAATTGATTGATTAATAAAGGACATTGAAGGCAGTAAGAAAAATTTATATTTGTATAGTATTTTCCAAAGTGCTTTGTGTACCATAATCTCACTTGGTTCTGTAAACAACACTGTGTGGAAGGGAGTTATATAATCCCCATTTTACAGAAGAGGAACTAGACCCAGAGAGGTCAAGAGAAATGACTTGCCCAAGGTCACACAGCTAGATAGTAGAAGAGCACTGATTCAAACCCAGGTCTCCCCTGCTTCCAAAGCCACTCTTCTTTCTACTTGGCCATTATGGCTCTGATAACTCCCGTAATCAAATTCCATTGTGTAGGATTCAAGATGGATCCACATTGGACCGAATTCCACACTTCATTGAGTCATGTTATCAGAAGGCTCTTGTGTCCTAGAAATGGAATTAGCTAGACCTGAGCTCAAAGCACCTACTCTGGAGTCCTGGCTCAGTATTTTGGAAAAAGTCACCTTACCAATCCACCCATCTGTTTTTCTCTTCTGCAAAATGGGGAAAATATTCCTTGTGACACCTAATTCTGAGGGTTTTTGTGAAGAACAGCTGAGATTATGGATGAAATTGAATTGTAAAGTATGATGTCACTGCGAGCTATTACAGTTCTCCTAAGGATATTATGATCATTTTGTATATGATTATGCTTTAAAGCCATTTCTTATTGAATATGGAACTGGAGCCATGAATTCACTTTGGTCATTGTTGAGAACATCTAATGAAGCATCAGAGAAAAACTATAACTCTTTCATGTTACAGGTATTTAAAAAGTGGGATATAACATGTTTTAGATCACATGATAAGTTAATGGCAGAGCTAAGATTAGAACTCAGGTGTTTTTGAGCTCGTTGAATCATACTGCGCTAACTTTGTGACCTTGGGTAAGTCAACATCATTTCTCCAAGCCTCAGTTTCCTCATCTGCAAAATGAGATGTCATCCCTAGACAACCTCTGAGGTCTCTTCCTATTATAACTCTGTAATCTTATAATCCTGTAGTCCTTTGTTAAGCACTTCCTAGGTTATTGGACACTGCAGTTGGGAGACCCAGGATAGCTATCACTGGGTCCTTGACTTTCTTTCCAGTTTTGGAGCAGCCCACTCTGGTCCATTCCCCTTCGTAGTCAGCTTCCTAATCAGGGCGCATTTGTATGCTGAGAAGCAGCATTGCAAACATCCCTGGGCAAGGAACCAGGTAACATTGTTCCAATGCCCACTTTCCTACTAACTCTCTGGGCTCTAAAGTATAGGTAGGATTTCTACCAGTAGAGATTCGTGTGTTGGGGTTACCTCCCCTCTCTGGGCCTCAGTTTCCTCATCTTTAAAGTGATGATCTCTAAGGTCCCTCCTAGTTCTATAGTCTTATGCTTCCACGTTCTAAGCCTAGTTCTGACATTCTTTGTTTTGAGGTCCCTTTTAGAGCTATCCAAAAGTATAATGTGCAGCCTGGGGGAGGTAGCAGATTTCCCCTTATTAGGAGCCATCAAGCAAAGATTAGATGATCACTTCTTGGGGGATGTAGTAAAAGGGGATTATGGTTGAAGAATGGGTTGGACTCCATATTGTCTGAACTCTTTCCAAGTCTGAGACTTCTATGATTCTTTGATTTCATCCCTGATATTCTGAACCTTAAGGTTCTTTCCAATTACACTTTAGGTTCTAAATTATAAGGTCCCTTCCAGCTCTTATATTTTGTCTTCTAAATGCTAAATTCCATTCTAACTATGACATTTTAGGACTTCTCCCACATCTGACACTTTAAAATTCTAAGTTCCTTTCCGGAACTGACAATCCATGTCAATCAATCAAAAAACATTTAGTATGTGCCTACTATGTGCCAGGCACTGTGCTAAGAGCTTGGGGATACAAAAAGAAGCAAAAGATAATCCCTGCCCTCCAGTGCTCACAATCGAATGGGGGAGACAACAAGCCAACAAATATATACAAGTAAGTTATGTACAGAATAATAGGAAATGATCAGAGAGGAGAGGCATTAGAATTAAGAGAGGTTGGGAAAAACTTTTTGTGGAAGATGGAATTTTAGCTGGGACTTAAAAAAAAAGCCAGAGGTCAGTCGGCAGAGAATAGATGGAAGGGCATTCTAGGCTTGGGAGAGAGCCAGAGAAAATGTCCGAGGCCGAATTCCTTTGGGAGCTCTCTCTAACTTTCCAACTTCTAAGGTCCCTTCAAGCTCTGCCATTCCACGTTCCAGCTGTCTCAGCCTAGACCTTTCTGATTCTTGACTTGCCCCCAAGCTGCGCACAGTGGGACCGCGCTCCTCTTACCCGATTCACAGGCTCCCTTCTGGATCTGAATGACAGCGGGCAGCCCCTGCTGAAGGGCTTTGCGGCTGGCAGCCTTCAGCCGGCACACGTTCTCGTAGGTTCGCCCGTCGCTGCCGCACACCTGGTAGGTCAGCTTGCACTGGCAGACTCCCTTGGCGAAGCGCTTGCCCGCCGGGTGGCCACACTCCAAGCTATCCCCGCACGGGGGGTCGTCCTTTCTGCCGCACGCATCGCCCTCGGCTGCTGCACACACCAGGCAGCAGTTACAGCTGTCGGGCACGTAGCCTCCGGGGCAGCTGGGACTGGGGCATTTAGAGACGTCGCAGCGCGGTGGGCATGCCAGGGGCTCTGCCCGGCCGGGGCTCAGCAACGCCAGCAGCCCCAGGGTGCACAGCAGGAAGGTGCTTTGAAGCATGGCTTAGTCTCAGGGCTCAAAAGCTGCAGCTGCAAATGATTTTAAAAGACCCCTGCAGAAGCGTTGTGGAACAGCTGAGAAACAAAGGCAGACACAGCAGTCTCTCAGGCCAGGGGAGCCAAAGGAGCACCGACAAGCCAGAGCGGGGCAAATGGGACGTACTGCAAAGCCTGCTTAGCTAAAGCCAGAGGAAGCTGTCCCTGAGGAACCAAGCTTGCTTCTCCTTCTCCGGAGGGTTCTGGGGTCCAGATCATACGGAGCACTAGCTCCTAGGGGGCTGGGCAGAGGTGGCGGGGAGGAGGAAGACCCCTGACACACTGAGCTGGGTGTATCAAGAGCTCAGTTCAACTGAGACCCTGACTGGAGAGATTTCCTGGGGGCATGCAAAATGCGCCGAGGGTCCTTTAGGCGTTGTGCTAGGTAAAGGCAGCGGCTTCTACCCTTGCTCTGCTGGCAGAACAGCGCGGAGCCAGATTTTAAAGCCGAGCCAGGCATCCAATGCTCCTCCCCCCACAACACACACCCTAGAGAAGAAAGAGGGAGGGGGTTGTGGGAGTGGGGTGGAGAGGACTCCCCAAGTCTGGCTGCCGAGCTTTGACACGGCAGCCAGGGATTATCCGGGGAGCTATAGTCTTGTTGCAGGAGCCTGAGCTCAGGCGCAAAGAGGTATGTATGTGGGCTGTGCCTTAGGGGCAGCTGCAGCTGTCTAGGAGGAGGCGTCTGGGGCCAGCTGCGCGCCCAGCCTCCGAGCCAGACCCCACCTCCTCAGAGAACCAACTCCAAGCTCCTCTTCCCTTAACTCCGGCTCCTAATCTCCCTCCTCCTCTTCTCTCTCCAAACTCCAAACTACTTTTCTTTACCTTCTACCCCCTCCTTTCCCGCCTCCTTTGTCTACCTTCAGCTTTGCTTTCCACCATCCTCTTGTCCCTAGTTCTCCTGCTCATCTTCCCTCTCCTTTCCCCCTCTGAACTCTTAATGCTCTCTTCCTCTGCTCTCTCTTCTTAGTTCTCCTCTTTCCCTTCCATTTTTCTTCCTCCTCTTTCTGCCTTCTCTTCCTCTCCATTCTTCCTCATCTAGTCCTCTTTGTCTCTCCTCTCTCCTTTCTTTTCCATCTTCTTCCCCAACCCCATTCTCTACCCTCACTTTACTTTCTCCCCTTTGTCTTCCAAGCCCTACTTCTTTCTATGTCCCAGAGTAGTAGTCTTCCTCACTTGAGATCTTCAAGAGATGACCACTGTTGAGTATGTTTTAGTGAGGATTCTCAGCCAGGTCTCATCGTACTAAGTCCCTTTCAGCTCTGAGACTGTGCAGTTGACAGAGAGATCATTACAGTTTATATTCAGGGTCTGTGGTTCCTGTTGGGACATCTTTGCACCTATTTGCCTGAAGTGCTCCTGGACCTCAAATACATTTTTAAAAATTTATTTCCCTTCTCCTTCCAGAAAGCAGGAAGTTTGGGGATCCCTCATCGTACCTCTTTGAGATGTTCTCATATTTGTATATTTCTCCAGGAAGCTTTTAAGAAAATAAATATTTGGCAAGTCTTTAAAAAATTGACAAGAAGCTAAGCTGCAGGGTAATATTTCAAACAGGCTGGATTGCACCTGGAGAGAATCAGGCCAAGAGCCCTTCTAAAGGGATCATACTGCATGTTTCCTCAGACTAAAATAAGGGGTCTGAGAGCCCGTACATTTAGAAGCGAGAGGGACAATCTCAGTCATTTTGCCTGGGTAACTGGGGTAGTGCTGGGGATGAGAGTGGAATCTATAGATTGTGGAATATATAGACTGACCAGTAAAAGCTGTATTTCACCTTACTGGCTACCTCTCTTAGTGACCAATTTCCATTACCATAAATCTTGACATTCATTCATATTTTAACATTCTTTTTTTAAGCTACTGTATTTTAAAACTAGAGCTTCAAACCAATGTCTTCTGTTTCCAGTTCCTAATGTTTTTTCCTTTCTTCAGTGGTGACAAATCTTCCATCAAGTAAGGAATTATTATTATTATTTTTAAACAGCTGAAAGTTACTTCAAATGAAGTGGACTGCAAACTTACCATGAGTCAGTAGTGTGATGCATCATTCAGGAAAGTTCATCCAATCCTAGGAGGCATCAAGAGAGCCACACTGTTCAGGCCTTAGGGAAGTAGTGGTCAGTCCAACTGAACTCTGCCCTGGTCAGGACACATCTGGAGTATTATGGTCAGTTCTGAGGACGACTCTTTTAAAAAATAGTATTTTATTTTTCCAATTTCATGTAAAGACAATTTTAACATTCATTTTTAAATAAAATTTTGAGTTCCAAATGTTCCCTCTCCCTTCCCTCCCCTTCCCAAAAACAGTAAGCAATTTGATATAGATCATATATGTGCAATCATGTAAAGCATGATTAGTCATGTTGTGAAAGAAGAAACAGTTTGCAAAAAAAAATTACAGTTTGCAAAAGGAAAACACACACACAAAGAAAGTGAAAATAGTATGATTTAATCTGCATTCAGATTCCATCATTTCTTTCTCTGGAGATGGATAGCATTTTCCATCATGAGTCTTTTGGAATTGTCTTGGATCATTGTATTGCTGAGAAGAGCTAAATCCTTCATAGATGATCATCACACAATGTTGCTGTTACTGTGTACAATGTTCTCCTGGTTCTGCTCGCTTCACTCAGCATCAGTTCAGGTAAAGTTTTTCCAGGTTTTTCTGAAATCCTCCCACTCATCATTTCTTATAGCACAATAGTATTCCATTACATTCATATACCACAACTAGTTCAGCCATTCCCCAATTGATGGACATCCTCTCAATTTCCAATTCTTTGCTACCACAAAAAGAGCTGCTATAAATATTTTTGTACATGTGGGTCCTTTTCCTATCTTTCTGATCTCTTTGGGATGTAGCCCTAGAAGTGATATTGCTGGGTCAAAGGGTATGCACAGTTTGATTGTCCTTGGGATATCATTCCAAATTACTTTCCAGAATGGTTGGATCAATTCTGGGGACCACTCTTGAGGAACACTGATAGCTTGGAAAGGTGTCCAGAGGACAGCCTTACAGTTGTGCTTTTTGAGGATTATTTGAAGGAAATGAGGATATTTGATTTGAAGAAAAGAAGCCTAGAGTGAGAGGGAGCAACATTGCTAACTATATTCCAGTATTTGAAGGCCTATCATGTGAAAGGGCAATTAGCCTTATTCTTTTTGGCCCCGGACTAGGGAGCGGGGAACAATGGTAAAAATTTCAGTTCAATATAAAGATAAGCTTCCCAACAATTGGAGCTGTTAAAAAATGAATCAGATGCCTTGGTGGATGGTGAGTTTCTTATAATTAGAAGTATTTAAGAAGAGACTGAATGACTACTTGGGCATGTCCCAGCAGAAGGAAATACTAAATTTCAGTTAGAGGGCATAGTGAAAATGAAGATGTGACTTTTTTCTCCATACAAATTCATGAGCCCTGAGGAGACGCTTGGACTCCAATCAATCAATAAACATTTATTAATAAAAAAATAAAATTTTAATTGGAACACTAATACATTGTCGGTGGAGTTGTGAACTGACCCAAAAATTGTGAACTAACCCAAAAATTCTGGAGAACAATTTGGAACTATGACCAAAGGGCTATAAAAATGTGCATGCCCTTTGGCTCAGCAATACCACTTCTAGGGCTGTATTCCAAAGAGATCATGAAAGTGGGAAAAGAACCCACATGTACAAAAATATTTATAGCAGCTCTTTTTGTGGTAGTGAAGAATTGGAAATTGAGGGGCTGCCCATCAATTGGGGAATGGCTGAACAAGTTGTGGTATGTGAATGTAATGGAATACTATTGTTCTAAAAGAAATGACAAGCAGGAGGATTTCAGAAAAACCTGGAAAGACTTACATGAACTGATGCTGAATGAAGTGAGCAGAACCAGGAGAACATTGTACACAGTAACAGCAACATTGCGTGATGGTCATCTATGAAGGATTTAGCTCTTCTCAGCAATACAACAGGTGGGAGGCCTGCAGCCTCAAGGCCACATGTGGCCTTCTAGGTCCTTGGGTTCAGCCTTTTGACCAAGTCCAAGTTTTACAGAACAAATCCTTTTACTAAGGGCATTTGTTCTGTGAAGTTTGGATTCAGTCAAAGAGCTGCACTTGAGGATCTAGAGGGTCACATGTGGCCTTGAGGCCACAGGTTCCCCACTCCTGATTCTAAGACAATTCCAAAAGACTCATGACAGAAAATGCTATCCACATCCAGAGAAAGAACTATGGAGTCTGAATGCAGATGGAAGCATACTGTTGTCGTTCTCTCTTCTTTTTCTGTCTTGTAGTTTTTCCCTTTATTCCTGATTCTTCTTTACAATATGACTAATGTGGAAATATGTTTAATATGATTGTACGTGTATAACCTATATCAGATTACATGCCATCTTGGGAAGGGAGAGGGGAAGGAGGAGGGAAATTTAGAATTCAAAGTTTTATAAAAGTGAATGTTGAAAACTAAAATTAATTTTAAAAGTTTTTTAAAATCTTTTTAAAAGTACTTACTATATGCCAGGCATTATACTAAGTGCTGGGGATACAATTAAGAGGCAAGACAGTCCCTGCCTGGCTTACAGTCTAATAGCTAAGAACTCCTGATCAGAGAGATTCTTGTTCAGATATGGGTTAGACCAGGGGTGGGGAACCTGCAGCCTGGAGGCCACAAGGGGCCCTCTAGGTCCTCAAGTGTGGCCCTTTGAATCCAAACTTCACCAAATAAAATAAAATTTTTGCTCAGTCAAAAAACTGTACCCAAGGACCTAGAAAGTCCCATGTGGCCTTGAGGTTGCAGATTCCCCACTCCTAGGTTAGACTATACAGTGGCTGAAGTGTCTGAGGGTCTGTGAATCTGAATTTCTTCCTTAATACTTGAAACTCCTTTAAAAATGAACAAAACAGTTCTTTCCATGGATACTTTCACATATGGCTTAGGGTCAGGTCCTCCTATCTTGCATAAATATCTTTATTATACCATTAAAATGAGTTAACATTAATTTTATTTGGTGGAAATGGAGAATGTTTCACAAGGCTGCTTCTCCTAAAACTAAAAATACTGCAGGGTGTTGCAAAACCAAAGTTGGCAACTACTATCTTAGCAGCATGAAAAGTGTGAAATATGTCCAAAGGAAAAGAACAAATGGGTTGGTTGGTGCTAATGCCTTATCTTTAGTTCTACACAGAATCAGAATGGTCTTTATGTTCCTGATACCTTCTCCTCCTTTCTAGCATTTTCTTGGAAAGTCTATTTACTTATGTGTGGGGATAATACTATTTACACTTCCTGCCCATGTTTGTTGCAAGGACAGCCCTATAAACTTGGAAATTATTTGAGTTTATACAGGTTTAAAAGAAAAGTCTTTTGATGGTTGCCTTTGGGGGCATACACTGAGCTAGAAGAGATCTATCTCTCCACTCTGAAATTTGTAGACAATAAAAATGGGGTTCAGAGAGGGTAAGTAATTTGCCCAAAGCCACATATCAAGTTAGTGACAGAGCTTAGATTATAACTAAAATTCAAAATTCTGCAAGAGACCCTAGGAGAGAGGAATTACAGCTTCTTGAAAGAGGTGGCATTGGGATGAGCTTTGATGGATGGGTAAGATTTCAATGGGCAGAAATGAAGGAAGGGGTCAGATATAATTAAATATTCTGACTTGGTTTTTATGCTCCTGTTATAACTTGCAAGGGCACTAGATGGCGCCAGAGTGCACAGAGTGCCTGTCATCTTCCCTAGTTCAAATCCGGCCGCAGACACTTACTGGCTGTGTTAACTCTGGGCAAGTCACTTAACCCTGTTTGCCTCAGCTTCCTCATCTGTAAAAGGAGTTGGAGAAGGAAGTGGAAAACCACTCCAGGATCTTTGCGAAGAAAACCCCAAATGGGGTCACAAAGAGTGGGACATGACTGAAAAAAGACTGAACAAAACTAATTTGCAACGTCCTTTTCTTCAGACATAGTATTATCGATAACTCTGGAATAAGAGAATACGTGGCCAAAGCTATGATTTCGAATATCAGTTTGGCAGCTATGTGAAAAATGTATTGGAGGGGGAGAGATTAGAAGTAGAGAGACTGGTTAACAACGACAATAAATAAATAACAGCTATTTATATATCATTTTCGGATTACATTCATTATTTCATGTGATCATCACAGTAACGACAATAAGAAGAACTCCCATTTCTAGAGCTCTTTGAACTTTACAGAGCACTTTCCTCAGGATGACCCTGTGAAGTGGGCCAGGTGGGGATTATTATCCCCATTTTACAGACGAATAAATTCAGGTAGTGAGGCCAAGTGAAGTTATTCATAATCTGAGCAATTCAAGCCAATTTAAAACACACATAGACACAAAATCACAAAAATATCCTCTCCCTCGGTTACCTGGATTGTAGACACTGTTCAGCATTGGGAATAGGAAGAAATAACAGTGTGTGCTCCTCTAGTTTATATTCTACTGGGGAAGGGATAGTGGGATACGAAATATGCACATACAAATAAATATGAAATATATACAAGTATGTGACTTGGTATGTATGAAAATATCAAGTATATGCAAAGTTCTGTCATTTTCCTGATAAACACTTTGAATGGCCCCCCTTCGTCTGGAGGATATAACTCAGCGTCTTCAGAGTTTGGTATTTAAAGCCCTCTATACATTCTCTGTCTCTCTGTCTCTCTTTTCTTTCTCTTTCCCTCTCTCTCTGTCTCTCTGTCTCTCTCATCCATCTTTCCAACTGCATTTCATACTATTCCCCTCCTTCCATTCTACCGTCTGCCAAACTGCATTATAAACTACTCTCCAGACCTGATACTCTCCTCTTCTTCAGGCTCCCGTGCATTTACACAGGTCCCCCATGCCTGGGATGCACTCAATCCTCATCTCCACATCTGAAAATCTTTGTCTTCTTTCAAGCCTCAGTTCAGGTGACACTCTTTTAACACAGTAAAGCAGTGGAAGGAGTGCTGGGTCTGCAATCAGAGGACCTGAGTTTGAATCCTGTCCCTGCCACTTTCTACCCCTAAGATGAGTCACCTAACCCCTGCGGGCCTCAGTTTCCTCAGTTGTAAAATGAATGTGTTAGTCTAGATGGGTTCTTCTCAGCTTCCTTTAACCTCCAAATCTGATTCTCAGCGATGCTTTCCCTCACATCCCTACTTGCCAGTGCTCTTTTCTCCCTTTTTTCCTTCTGTTTTCCTTATATGTATAGATGTTGAATCCTACCCCACCCCCAATGTAACTCAGCAGTAGAATATGCAAATTCCTTGAAAGCTAGAACTTTCAATTTTTGGTCTTTACATCCTTAGTACATCACGCAGTAACTTGCACATATTATGAACTTCATAACTGTATTTAAAATTGAATTGAATGAGACATTTAAGCAAAAGCGTTTCCTGAAAAATACAAATCTGATGAGTCTACGAGAGAGTAGGAATGGAAATTCTGGAACAGGAGTTGTTTCTTCATTTCCTGGACAGTCCGTCCTGTCCAGCTCAGTCAACCCTCTTGCTTGATTTCCACTGGACCATCCAGCTTGGCTTGTCTGAGTCCCTTCCTAGGCATGGATCCTTGGGATTCAGAGCACGATTCTTTCCTCCCAGCCCTCCCCTTGTCCATTTGACACTTCAGTTGTTCACTAGAGGAATGGGTTCATTCCCTTCAGGAGTTTCTTCCTTCAATATGAAGCTTGTCTTCCTTTGTTGTTTTGAGAGAGTCTCAAAGTCTGCAGTGAGAAGGGAAGGGTCTGCAGAGATGTCCAGCTCCTCTGCCTATGGCATGGGAGGAGGCAACCTCACCCTACTGGGATGAACAGCCCCAACCCCACCCCCACCTCCAACCCCACATCTATAGCTCTTAGTCTGGAAAACAAACCAGCAGGTGGGGACTTGGAGCAACTTATGAGATCCACAGCAGAGTCCAGAGTGCATAGAGACTGAAGCCATTCCATCCCGGAAATGAAAAACAGACAATCAGATAAATACAGGGGAGTATATTACTACATTTTATGATGTTCCTTGGGTTTCAATCTCAAGCCAAACTCAGGCAGTCACTTATGCAAATAATGTTAAACATGTGCTCTCAATTTAAAGGCACCAACTGTAGGATGACACCGGATGCTAATTATTTGGAGGGAGAGTCCACATTTGAGTCCTGTGGCAAACATCAGTTGATTAATTATTTGTTTTTCTGCCAAATAAATGGGCTTACTTAGCATATGACCCTTTCTCTCTCAGCACTACACGCCCCCCACCCCAACATTGCCCTATGAAAACGCCACTAGATCACTTTCCCTGGAAGGTTTCAGCTTTCAGAATTTGCTAGAGTAATTTCCTCTACTTAGAATTATTTAAGGGCACAAGGGAATGCTGTCATTATGTATCTATAGCAGTAGGAGTCACAGTTCTGCATTCAAATCCTGATTCTGCCAATGGATAGTTCGATTCCACCCTGGACCTATCATCTCAAATTCAGTTTACTCATCTATATAGTGGCAGCTAGGTTGTGCAGTGGATAGAGCACTGGGCTGATATCTGGCTTCAGACACTTACTATCTTTGTGACCCTGGGCAAGTCACTTAACCCTGTTTGCCTCAGTTTCCTAATCTATAAAATGAGCTGGAGTAGGAAATGGCAAACTACTCCTGTATCTTTGCCAAGAAAACCCCAAGTGGAGCAACTGAGAGTCAGACATGATTGAAAAACAACATAGTAGGAATAATAAAGCCTCCATCTTCTGATTTCTCAGAAATCTTGCAAAATTCAAAGAAGATCATGGATGTGAAAGAGTTTTGTAAACTTGAAAATATGCAAATATAATTTATAATTATCTTACTGAAGAGTTTCTCCTACTGTCTCCTATATTCTCTTGGCCATCATAAACTAATTCTACATGGGCAATATAGTGCAAATTAGAAAATACAGCAGAAGGGAAGCCTTGGAACAATAACCGATTTTCTTGTTACAGATGGAACCTTGAGGTATTTGGAAATTAAACACACCTACTTTCTCAAAGAATAGTCAGATAGCTTTTGACTATGAAAGTGATAGTTACATAAACTGTCAAATATCTCTAAGGCTCCAGCAGTTAGAAATATGTGGTGGGGGTTGGGGGGAGACCAAACCCTTTATTTTATTTTTTTTAAAGCAGACATACTGGTTTTAAGAATTGTTCTCTAAAACCAGGCCCCTGAAAAGACTATTTCTAGAGAAGTAAATTTCTTTTTTTTTTCTCCTATCTTCAAAAAGTTTATAATCTAACAGGGAAAATGACATATAAGCAACTAAGCATATACAAGTTCCATACAGAAATAGAAATAGTGGGATGTATTTAAATTGAGGTAAAGAAAAAATGTCCTAAATATTCCCAAGAAGAATAGCTTGCCTCAGGAAGGCAATAGGGTTTGGAGAAGTAAATTTCTATACCGCTAATTGAAATTTGAAAGGTTAGGAACATTAAGTGATAACTAACTTTAAATGCCTTACAAACAGAGCTTCCTTCAAGGTTTTAGGAAAATAGGGTATCTCAGACTACTGTACTCATATTAAAGCTATCTACAGACAATTTGAAAAAACATTGTTATTTCTATAGAAAAGATATGGAACATTCTTTTCGAGTGTTCCTCCAGTATATTTTCAGAGAAACGGAAAGGAGCTAATTCATGTATTCAAAGTCCTTGCAAGTAGCGATTATTTCATTCTATTTGAATGTGGTATCAGCACCAAACCTGGCATATAACAGCAGTCACTTAATAAATATGTTTTTGATTGCTTCAACATCTGTGTGTTTTTGAGCAAGCCACTTCTCCACTAGGACCCTCAATTTCTTCGTCTGTAAAATGACTAAAATACCTTTAAGTTCCTTTCCGTAACATACTATGTTCTATGTTCTAAAGGTTCTTCCAACTCAAATATTCTATTCAAAGATCCTTCCAGCTGAATCATATTTTGTTCTAAATACCAATAACGCTGTCTGAGATTCTATTCTAAGGTACCCTCTAACTCTGACATTTTTATATTCTATTCAGCTCTTATAGTCCACAAATCTATGTCATCTTTCCTTCTATGAGATGTCCTGGTTCAAAAACTTACCGTACACACACACACAAATACTAAATAGCAATAGTGGTTTAGTGGCGAAGGGCATCTTATATCCTAAGTAAGACCTCCCCATTTTCTGCCCGCCATGACTGAGGCCAAGAAACCTGGTATTGCAACATGGACCCAACTCACCCAAGCCAGCTGAATTTGTCATTAGAAACAACCAGCCAAAGAAAAATACCAGGCAAATGTGCAACATTAAGTTGCAGAAAACATAGTGAATCATACCGCTGGGGACACTGCACCCAAACTGTTTGTCCTGGCACATTTCTTCAAGTACAGAGTACTTAGTAATGTGTCACATTGGCATTGGGACTCTCAGTAGGCCATGGCAGATGAGGCCAGTGGCTCATGCTAGAATCTATATACTTTGGTGAAATTGTGAACCTTGTTGTCTAACTATCGCTTCTCCTTTGGGTGCTTGTTTTCCTTCTCAACTTGTTCTTCCCTGTCCCTGTCTCTCTGCCACTTCCCCAAGTGCCCAGTAGTCAATATCCACTCCTTCCCCAAGTGCCCAGTGGCCTCCATCTGCCTCTTCCTCAAGTGCCCAGTGGCCTCCATCCACCCCTTCCCCAAGTGCCCACTGGCCTCCATCCAGGCTGAGCTAATTATATTAGAAGGGAAGCTCAATAGGCATTTGGTTGAGCATGAAGTATGAATCTCCATTATAAAGGAACCAGTGTGTGGATGTAGTAGATTATACACTGGACCTGAAATCAAGCAGACTTGGGTTCAAATCTAGCTTCAGATGCTTACCTGCTGTGTAACATTAAGCAAATTATTTAACTTCTCAAAGCCTCAGTTTCCTGAACCATAAAATGAAGAAGCTGGCTTTGATGGCTTCTAAGTTTCATTCTGACTATAAACCTATGATTCAGCTTTCTTAAACATCTAATTCCTGTGTGATGCCAGGAAAGTCTCTTAATCTCTCTGGGCCTGTTTTCTCATCTGTAAAATGAGAGAGTTGGACTAGATGCATTTGAGGTCCCTCCCAGCTTGAAATCTGTGATACTATGATGTCCAGTGATGTTGGGGTTATTACTTTATGATAGCCAATTGCAAAGTAAGAAAATTCTAATTATTAACAAATTCTTCCTTATCCTATCCTTGGCCAAAATCTTCCTCCCTGTAACTTGTACTCTTGGCCCCAATTCTACATTCTGGAGCTATACAGAATAAATATTTTCATTATCTAAAGACAATGACCAATTCCTTCAACTCATCTCCAACTGAAAGGTCTTAGCCTTTTTTCGAAGGATTGGTCTTTCAAGCCCTCTGCTGCTATTGGCTACCTTCCTTTGGATGCACTCCAACTTTTAATGCATTCCCAAAAGGTGGCACCCATAACCAGATACTTTTCTTGCTATGGACCCATCTCTTCTTCCAGCCCCCACTCTGATCAATAGCTGCTTTCATTCAATCCAAACCTCTTATCTTAGGAAAGAATTGGATAATTAATTCACATTAAAGGACTAATGGTTAATAGTGAGATGAGAGGGTAGGGAGGAATACATTCTCCATGAGGGGAATGCTAATTAGATGCTCTTGGGTTTTGACCTGCCATTATTCAAGGGCAATCTTATTTCTCATTTTGGGCAGCATTGACCTGGTACTTATCTGTAGTTTCATATTTCCTACAATGATTCTCTGGGACCTTACTTGCCAAGATTTAAATGTGCCAAGAATGTCCTAATATCATAACTACCAACTGATACTTTGTTGCCATCTTACTATTGGGATCTCTTCAATGCTCCAATGATGGGTTCATGATTTCATCGTTTGGGGACCCACTTGTATCTGGAACAATTTTTGTCCATGTTCTCCCTCGTAGGGGAGCTATCCACCATGTTTCTCTAGGTCTTCTAATGTTTTGTAGATACCAGTGCAACAGTTGTGCCATTTACTTGTCATTCCTTACTCTCGTTTCATTACCAGACATATCTCCTTTTCCAATTATACATGTCCTTAATAGTGTCTTTTGGGCTGCTCTTTATTTCAGTTCATCATGGGTAATATACTTCAGTATCCTTGTATCCACCGTGTGTCCTTCCATTGCCCTGAGATTATGGTACAGGCATACCTTGTTTTATTCAGCGAGCTTTGGTTTAATGTACTTCCTAGATATTAGGTTTTTGTTTTTGTTTCATTTTTTACAAATTGAAGGTTTGTGGCAACCCTGTGTAAAGCAAATCTATCAGCATCATTCTTCCAACAGCATGCACTCACATCATGTTTCTGTGTCACATTTTGGTAATTCTCATAATATTTCAAATTTCTTCATTGTCATTATATCTATCATGGTGATCTGTGATGAGTGATCTTTGGTGTTATTATTAAAATTGTTTTGGAGTGTCATGAACCACAGTCATATAAGAGGCAAACTTAATGGATAAATGTTGTGTGTGTCCTGACTGCTCTGCCCATCCTGGGGTGTTCCAGTCTCTCTACCTCTCCTCCAGCCTCCCTATTGCCTTAAACACAGCAATATTGAAATTAGGCGAGTTAATAACCCTACAATGACCTCTAAGTGTTCGAGTGAAAGGAAGACTCAATGGATGTGGCACACTGTATTTTTGTCTTATTTTAAGAAACTGCGACAACCACCCCAACCACCATCCTGATCAGTCCGTAGCCATCAACATTGAGGCAAGTCCCTCCACCAGCAAAAAAAAAAAGATTGTTGTTGTTGTGTCATTTTTCAGTTGTGTCCAACTCTTCGTGACCCCATTTGGGGTTTTCTTGGCAAAGGTACTGGAGTGGTTTGCCATTTCCTTCTCCAGCTCATTTTTCAGATGAGGAGACTGAGACCAACAGGGCTAAGTGACTTGCCCAGGCTCATATAGCTAGATGGAATCTTCCTGACTGCTGGCCAGGCACTCTATCCAATGCACTGCTTAGCTGCCTCAGTGAAAAGATTGCACTTCACTGAAGATCCAGATGAGGGTTGGCACATTTTTTAGCAATAAAGTATTTTTTAATAGAGGCATATACATGTTTTTAAGAAATAATACTATTGTATACTTAATAGACCACAGTATAGTGTGAACATCACTTTTATATACATTAGGAAACCAAAAAATCTGTGTGACCCGCTTTATTGCAAAGTTTGTGTTGTTGTGGAGGTCTGGAACTAAACCCACAACATCTCCAAGGAATGTCTGTATTTCCATGAATAACAGCCATACTGTATCACTGGGAAAATGCTTCAATAACTTCCATCAATTTGTGATCCCACAGATGTGGAAACATACTCCCTTCAAGGGTGCAGATTGCAATCCACCTAAGCTTTCTTATCAGGTATGACTTTTTCATGTTCTCTGATAAATCCCCCATAGGAAGGTCCACCCAAAGTGCTTCAGGCCATCTTCTCAGTCTCTTGACATTGTATGGATAACAAGTGAAGCATGAAGGCTGTTTATCAGTAATCCATTGCAATGAACTCATAACCAGCCCATCTTTTCTCGTCAAACAACACTATGATGATATCCTTGGCACTGTTTCATTTGCACATTCTTCCTTTGATAATGTGGTACAACCTACTTTTTCTCATCGTTTGCCTTTCCACAACTTTAATTCTTTGGAAACCATAGAATTCCATGATATACAGCCATATTGGAAGGATAGTAGGATTAAAAAAAGGGACCTTGGTTTCAAGGAGAGGCTCAGGGCCATTAATAATATTAAACAATTCCTCAAAGGCAATTCAGCCAATCTCTTCTTCCATTTCAATTCTGTGCCCAGTTCACCGTGATTTACAATGTTTATCCAAGATATATATACTGATGGACCAGCTTTATTGTCATGCCCATCCAATTACATAGTATAGTATAAACAAGAGATTTTCTTTATACACTTGGTTTTTTCCCTATATGGACAGTTAAACCAACATTTCTGAGTAATTACAGATCTCATTTGGGACAGCTAGGTGGTGCAGTGGTTAGACCACTAGGCTTGGGGTCAGGAAGACTCATGTTTATGAGTTCAAATCGGTTCTCAGATACTTACTAGCTCTGTGACCCTGGGAAAGTCATTTAATCCTCTTTGCCTCAGTTTCTCATCTGTCAAATGAGCTGGAGTAGGAAATGGCAAACAACTCTAGTATCTTTGCCAAGAAAACCCAAATGGTGTCACAAAGAGTCAGACACAACAGTGAAATATCTCACTTAGGAAACTGCAATGATCTGGGACTTGATGCAATCAGTACTGTATCATCAGCAAATGGGAGCATTTATAGGACCTCATCATCTCTAGGGACTCCATTTTTCATTTGAATTATGCACTACACAGCCTTCAGGACAATGGGAACTGCTTTGACAGGCACACATCCCCTCATTTTATGAGTGACTTGATAAATGGGTCAGCAAACAAAATTATCTCTATCATCGCACCTTCCAAAAAAATCTCCTCTGAACCTCAGTTTCCACATCAATAAAATGAAAGGGTTGGTACAGGGGAAGGGGCATTGACTCTGGACTCAGAGGATCTGGGTTTAAGCCACTCTTCTGACATTTTTATGGCACTTATGACCCTGGGTAAGTCACTTAAACTCTCTGGACCTCAGTTTCCTCAACTGTAAAATTATGGATTGGACTAGATGGCCCCCAAAGTCCCTTCCAGCTCTAGATCTATGTTCTTATGTATGACTTTAACATATGAATAAGAAATGCCTACTTTGAGGAGAGTCTTTAAAAAAAGCATTTCAGTATAATGAATCAATTTTTTTAATATTTAGTAAAAGTTTTTTGTAGTAAAAAAACCCAGTAAGCACCATGGAATCTTGTATCTCGACCAAGTAATCCGCAAGCATTTATTAAGTACCTACACTGGGCTAGTAGCCGGGCATACAAAGCAATCATGAAACAGTGTCTTCCTTCGGGGAGCTTATATTCTCTCTCATTACATTGGCTTGTTCCAGCTTTTTTGACAATCATGTGTCTATAAAGATGTGAGCTGCTGCAGAATACCATTTGTGAAAGCCTGACTATTCTCCCAGGATGCCTGTAGTTTCTCCCAAGTGACATTCTTAAGCAGGATTTGGTTCTTATCCATGCCTAACCCCTCACACCAGCCCTCCCTTTATTAACTGTCCCGTTGCTGAGAAGGCAGCATCTCCTCTCTTCAGAAATAACTTGTCCCTTAAATGCGGCAACACTTTCAGTGACCTTTAGATTGTGCCTTGAGCTTGAAATGCAGAAGGTAAATTTACCTCCAATTCCCAGAGGGAGGCTACGGTGATACCAGTAGGAGGAAGGGTAAACACATGATCTGACTAGTTTGGAAAGAGCATGAAGTATTTAGAGATGATATTCACAGGACTTCTGCTTTCTCTCTTTTTGGAAGATGGCACCAGGCCACTGGTCATTGCCACCATTTTTTCCCCTAATAACATCTAACGGAAAACTATCCAGAGCTTCAAGGTAAGATTACAGGATCAAGAAACATAGAATATGTGATGTAGTGGAAAGAACCTTGCACCAGAAGTCAGGAAATCTGCTATTTAGTCTCAGATCAGTCACTAACTCTCCCTTGGGCAAACCATACTGAGTATCAGATTCCTCCTCTATAAAATTAGGGAAGGATGATCACTAAGTTTCCTCTAAGCAATGGCTTCTTGAATATCTGACACCAGGATCCTCCTTCACACCATCTGCTGGTTTGCTTCCAAGGCCATCAAAGGTGATGATACTGATCCCTAGGAGAGGGGCTATTCCTTGTCTACACATCAACACCACTGAGACCAGATACTTCCCTGCTTCTCTTTGTGATCAGCCTTTTAATACTGTAGCCAATTTCCATGGAACCACTTCTTCAGAATAAGGCAATAGAGAGGTTATTGGTCCTCAGGACGGAATGAGAGATGCAGATGTACATAGTTAAATGATCCTTTTTTCTCCCCCCTTTTTAATGTATATCCATGGGCCCTGTCAACCTCACAGAGCTGTTATATGGATCGAATGAAATCATGACACGGGGTCATGGGATTTAGAGCTGGCAGGGACCTATTTAGAGATCATCATATCTAACTTTCTCATTTTAGACATAAAGAAACTGACACCTAGAGAG
Organism: Trichosurus vulpecula; assembly: GCF_011100635.1. Classification (NCBI taxonomy): domain Eukaryota; kingdom Metazoa; phylum Chordata; class Mammalia; order Diprotodontia; family Phalangeridae; genus Trichosurus; species Trichosurus vulpecula. Next base: position 206,413,272 of record NC_050578.1, on the reverse strand, counting down.
GGAAGATGCCCTGCCCTGGAGTCACACAGGTAGTAATACTAGTAATAGCTAGTACTTATATAGGTTTACAAAGCACTTTTCAAATATTTAATCTCATTTTATCCTCAGAACAACCATCAGAGTGAAGGGCTATTATTAACTCCATTTTATAGATGAGATCACTGAGGCAGACAGACATTAAATGACTTGTTTCAATGTTAGGAAGAGGAAAAACAGATTGGCCAAGAAACATAATTTGGACCAATTAGGGTTTATTGAGTTCACTAGCAGGGGAGTCTCATCTGAAGAGGCAAAGACTCCCTGAATGAACAGCATGCAAGGTCCGAATAGATTTTAGAGAGGGAGGAACAGAACAGGGTGGGGGGATGGGGCAAAATCAAGGTCCCTGTTACTAGAGCTTGAGGTTGATCTAGCATAACAATCCTGCCCCCTAGTTTCAGGGTGAGGGGTCTCTGCACAACAGGGTTCAGGGAGGCGCTAGACTGCCTCTCAGAACAGGCTGTGAAACAGGACATCACAGAGTGTTCCATTCTGGCTCTCGTTGCAATGGCAAGTAAGAGAGCGTAGACAAACATGTGATGGAGTAGCTATGGGTCCATACTTGCTCAGGTTACACAGCTGGTAAGTATCTGAGGTGAGATCCAAACTCAGACCTTCCATGTAGCTACTTACAGTAGTGAAAGGCAGAGTCTTCCAATGCCAAATCTAATGCTTTCCATTTGAGCTATTCTGGAAGTAGCAGCTAGGGAGTTAGGAATGACTCTGTCAGTCACAGAGGCTTCAATGGAAAGGTCATTTTCCCCTGGAGGAAGGGTTGGGGGGAAGGATCAGGGAAGGCTTCATGGAGGAGCTGGCAGTTGCACAGGTCAGTATGTGCGACTAAGGCTCTGGTTTCTCTCATCTCAGCACCGGTTTCTCTCTGAGTGGCCTGGAGGACAGTAAAAAAGCAGAATGATGTCATTGCTGTGTTAAGAAAGCTCCCTGCAATAATAGTTAAGTGTATAAATCACTTAGATGCAGGATTGGCTTTGGGTCCCTGGAATAAAGTCCTGCTTGTCAGCATAACATTGCTCATGTTAACCATAAATACCTGCTCAGATGGATTTTCATTTACTGAGTGAAAAATCTCATACACCTCTTGGAAGTGATTCGGATTCTTCTGGTCCAAAGAATGTCATCAGCCACTTGCTTCAATACTTCAGGCATCTGGGATTTCACCAGTGTGAGTAATAATAAAAAATCAAATTTCCATAGCAGTTTGAGCCTCACAAAATGCTCCCCCCTCCCCATCTTCAAAGCCATTCTGCAGTGCTGATATTATTGTCCTTGCCTGTGATGACACAGAAAGTCAGTGGCAGGGCCAAGAGTCAAACCCAGGTCTCCTCCCTACTATTCCAGGGCTATACCTTCAGCCCCAAAGCTTCTGTTTATTTCCTCCACCAATACAGATCCTAATCAGTCTGCATTCCTGGGATGGAGAAAAAAAACATCTCCTGGTGACCGTCTGGTGATGATAGCATCTGCATTTGGTGAGGCTGGTGCTGCACAACAGAGCCAATGAGTTAATGAATCCAATTAAGAATCTTTAAAGCTTGGGAAGACCTACCAGGGCATCTACTCCAATGATACATCCTTTAACACTGAAGGGTCACTTTCATGCCAGAAGGAGGAATCAGGAGAGAACTTTATTCTAAAATCATCTTAATAAGCCCCACCCTATCATTTACAGATTTGTCTATATTAAGATTTACAGTGAGGAAGAGCGTAAAATCTGTCACACACACACACACACACACACACATTTATAATACCTTTACATTGGTGTCTTCCTTTCCCCTTTCACAGCCACCACCCTACTTCAAGTCCTCATTACCTCTCTTAGAAAATTTCAATAGACTTCTAACTGGCCTCCCTGCCTCCAGTTTCCCTCTGTTCCATCAATCCTGCACATCACTGCCAAATCAAGCTTCTTAATGCATAGATCTGATCATATCACTCTCTTGATCAAAAAACTTCTATGGTTCTCTATTAGTTATTAGCAAAAATCCAGATCCCTCAACTTGAAATTCAAAGTCCTCCATAATCTGGCTCTAATCTATCTTTTCAGCCTAAACAATTCACTTTTACATACCTTTATAACTTCAGCCAAACTGAAATACTCCCCATATCCTATACACATACTATTCTTTCCCACCTCCACACCTTTATCCATGCTATTTCCTAGATTTTAATACCTCTTCCACCAGCTCTGTCTCTTGAAATCCTGCTTACCTTCGAAGACCCTACTTCACGAAGCCATCTTTGATAAACCTTAGAAGCAACTAAGTGGTGCATTGGATAGAGCGCTGGGCCTGGATTCAGGAAAACTCATCTTGCTGAGTTCAAATCCACCCTCAGATATTTACTAGCTGTGTGACCCTGGAGAAGTCACCTTACCCTGTTTGTCTCAGTTTCCTCATCTGAGAAAGTGAGCTGGAGAAGGAAATGGCAAACCACTCCAGTATCTTTGCCAAGAAAACCCTAAATGAGGTCACAAAAGAAACAATTGAACAAAAACACCACTGGCTTATAAATTCCTCAAGGTCAGGGAACATCTCTAATTTATTTTGGCACCCCCTCAGTTCCTAGTATATTACATCATATATAGTAAGCTCTTGCATATATTTGTTGAATTAATGAATATATAACTTGATGAGTGAACAAATGAATGAGTGTAAAGAAGATTCTGGGTACACAGAGTTACCTACAATGCCACCCAAACTAAAGTTGCCCATCCAGGACTCTAGCCTCTGCTACTAACAGGCAGTATCTGCAAAATATCCTTTTGTTTTAATCAAACATTTAGTCCCATCTGTTTTGTCTATATGACACCAGCCATTCAGAGAGAGAGAGAGAGAGAGAAAGAGAGAGCGAGAGAGAGAGAGAGAGAGAGAGAGAGAGAGAGAGAGAGAGAGAGAGAGATCAGGTGACAGATCTAACTGGCTCTGTACCATACAAACAGAGCCATCACTTCTTCATATTTGAAACTCTGTTCATTTAAAGGTTGAATCTTAGTTTTACAAGATGCCTCTGTACTTTGGGAGGAATGGAGTCAGTCCTTGGCAAAACTTTGATTTAGAGGAAAGAATGCTGGTCATGGCATCTTCAGTGAGCTCTGGTCATTAAGACATTTTTCCTTATATCTAACCTAGGTCTGCCTCTCTGTTGCTACCACTGGGACCAAGGGAAAAAAAAGAGTCTTCTCCCTCATACACATAATAACCCTTCGAGTAACTGAGGTTTGCTGTTATGTTCCTGAAGGCTTCTCTTCTAGATTCTAAACCTCTTTAGTTCCTTTCTCCAGTCTTCACACGGCATGATCTCCAGTCCTCTCATCATCCTGGTAATCTTCTGGATACATTCCAGCTTATCAACATCCCTCCTAAACAATAGTACCCAGAACCAAGCACAGTGAGTGCTCTCTGGAGTCCGAGGTCTGATCAAGGCAGAACACAAGGGCCCCATCATCTCATTTATTCTGGACACTCCCCTTCCATCCTTCATCACATCCTTGGGCAGTACTAGCCTCTCCAGCTGCCATATCACACTTAGGACATGGTGGACTTGTAGTCAACTAAGACCTCTGGATCTTTTCCCCATGAGTTGTTGTCTAGCTATTCCTTTCTCATTCATAAAGTCGAACCCAAGAGTGTGGCTTTATATCCATATCATTAAATTTAATCTTATTTGATATGGCCATTGTTCTAAACCATCGGGATCCTTTTAGATCCTAAATTTTCCATCTGCAGCATTAATTATGCAGATGTAGAAAGCATGCCTTCTATGTATTTTTTATTTTGTAAATAGATCCCTGGGAGCTCCCTCCAAGTTGATGACAAACCATTAATGACTACTTTTTGGATGAGGTCATTTCCCCATCTAGCAGACTTTGCTCTGACTTGTCCTCAAGGATAGCATGAGAGATGTCAACTGCCTTGCTGAGACTCCATATCTACATCATTTCCCCAATCTACCAATCGAATTACCCTGTCAAAAAAGTAAATGAAATTAGACTGGCTAGTCTCAGCCAGAGAGGTGGCATAGTGAGTACAGTGCTGGATGACATGAGTTTGAATCCTATCTCAGACCCTTGACAAGTCACTCACTTCTCTCAGCCTCTGTTTCCTTACCTGTAAAATGGGAATAAAAGTAGCATCTACCCCATAGCTTTTTTTGTGAGGATCAAATGAGATAATCCCTACAAAATGATTTGTAAATCTTAAAACACTATGGAGTCAGCTATTGTTTATTATATTCCCAGATAAATACCAAAGGGAAGATCGCAGATTTCTCTACAGGTTATATCAGCTGAGATTTGGAGACTTGGCCCTGCCACTTACAATTTTCGGATATTTTTTGGCAAGTCACGTCCGCTTTCCTCAGGCTCATTTACTACTTTGTGAAATTAGACGCAACATGGCATGGTGGAAAGAGAGTCTCAGAGCCTAGAAGAGCTGGGTTCAAGTCCCAGCCTTGACACGTACTGACTGTATGGCCCTGGACAAGTCACTTAACATTTCAAATGCCCCAGGCCCTCTCTAAGACCACATGTAACTTGCAGAAAAGCTGCAGTATGTATTGGCAGAGGCAGTTTTCTTACTGGGAGCTGTCCCAGGTCCAATGAGAGGGTTGGAAAAGGTCTCTTCCAGCTCCCACATTGTATGGTCCTCTTTCTAGCTCCATGAAGATACGTGAAGACACAGCCTATGCTGAGTTTCCATTTATGCTCCTGAATCTATGGTATGAATTTGTTAAATGAGCCTTGGCAGAGCGACCTCTCATTATGATGCTCTGTCATTATAAAGATGTAGGTTTTCATTGGCTCTCCCAAACCACAAAGTACTTGGGGTTTGCTCCTTCTTTCTGTGACTTCACCTTCTGGCTGGTCCCTCAAGTCTTTGTCTGCCCGCTAGACAGACGCTTCTGTGGAGTCCTTGGATCCTTTGAGCTTAGGACGGGGTTATGAGATGAGACAATGACAACCGTGATGGCTGACATTTCTAGAATGCTTTTACAGCTATTTTCCCATTTGAAACTGACAACTTTTGTCTTGTAGAGAATGCCAATATTATTACTGTCCTCACTTTTCAAATGAGGAAATTGAGACTTTTCTTTGAAAATGGCTTGCTTTGCCATGAGGGATGATCTTTGGGAAGGATAAAGGGAAAAAACGGTTAACAGGGAGTTGCAATGCAAGATAAATGAAAACATTTGAAGAGCACGTAGCTGCCTTTGATAAGTCCAAGTCACCAGGTCCAGGTGAACTCCATCTCAGGGCACTGGAAAAGCTAGACCCTAGGAAGTGTCTTTTTTAAACATTTTATCTCCTTCAGCACCAAACAGTGAGTTGCACCCAATAAACACTTAAGAAATGTTATTGACTGAATTCAAAAATTAATAGGATGAAAATTGACTAATTCGAGTTTTCCTGATCCAAATTACTGCCTTCAGCTGAATATGCTAGTGAAGATTTTACATATACACATATATGTATATAATATATACTATATATTACATGGTGTATATATAGAATTGCATATGATGTATACTATATATTATAAATAGTATTATATGCAGTATATATACCATATAGCATATGTATATACTATATATTACAGAGCATTATATATAGTATATATAATATGCATGCGTAAGCATATGTGTATATGTATATTATAAAGTACATTTTTGTTATTCTTCAGCATCTGACTCTTTGTGACCCCATTTGGGATTTTCTTGGCAGAGATACTGGAGTGGTTTACCATTTTTTCCTTCTCCAGTTAATTTTTTACTGAGGTAGAGTTAAGTGATGTGCCCAGGGTGACATAGTTAGTGTCTGAGGACAAATTTGAACTCAGGCTTTCCTGACTCTAGACCCGCACTCTATCTACTGTGCCACCTAGCTGCCCCTATAAAGTACATATTTGTTGTTCAGTTGTTTTTCAGTTGTGTCCAACTCCTTGTGACCCCATGTGGGGTTTTCTTGGCAAAGATACTGGAGTAGTTTGGAATTTCCTTCTTTAGCTCATTTTACGTGAGGCAAACAGGGTCGACTGACTTACCCAGGTTTACACAGCTGGTAGGTATCTGAGGCAGGATAGGAACTCATGAAGATGAGTCTTCTTGACTCCAGGCCCGGCAGTCTAACCGCTGTGCCTCCTAGCTGCTCCAAAATTACATCTACACATATATTAATACTTGTATGTACATATATGTGTATATATACACGTATATATATAGATATGCATTATGTTAAAACTTAAAACTACACTTACTTTTGGGATATCATACATTTATATGTACATATATGCATACATATGTATAGTTTTGCATATTATATATGTATATTCATTCACATGTATACACATACAAAGACTTTCTTTCCAAGGGAATATTTTCAGCACTAAGAAAATCCTATGTAACTTCCTTATTTCTTTTGAGCATACCAATCTGATTCTAGTCATCCAGATTTTCAATCTATCTTCCTCAGTTCTTCATTTTTTCTTGTCCTACTCATCTTCCTCCAATCAATTACCAAATCTCATTGATTCTGTTTCTACCATATTTGTTACATTCATCTCATTCCTTCCACTCACTCAGCCACCACCAGAGGTCAGGCCCTCCACCCACCTCCGACTGTATCAGTGACCTTGTCATTCACTTCCTTGCTTCAGGTTTTTCAGCCTCCAATCCATCCCTTCCAGATCTGGCCAAATTATCTTCCTAGAGTTCATATCTAATATGTCACTCACCTGCTTAAGAGACTTTAATGGTTTTCTTTGCCTCAAGGATAAAATACAAATTCTTTGGTATGGCTTTAAAGCCTTTACAATCTCATTCTAGCCTACCTTTCAAATGACTGCACCTAAGGTACTCTATTCTACTTGCAGCCTGCTGTTCCTTGAATCACAGAATCACAAAAACACAATTTGATTGGGGCTTCAGTAGCCATCTAATCTAACCCACAGAAGTAATCATTTAGCATCTTACCTGTTCTCAAAATCAGCCCGTTAAGTTTTGGACAGCTCCAATTGTCAGGAAGTTTGACTGAAATCAAGCCTAAATTGCTCTCTTTGTAGCTTTGGCCCATTGTTCCTGACTCTCTTAGGTCACATGGGAGTGTCTAATCTTTCCTCCACGTGTAGCCCTTCATATATTTGAAGATAGCTATCATGCCCACCCTGAGTTTTCATTTCTCCATGCCCACCCTTCAACTGATACTCATATAACATTGACCCAAGGCCCTTCACCAACCTGGTTGTCTTCTCAACACTTTCCAGGTTATCAGCGTCTGCCTTAAACCATGGTGCCCAAAACAGATGGACAGGGACTAAAGATAGATGGACTACCACATGTCTATTGATTGAAACCATAGCTCCCAGGTATGCAAGAGAAAATTAGCTTCGTGGGCTTCTACATCACACTGCTAATATAATGAGCTTACAATCCATGACAATCCTCGGACCTTTTTTGTTTTTTTTTTTAGAACAAGTGCTATCTAACCATGTATCCCTTATTCTTTGACATTAATTTTTTATACCCAAGTATAAGACTTTATATTTATCTCTATTGAATAGCATTTAATACATTTAACCTAATTCTTTAGCCTCTCAAAATCCATTTGTATCATTTCTCTGTCATCCTGTATCCTCTATTAGATACCCCTCCAACTCTGTGTCGTCTGCAGATATGATGAGCGTGCCGTCTATTCCTTTATCCAAATCACTGTTAAAAATATTAAACAGCATAAGACTAAGTCTAGACCCTTAAGGTTCTACACTGAGGACTTGCTACACTGAGGACTTGCTACCAAGTTGACATTGAACTATTAGCTACTTTTTTTGAGTCTGGATATCTGACCAATTCTGAATCTATCTAATTAAATTATTACCTAATCTGCATCTCCCTTTCTCTACAAGAATAGTATGAAATACTTAATAAAAAACTTCACTAAAATCTAGTGAAGCTAGATTTCGATACTCATGCCGACACTATTCCTCTCATTTAATCATATTTAGTAATCCTGTCAAAACAAGAAAACAGGTTAGTCTGGCTGGCATGACTTCGTATTAATGAAGCCGCACTGGCTGTTTGTAATCACAATTTCCTTTCTATGTGTCTCCCACCCATTTCTGTAATGATCCATTCTAAAACATTCTTTGGAATTGAAGTCAAAGTTGCTGGTTTATGGTTTGTAAATTCTGTCTCTGCCCTTTTTTGAAAGTTGGGACATTTGCCCTTCTCAAACTTGTGGTACTTTTATTTTCTATATTCTTTCAAATAACATTTTTAATGGCTCTGCAATCACATCTATTGTTTTATTTGTTTTGTTTTGTTTTGTTTTCCCCCAGTGACCAAGGATGTAGTTCTTGGAGGTAGCTAGGTGGCCCAATGGATAGAGCACCGGAGTGGAATAAAATGGAATAATACCTGCCTCAATTTCCTCATCTATAAAATGAGAATTAACAATAGCATCTCTCTCCCAGGGTTGTCATGAGGACAAAATGAAACAATGCTTGTAAAGTTCTTTGCAAAACTTGTTATTCATCCTTTGTTTTCGAAGAGGACCAGTGACGACACGGGTGGTGCCTTGACCCTTGCGTGAATTGGATTTAAACGAGGCTGGGTTGCAGAAGGTCGTCGGCCTCTCTCTTCTAGAGTCATCGAAGTCCAGGGGCAGGACGAAAGTCAAGATATCTGAGGATGGCCTGGCGAGCAGTAGATGACCTTTGTATCTCTAAAGTCTGACTGAGCTGGAAGTACTCCACAGCGCCTGTTTCAACTGCCTTCATGGCCATTGGAACAAACTTAAACTGCTATGTAAATGCTAGGTATTACCATTGTTGTTGTTATCACTGTTCATCTAGGTCAGGTGACCTGACCTGATCAAAAGCAGTTCAGGGCTCTCTTCCTGCCTCTTTACTTATCTTGAGTTTCAACTCCCCCTCATATCTCTGTTCTATTATTTCTAATGCATAAGTCATAATCCTTGGCAGAGAAAACAGAAGGAAAGTAAAAAGTGAGCACTTCTTACTGAAAGGCTATGTGGTATGTATATATAATATATATGCATATGTATGTGTGTATGTGTATATATATGTGTATATATATATATATATATATATATATATATATAGAGAGAGAGAGAGAGAGAGAGAGAGAGAATGAGAGAGAGAGAGAGAGAGAGAATGAGAGTATTTTCTGTATAATGTACTTCAAGTAGACTGTATATAGTATATAGAGTCCTTTGCGGCTTCTTCTCTTTGTTATCCTTCTTCTCTACTCTAGTTGACAACTGAACAAAAGACTCATCCCTCTTCATCTTGTGCTGGGTAGAGGAGCAAGTGATTTATTCTCTCTTTTTTTCCCCTCTGATTTTTGCTCTCTGTTTCTCTCTCTATTAGGACTTGGGAAAGTCTGTGTGGTCTCATGTTAGGATAGGACTATTTGGTCTGGGAGAGGCAATCCATTTCTATATTCATTTCATAAATAATTGTGCACATCATATGTTTAAAGTTATGGTTGAGGATTCTATTCTTATCATATAGAAATTACTTCCGATGAATTATTGTGTTTGTACAAGGCTGGGAATTTCCACAATAAACCATATGTTTGATAGTCACAATTTAATCTCTCTTTCTGAGGCCAAATTGTGTATTTCTTCACTAAGGGTTGGTCATCCAGGCCCATCCCCTATTGGTCCTGTTGCCTAAAAAGGATATCTGACTCTCAAGACCTTTAGTGTATTGCATCTTTGATAACAGAGCTTTGTATTTTATCCTGCAGGAAATGGAAATCCTTTGCATTTAAAAAATTTATGTCTTATATTTATTTCTTTGACAGGAAGGTGATATAGTCATACCTAAACATTAGGAAATTACAGGAAGGGCGGGTGGATGTTACAGGCATACATCGAGTTAACAATAGGTCAGACTTAGTAATAACTGTTCAAAGGTAGAATAGAGTGCCTCAGGAGGTAGTGAGCTCTCTGTCACTAAAGGCTTTCAAACAAAGGTTAGATGACAACGTTGAGGAGGTAACCTCTGAGGTCTATGTTTCTACAAAGAGGAAATGTGGCACTGAATGTGTTTAGATGATCAACCCTCTCTTCTGAGCTGTATTCTGTGAGAAGACCCTCAAGCCTCAGCATCTGGCTTTGATTTTCAATTTCTGATGAACAAAAAATAACCTTTACTTAATGTCTGCAAAGGCTCACTCGAGATAGAATTAGCGACTCAGCATTTTCATGCAAACAGCTTGCAATGTCTCTTCTGTCCAGAAAGGCATTCCTTCTATGACAGTGATTTGTCCCCATGGAGATCGGTTCACAAAGTCTTTGTACTATCCAGTTCTCTATTACATCAAATTGGCATGAAGGAGCATTGGACTGAGAATCAGAGGACCTACATTCAAATCCTGAGTGTGCTTAGTGATCCTGAGAAAGTCACTTCACTCTCTGGATCTCAAATTCCACACCTATAAAATGAAGTTCTTAGACCAGACAATTCTTGAGGCTCCTGTGAATGTAATGTATACATATGCACACAAACATGTATACATACATTCACACACACATATATGTATGTGTGTATGTACACACACATATATATACATATACATACATACATATATATATATACACACACAGAGGGAGAGAGAGAGAGAGAGAGAGAGAGAGAGAGTGAGTTTTGGAAGCAATGATCTGCAGAATCCCTGAAGTCGGTGATGGAAAGGTCCCACATATATGAAAATATTAATGGCAGCTCTTTTTATGATAGTAAAAATCTGGAAGCAAAAATGGATGTTCATAAATTGCTAAATAAGATGTTATATGTGAATGCGATGGAACTTTAGAAACAATGAAAGAAACAATAAAGATGAGAAATTTAGAGAAATATGAGAAGACTTGAATGAGCTGGTGTAAAGCAGAATGAACAGAACCAAGCAAGTAAAAATGCAATAACTATAATAATGTAGATGAAAGTTATACTAACTCAAAGTCAAATACCATGTAATTGTAATGACCAATCTTAACCAGCTGTTCAACTGAGGAAACGCACCTCCCCCTGCCCCTGCCCCTGCCCCTTTCATTGGAAAAGGTAAGTTGGCTGGTTTTGCTTAACTGTTTTTCTTGGTTGGAAGTGAAGGTTTACTGGGTGGGTGAGTGGGTGGGTGGGTGAGTGTATCTGGAAATGACTGATTTCTAAAAACTTAAAAAGAATACCACTCACAGATCTCAAATAACATATAAACAAAATTCACCCACACTGAGAGTCATAGGAAATGTCTTTTTCTGATCCAAGACAGAGAAGTCATACCAAAGTACTCCATGTACCATAGTGAGAGCTAAAGCCAATGAAAGTCAGTATAAAGAGTAAATGTAAATCAGAGAAACAAATGCACAGCCTAACTTAGATTTCTTTGAAATTTCTAGCCTTATGGATGTGAGGTGGGGGAGAGGCAGTTAGGAGGAAGTTGAATAAACTATATTGGGTAGTGAGATGGGAAGAGCACTAGAGTTAGAATCAGGAGGCAGAATCAAAGTATCTGAATTAGATTAGTCCAACCTATATCTTAAGAAAATGCCTTTCTACAACATCCCCAAGCCATCATCCAATGTTTGCTTGAAGACTTACAGTTAGAGGGAACCCTAAACCTGCTGATGTATATCACTCTACTTGGAGACATCTCTAATTGTTAAAAAAAGATTTCCTTACATCAAAGCTACCTGTCTGCAACTTCTACACATTGCTGTGGCTTCTGTATTCTGGGATAAAGAAGAACCAGTCCAATCCATCCTTGATATGATAGACTTTCAGATACTTGAACACAGGTATTGTGTTTTTGACTAAGTCTTTTCTAGGCTAAACACTGCTAGTTCATTCAATCTATTTCAGTATGGCTTCATGACCAGTCCGTTTACTAATCTGGTTGCTCTCCTCTACATAGGATACATGTCCTTTTTTCCATGTCCTTCCCTAATGAAAACTTAATTCAGGAGCTCCTACATTCTGAGTCTACTTAGATGGGGTGAAATCTTGGGGGATCTCCCTAAAAAGTCCAATTCCCTCTTCTATGGTGCTTCCACCAGAATTTCCTTTGGAAAATTCCAAATATGGCTTACCTGCAGTTTGTTTCTGGGTTTCCCCAAATGTGTGTATCAGTGTCCCAAGTTTCTGTATAAACACTCAAGGTAACAAATACATATTATGCATAGAATAGCTTTTATTTGACCCCACAAAAATTGCAATATTACAAAAGACTTACCACATAGGAGGTACTAAACAGACATTTGTTGAACTAAATTAAATGAATTAATCTATTATCTGTTACTGCCACTTTAAATAATTCATTTAATAAGGAATTCTTTTAATAATAAGTCACTTTGACCTGGTGCTTGCAGGCCAGATTATATCTCTAAGGGCTGTTGTAAGAACTGTAGGATCAAAGAGTTAGAACAGACTTTAGATGCTATCTAGTCAAACCCCTTCATGTGACAGAAAAAAAAATTGCCAAAAAAAATTGCAAGACTCACGAGAACTAAAAACCAGAGAGAGAAAAAACACAACTCATTCACAGTTGTCCATAAACAATCAACATAATTCTCCTCCTTCTTTGGTGTAGCACATTTTCCACAAGGGTTCTGAGTCCTTCCAACTCAAGACCACCCTATGATTTACATTCTGTTCAGAAGAAATCATCTGGGGATCGCCAGTGGAGCAACATGTTGACATTTGGGTGAATCCCTATCTTTCCAATTGCGCCCATGAAGTTTCCTCCAGATACGTCCTACTACCTGGAAGTTTGGATTCCTTTTTGAATGGAAATATACTTCAGAGGTGCTAGATAGACAGGCCCCTTCCTATTGGACAGGCATTGTCCAAATAACTCAGTAATATAATGAGATCACCAAATATAGATCCATAGGATTATAGATTGAGGCCTAGAAGGAACCTCAGAAGCCATTTATTCCAATACTTTTACCTTAAAAATGAGGACATTGAGACCTGTGGAGATTCAGTGACTTGTGCCAGGTCACACAGGTAGTAAAGGTTAGGGTGGGATTTGAACCCATTTGCTCCCTGAATCCAGAGCAGCCAGGTCGTCTGTTCCCCTTATCTCATGGCTTTAGTCCCTTAGTGCTACTTTAGCTATGGGAAGGGCAGGGCGGGGCATATGAGTAATCTCTCTTTTTAAGGAGCATGTTGCTCAGGAACTCTCCTCCTTTTTAAAGGCCAGTTTTCTGAATTCTCAAACTTGATGTTACAAGGCCAGCACTGACAAAGAAATCTCTTTCCTAACTAAAAGGATGTATTTCATGATCACACCAACTAATAAATCTGCTCCTGTGGGGTCATGTGGGGGAGGATGCGTAGCTTCCATATACTTTAGCTTCTCCTGGCTGTTGCCAGCCTTGGATCCACTATAAAAGAAGAGAATAGTTCAGAAGTAAGAGGAAAAGTTCTACAGTACTTACTTTGTGAGTCCCTATAAGACCTGAAGTTGCTGAGATAGATAATTCACTAATTAATTGTGGAGAAAAGTGTCCTTTTCCACCTACTGAGAAGTAGTGTTCGGTACAATAAAAAATGGAGTACTAGATTTAATGCCAGAAGTTTAGGTTTTTTTTTCCTTCAGTCATATCTGACTCTTCTGATCTTTTTTTTTTCTTTTTGAGGGAGGAAGGCAGGGCAATTGGGGTTGAGTGACTTGCCCAAGATCACACAGCTAGTAAGTGTATCAGATTTGAACTCAGATCCTCCTGACTCCAGGGCTGGTGCTCTACTCACTGCGCCACCCAGCTTCCCCATATCTGACTCTTCATGGGGTTTTCTTGGCAGATACTGGAGTGGTTTGCTATTTTCTTCTCCACGGGTTCAAATCCTGCCTCTTAGTACTTATACAAGTTGCTTTGAGCTTCAGTTTCTTCATCTGTAATACAAAAGGGTTGGACTAGGTCAAGGGTGGGGAACCTGTGTCCTCGAGGCCACATAAGGCTGCAATTAAGGATCTAGAGGGCCACATGTGGCCTTGAAGCCCTAGGCTGGGTAGTATCTAAAGTCTGTTTTAATTCTGTGATCCTACAGTCCTCACAACAGCCCATAGAGACATGCTCTGGCCTACCAGCACTAGGTCAGTGTGACTTATTATTAAAGGAATTCCTTATTAAAGGAATTACATGAAAGTGACAGTGACAGATTATAGATTAATTCATTTAATCAAATTCAACAAATGTCTGTTAAGTACTTCTTATGTTCTAAGAATAGGCTGGGAACACCAACGGGAATGTTTGGAGCACCTATAATGTGAACGTTGTGCCTAGCCCTGACAGGGATACAAAGATGACTAAATCCCTGCTCTCAGAGACATTAAAGTTCAGTTGGGAAGAAATCTCCTGCATAGATTTCTATAACAACAAATAGAATATGAAGGTGCCCCACTTAGGCCATCCGCCATACTTGGAATGAACTCTCCCCTATAGCTCCATCTGCTGAAATTTTCCTCTTCCTTCAAAACTTAGCTATGGTCTTCCACCCCACCTGAACCTGTTATCTCGCTTCTTTAATTAATATCTCATATAGAATCTTGCCTAGACCTGTCCTTTATACTGATCTCACTATCCCTTATATTACTGTTACTTCTATACATGCCTAACCTTCCCCTAGTACATCAGATTGTATGTTCCTTAAGAGGCAAGGTCTGGACTGAAGCTCATAAATGACAAGGCCTGGATTTGAGTCTAGGTACTCAGCTTCCAAAAGCAGTGTTATTTCTACTATAACATAATTTTCTACCATAACATAACTATTTGCTTTGGCAGTCTTAATTGGAGGTCTTTTTTCAGCATTGGGTTTAGGTTTCTGACTTTCTACTCAGCTACCACATTTGGTGACTGAAAGCCCAGTCCAAGGCCCCTATTAGACAGGAGGATATTTTAGCATCAGGCTGCCTCAGCTATTATCAGGAACCCCAAACTCTGACATTTCCTTTTCTGCTCCTAATATTATAGGGTCCATCTACTAATAGTACAAGATATAGAGTATTTAGGAAATGCCTTGGGGATGACATAGCCCACACTGACTCACTGACAGCACTGCTCTCTTGGCCTAGTTGGGACATTGCCTGTAAACGCCC
The DNA here is from genome assembly GCF_011100635.1 of Trichosurus vulpecula. Taxonomy (NCBI): domain Eukaryota; kingdom Metazoa; phylum Chordata; class Mammalia; order Diprotodontia; family Phalangeridae; genus Trichosurus; species Trichosurus vulpecula. Next base: position 206,398,098 of record NC_050578.1, on the reverse strand, counting down.
AGGCCTTACTTACACAGGCTGACAGAGGCAGGCCCACTGGGAAGAGAGCAGCTGAGGTCTACATGTCGAAGGAGACAGTTTCAGAGTGTTTCTCACAAGGGATCCTCAAAGAATTCGTTGAACAGTATGGTTTATGGGGGACCAAATGGGACTTTGCACATAGGTAGAGGATGTTTTGGGGAAGGAGTGAAGTCAACTCTAGACAAATTAGAAAATGAAGTGCCAGGAGTTGGTACTAAGGTGTTTACCTTTTTCTTTTGGATGATGGTTTCAGTCTAAACAATGGCCCAGCTCCAGGGAACACATACTCTTTTCAGACATGATATCATCACTATTCACAACAGTATGGTGAGGTCCTTAGTGGTGATGCCTTGCAGGTATACATGGTACGACAGGTTTTTCAAAGCACTTTCCCATCCATTCTCATTTGAGCCTCCAAATGGCCTCCCAATTAAAAAAATCTTTAAAAATCATTTATTTGTTTTTAACATTCATTTTTTTAAATCTTGAGGTCCAAATTCTTGCCTTCCTTTCTACCTCTCCCCCACCCATTGTGAAGGCAAGAAATGTGATATCAATTATACAAAAGAAATCATACAAAATGTATTTCCATGGTAGCCATGTTAGAAAAAAACCAAGAAAAATAAAGTAAGTGAAAAAAGTATGTTTCAATCTGCATTCAGGCTCCACCAGTTCTTTCTCTGGAAGTGGATAGCATTTTTCATCATAAGACCTTTGGAGTTGTCTGGGATGATTGCATTGATCAGAATAGCTAAATCTTTCACAGTTGATCATCCTTACAATATTATTGTGGCTGTGTGCAATGTTCTCCAGGTTCTTCTCACTTTATTTTGCATCCATTTATGTAAGTCTTTCCAGATTTCTCCAAAACCATCCTGCTTGTCATTTCTTATGACATAATAGTATTCCATCACAACCATGAACCACAACTTGTTTAGCCATTCCCCAATTGATGGGTATCTTCTCACTTCCCAATTCTTTGTCACTACAAAAAGACCTACTATAAATATTTTTGCACACATTGCTCCTTTTCCTTTTCCCTTGCTGTCTTTGGGATACAGACCTAACAGTGCTATTGCTGGGTCAAAGGGTATGCATGATTTGATAGTCCTCTGGACATAGTTTTAAATTTTTCTCTGGAATGGTTGGATCAGTTCGTAACTCTGCCAGCAGTGTATTTGTGTCCCAATTTTCCTACATCCCTGCCAACATTTGTCATTTTAATGTGCATTTCTCTAATCAGTACTCATTTAGAGCATTTTTCATATGAATATGGAAGAAATCTCTTGATTTAGTCTTCTGAAAACTGTCTGTTCATATGATTTATGATGATTCATCATTTGAGAAATGACTTATATTCTTATAAATTTGACTTAGTTTTCTATATATTTGAGAAATTAGGCCTTTATCAGAGAAACTTGCTGTAAAAATTTTCCCCAGTTTCCTGTTTTTGTTTAATCTTGGCTGTATTGGTTTTATTTATGCAAAACCATTTAAATTTAATGTAAACAAATTATCCATCTTATATCCCAGAATGTTCTCTATCTTTTTTTGGTCATAAATTATTCCCTTATCCATAGATCTGACAGGCAAATTTTTCCATGATCCCCTAATTTGCTTATGATATGATCCTTCATTTCCGAATCATGTACCCATTTTGACTCTTATCTTGGTATACAGTGTGAGACATTCGTCTATAGTTTAGATTCTATACCTCATTTCTACCAAACTGCTTTAAAGTTTTCCCAGTAATTTTTGTCAAATAGTAAATTCTTGTCCTCAAATCTTGGATATTTGGGTTTATAAAACACTAGATTACGATGGTCATTTGCCACTATGTATTGTGTACCTAATTTATTAGGTGCACCGCTCTATTTCTTACCCAGCACCAGACCATTCTGATGATTACTGCTTTATCATACAGTTTAAGATAATGGTACTGTTGGGCCACCTTCTTTCACATTTTCTTTACTGATTCTCTTGATATTCTTGACCTTTCGTTCTTCCAAATGAATTTTGTTATTATTTTTCTAGCTCTATAAAAAAACTATTGTAGTTTGATTGGCATGACAGTGACCATTAGCCTTCAAGGAGAGACTGACATAGGCTGAACTTTATTATCTCTAATTTAAAAATAAGGAAGCTATCCTAGAGAGATTGATCGACCTTCCTAAGGATGCATAGCCAATAAGTAGGATCAGATGGTAATAGAATGGTGTGATTTAGTGCTGGAAAGGACTCTACAAACCATCTAGTCTAATCTTCTCCTTCCATAGATAAGAGATCTGAAGGCCAGACATGGGAAGAGACCTGTGTAACAAGGTTATACAGGTAGTAAAGGCAGGAATCCATAAGTCTTCTGTGACATAATTGGACTTAGGCCTCTACTGTCTGAAGTCAGTGCATGGACACTATAATCAATGTATAATGTATAACCAATCATATGTGTATATATATAATTATACATGATGTATAATGAATGTATAATCAATTATAATCAATCTATCAGAGAGGCAATGGTTTAAATATTAAAAGAAGTTAAGTTTCCCTCAAAGTTAGATATTGTTGATTGCCTGTGATGGAGAAAATATTCATAATACAGATCAAACTTAAGAATGCATTATGGGATTGTTAAAAATTTATCAGCACATCCCTCTTCTCATCCCTCTTGAACTGAGTTCCCCAGTAGAATATTAGCTCATGAACTGAATCCTACCAATTCTTGCTCAGAACTCTCTGAAACTTGCTTTCTCCAACTGGAAAGCCAGTATGGTGTAGTAGGTAGAGTAGTAGAACTGGAGTTAGTAAGGCCTAGGTTCAGATCTTACCTTTGATACCTACTGGCCATGTGGTCCTGGATTCAATTCAGTAAACATTTATTAAGTGCCTACTATGTGCCAGGCACTGTGTTAAGCACTGGGGCTACAAATAAGAAAAAGAAAGATAGTCCCTGCCCTCAAGGAACTTAGAATCTAATCAGGGAAGACAACACACAAAATAAGTTGTTTAACCTCTCTGAGACTAAGCTTCCTCATATATAAAACAGAGCCATTAATATCTATAGCACGTAACTCACAGTGTTACTGTGAGGCTTAAATGAGGAACTGCCTTGCAAATTTATAAACACTATGAAAATGTTCATTATTATTGGGTACATGTTAGAGTCTGTCCACCGTTTCCTTCCTTACCTAGGAACAGTCCTAAGGCAGATACCTCCTAAGACTCCTGTCTTTTCTACCCCAGCAACTAGTAGAAAGAAGAATCTTATTGGTTAGAATTTAAATGTAGCAAATGGAGACTTTGGGTCAAAAGCACAAGATTAAAACTATCTTAGTTCCTAGAGAAAGTGGTAGAGCTGCTCCCATAGAAAGGGTAACCTCAGGAAGGAAAAGACAAATGTGATTCTTTTCATCAGACATGGAGAGCCACCAGAACCTATGTGGTTCCAGGACAGACTGAGACCAGGGAGCCTCAGAAAGTTTTCATATGCTTTTGATAAGTGTGCAGACATATGGATGATTATCTTAACCAAACCTCCAACCAGTCTGGGGTTTTTCCACCCCAATGAAATATGCAGAGTTCAGCTGAAAAATTAAATCAAGCCATCAGGAGAGTAGCTCGGGGGGATCGGAGGCACAGGCAGAAAGTAGGATGTTTTTTTCTAACAATTCACTCCATTTTCAGGCTGTTTCTTAGCACCCAGCACTTTTTCTTGGCACTGTGCCTGACACACACTAGGTGTTTAATAAATGTTTGTTGATTGACTGACCCTGAATCTTGGTTTGGGGGAATAAAGTGGAATAAGGTTGGAAAGGCGGTGAAGGAGGACTTTAAATGTAAAATAGAGGACTTTATGTTAGATCCTGAAGGTAAAAAAGGAGCAAATGGGGTTTATTAAGTAGGGGAGTGATGTGGTCAGGCCTGTACTGTAGATCTTGGCAGCTGAATGAAGGACGGATAAGAATGAGGAAAGATTTGTTGTAGGCAGACCAGTTGGAAGGCTATTGTAGTAGTTGATTTGAGCGAAGATGGTCCTGAAGTAAAGTTGTAGCTATATGAGAAGTGAGAAGGGAATGTTTATGAAGGATGTTGTGAAGGTGGACAGGACAAGATTTGGCTATGTGGGGTTAGTGAGGGTAAGGGATCTAGGATGACATCAAGATTCCAAGCCTGAGTGCCTGAGAAGAATAGGAGACCTTTATTATCAATTGAGAAGTTTGGTGGGGGTGGGGAGGGGGCTTGAAAGGGGGTAAAGAGAGGAAGTTCTTTTTTGGACATAGAACCATAGATTTCAGTCTGGAAGGGACCATAGAAGCCATCGGGTCCAACCCCCTTATTCTACAGGTGGGGAAACTGAGACTGAGAGAGGTTGTCCAGCATCACACAGCTAGCAAGTATCTGAGGCAGAGTGTGAACTCACCGTGCCATGTAGCTGTCTTTGAAACTGAAATGCCTTCCAGAATCCAGTTCACTAAGTCCAAAAGACAGTTAGTGATATGGGACTATAGCTCAGGAGGGAGACTGGGGCTGGATATGTCGATCTGGATATCATCTACAGTTACTGTTGTTCAGTCTATTTAGTTGTGTCTGACTTTTCATGACTCCATCTGAGGTTTTCTTGGCAAAGATACTGGAGTGGTTTGCCATTCCTTCTCCAGCTCATTTTACAGATGAGGAAGCTGAGGCAAACAGGGTAAAGTGACTTGCCTAGGGTCACACAGCTAGTAAGTGTCTAAGGCCAGATTTTAACTCAAGAAGAGGAGTGTTTCTGACTCTAGGCTTGGCACCCTATCTATCCACTATGCCACCTAGCTGCTTTGAAGCCATGAGAGCTGATGAGATTACTTACAAGGGAGATAGGGAAGGGAAGAGGGTATAACAAATTCAGAGGTGATAGCCTGTGACAAAATTTAGATGCCATGGTAAGGAAGAACAGGGTGAAGAGTTGTAAAAGATGGGGAAGATGGAATGATAAAAGTATGGTCAGATAAAAGCATTTCAGAGTTGATAAACATGGATTAAACACTAGTGGGTGATGGCAAGGTCAAAGGTATGACCATCTCTGCATGTAGCTGAAGTGGGGAGCAATGGTAGGTCAGGGGAATTGAGTAGTTTGAGGAAGTTAGTGTACCTGAGGGAATCATTAATATGTATGGTAAATGACCATAGCATAAGGGCAAGAACTGAGGTGGAAAAAAAGCTGCCAGGCACTGAATTCATTGGGGAATGATTTAATTGATTGATTGATTAATAGCTGTCATTTATATAGCACTTTAAGGTTTGCAAAGCACTTTACATATTGTATCTCATTTCATCAGGAAGGCAGGTACTAGCATCACTGCTGTTTTGCAGATGAGGAAACCAAGGCCCCAGGAGAGAGGCTAAGTGACTTGTCCAGAGTCTGCCGCTGAGAATCTGAGGCAAGGAGGGGAATGTTCTAGGAACTGAAGATGAAGGCCACTAGGATCTGGACTGGGTGATAAGTTTGGAATGAGTACATCTCAAAGGAAGACGAGAACTGTGACGGGGACCCCATTTCGTTTGGGATTGCTCTAATAATTGACACTACCTAACTTAATAATGTCATTCCTAATATGTGAACTGAATACTCTAGATGTGGTCTGACCAGAGCCAAGCACATAGGGACTATCGCCTCCCTGGGTCTGCATGACATACCTCTCTTTATACAGCCTAAGATGACATTTGCGTTTTTGACTGACATATCACAATGTTGACTCAGTCCACTAAAACCACTAAATGTTTGCCCAAGTCTTGAATAGACATTTAGAAACACACACACTGTAGTTAGAGCCCAGTTCTTTCCAGGATAATATGTCAAGTCTGTGTGCCAGCTCTGAAATGAAGCATCTTCCTGTCTGCCCAGTCTCAGGCTCTTGTCCAGCTGTGTCCTGAGGAAGAGGAGGGACTGCAAAACAAGATTACATGCAGATAAGGAAACCGATGCCCAGGAGGTGAAGTAACCTGTCCAATGCCTCTAGTTAGAGTCAGAATCAGAAAGGGTGCTTGGGTTTCCTAACTCCTAGACTCAATTTGTCTAGCAAGTAACAAGCTAATTCATGTTAAAATGTTAATGGCTTATAAAGATCATTTCCTGGTCCTTCCCTTAACTATGGCCCCCAAAATTGTCTTCAAGAAGGACACTTGTGGAGGTTATATTGCTTCAACCAAAGAGTAAATATCTAACAGTGGTCATTTTAGGCTCCATAATAGGTTATTGGAAGAAGCTAATTTTCAGAGCGGGGGTTGGGAGAGGGTAAGCTTAGTGGCTCATGAATAATAATAAAAATTTGTATTTATATCATATTTTAAAGCTAACAAAATGCTTTCCTCCCAAGAACCCTCTCAAGAAAGACTGTCTAATTTTTTCAAGTATATTTTAAAGGATTTTTTTTCAGGGATTGGTTAGATTTCACAGCAATTGTATAATTATAACATTCTCTTTTTCAGCACTATTGATTTCATTGGGGAGGGTTTGATATTCAATATACTAATTTAGTTCACTTAATACAGGGAGGCGATGTAGTGAGTGGGTAGAGGGAGAGCCTCAGAGACAGGAGGACAGTTCAGATCCTGGCTCTGATACAAACTGGTTGTGTGGCTTTGGGTGAGTTAATGGGCCAGGCCACTCTCTGAGCTGATAATAATCTGTATTGGTAAAGGGAGTTTCCTCATCGGGAGTTCCCTATGTTAGTGAAATCATGAGTCTGCTATAAATTTGTAAATAAGAACATTTTCAATTGTTTCAGTCATGTCTGACTCTTTGTGATCCCCTTTGGGGTTTTCTTGGCAAAGATACTGGAGTGGTTTGCCATATCCTCCGGCTCATTTTACAGATGAGGAAACTGAGGCAAACAGGGTTAAGAAGTGACTTGCTTTGTCTGAAGATGAATTTGAACTCAGGTTTTCCTAACTCCAGGTCCAGCTCAGTGCTCTATCCACTGGGCCACCTAGCTGCCCTAAATGGGAACATTTAAAGAAGTCATTATTAATAGTAAACATTTCTCCTATAAGCCCCTTGTAGGCGGGAACTGTTTTTGTCTTTTTAATCTTCAGTGCTTAGTACAGTGCCTGACACAGAATTTTTTATAAATGCTTTTTGAATTGAAATTAATTAATTGAGCCAAACCACAGTGATTACAGTGCCTCTAGGATACCTCCCAGTTTTTGATTCCTTGCATTTATGTCACAAGGCTGAGTCAGTCGTCAAGAAAAATCCAAGAATTTGGGGCCTATGTTGTCCAGACTGAATATCTACATGAATCTAATACCTCAGATAAACATTCAAGTCTTTACCTCATATTGCTGAATTAGGCACAAAGCAAAGGACGGGGGTCAGTTGCTGATTAGAGAAAGTTGACAAACTGCTATGCGAAGCCAGTGTAATTTATGAGAAGAGATTTTTGTGATTTTCTCATCCCCTTGGAAGGAAGAGGCAGAGTGTGGCTTCTCTGTGTGTATCTCACAAATACTCATTCCTGAGAAAGATGAAGCTGGGTACCGCCCTGCAAACAGTGAGCAGCCTTCCACCCAACACCTCTCCTCTCGTCTAAATGCTGGATTCATCCTTGGAAATTTGAAAAGAAAATATTATTAATAACAAAACCAGCAGACCATCTTAAGAGAGTAAGTGGAGTGGAAAGAGCACAGGATTTGGAGGCAGAAGACCTGGGTTGGCATTTGGGTTTGACCTATACTAACTTTATGACCTTGAGCAAATGTCTACTCTCTGGGCATCAGTGTCCTCACAGTGAGCGTGATAATCCTTGCCTGGCTGAGCACCACCCCCTTCCCCAAAGCTGGTGTGGTTTCTAACGAAATATCGCCTATAAAGAATGTTATAATTGTAAGTCATAGAAATGGGGGCTATTGCTATCTCAGAGTCTTCTATGTGTGACCTTTGTGGTGGGCTTCAGCAGCACAAGCAGAACAAATCCACTTCCCTAGATTTCCCCATTTCTCTTGTCTTGGATGCATCTACCCAAAAAAAATGGGGAATATCTCTCCGTGGTACCTGTTCCCCAGTATCTTAAAACTGATTCCCCACTTGTAGCACATAGGTTGTGATATCAGAGAATTGTTATTAAAAGAAGAAAAATAAACAAATACCCTTGAATGAAAGGAAAAAAATGGGAGGGCAAGGGAGGATGATCATATAATACAAGATTTAGGGCTGAAAAATACCTTAGGAGGCCATCTAGTCCAACCCCATCATTTTTGAATGAGGCAACTGACACCTAGAGGGTTTAAGTGACTTGCCCAAGGGCTACCCAGCTCTTAAGTGGTCAACAGAGCCACATTTGGAAGCGAGAACTCTGATTCCAGACCTAGTATTCTTTCTACTGTATAGAAACCTGGATGTCAGTCAATTTTTAGCTATGGGACCATGTGTCAGTTACTCTGCTTCTCGAGGACTCAGTTTCCTTATCTGTAAAATGAGATAAATAATACTTATACTGCCTAACGCAGGTTTCTTATGGTGAAAGTACTTTACATACAAATGCTAAAGACTATAGAAATGTCAGTTGTCATTTATGTATAATCAAACTAACCAAGGCCTTTTTTGCAATAGTTTCTGAAATTGTGCACCGGAAAGAGCTTTCCCTTCCCCAGATCATCCTTTAATAATTCAGCTGTATGGATAGACAGGGCACTCTATTGGGAATCAGAAGGCCTAGCATTGTAACCTAGTTCTCCTATGAATTATGCGTTGTTGTTTTTGTCCTCATTATTGTTTTGATTTGATTTGATATTGTTATTGATTGGTCATGTCTGACTCTTCATGACCCCATTTGGGCTTTTCTTGGCAAAGGTACCGGAGTGATTCTCCATTTCCTTCTCCAGCTCATTTGACAGATAAGGAAACTGAGGCAAACAGGGTCACACAGCTAAGTAAGTGTCTGCCTGGTGGTGCAATGGATAGAGTGCTGGCCCTGGAGTCAGGAGGACCTGAGTTCAAATGCGACCTCAGACATTAATTATGTGACCTTGCACAAAGCATTCCTCTTGTCTGGGTTCCAGAAAGAACATCTGTAAGATGTAGGGACTATGCTAAATGATTTCAAGTTTCCTTCCAGCTCCAAATAATATTCCATGATTATCTTTGAAAAAAGAAAAAACAACCTGGTACTTCACCGAAGCCTCCTACTTTGTGTTCTGTATGTGAGTAGGCACAGGAGGTTTATTTCACCTTCAACTTTACTTACTTTCCTTTGTGCCAAACTTTCCATTTTTTCCCCTGTTAATAATAGTGAGTCTTTTTAATAGTGAGTATTACATGCTTTAAAGTTTGCAAAGTGCTTTACATATATTATGTCATCAGGGGCTTCATAAATGTTTCTTGGATTGGAGTGGATCGTCGTGACAACCCTGGGAGGTAGGTGCTTTTATTATCCCCATTTTACAGGTGACAAAATTGTAGCTGAGGAAGGTTAAGTGACTTGCCAGGGTCACACCGCTCTTAGTGTCCGAGGAAAGATTTGAACTCAGATCTTCTTGACTCCAAGTCTAGTACTCTACCTGCTGCGTCTCCCAACTCTTTAATGCCTTTATGTTGGCCGACTCCCATGTTCGGAACACTCTCCTTTCTCACCTCTGTCTCTTGTAAACCTTTCCTTCCTTCAGGATTTGAGTTAAACATCACCTTCTACATGAAGCCTTTCCTGATACTCCTACCTTCTAGTGTCTCCTGATACTATCTGGTATTTATTTTGCATTTAGTCTGCTTACACATACATACATACATATACATATATATACATATATATATATACATGTATATACGTACATACATAGTTGTATGGTCATGTATGACACTTTGTGACCCCTTGGACCATAGCACACCAATGTTGTCCAGGGAGTTTTCTTGGCAAAGACACTGTAGTCATTCGCCATTTCCTTCTCCAGTGGACTAAAGCAAAGACAGGTTCAGTGACTTGCCCAGCATCAAACAACTAGTGAGTATCTGAGGCCGGATTTGAGCTCAGGTCTTTCTGACTCACAGCCCAGCACTCTATCCACCAAGACACCCAGCTGCCCACATACTCACATAGCCTCCCACAATTGAATGTTGGCTCCTCAGGAGACAGCTCTGGTTCATTTGTGTCTTTGTATCCACAGTGCCTGGCACGTAGTAGGGTCTTAATAAGTAGGTGGTGCTTGATTGATGATTGATTGGTGCAGTCACTGGCAGTTGCCTGTGTGGCAGTGGCAGATCACACAGCTCTCCAGTCTCTTTTACAGTGACTGTGCCCTTCAGGTGAGGAAATCATAGAGTAACAGAACTAGAAAAGCCTTAGAACTCTTTCCCCCATAAATATTTCATTTGATGGGTGGGGAAACTGAGGCTTAGAGTAGGCTAGTGATTAATTCAAGGCCACACAGTGTGTTTGTGGCAGATGGCACCAGGATTTGAATCCAGTGTTGTGTAGTTAAGGGAGTAATAGGGAGAGGATGCAAAAAGGGTACATCTTAACAGATTAGAGAAAAATAAAGGTTATCCCAGCCTAAGGTAATAATTCACTGGTAAGAGTTTCCTCACCTGGGGGTTCCCTTTTCCAACGAAATATTTTTTAAAAGGATAAATTCAAACTTTGGATAGTTTTACATTAAAAAGACAGTATAGACACGCTTGTTCTTCAATCACAGAAGTCTGTCAGTGCTAGAAGAGACCGTGAAAGCCTTCTAGTTTGAATTCTCATTTCATGGAAGAGGAAGCTGAGCTCTAGAGGAAAGAAGTGTGTACTCAAGGCCAAACATGGAGTTAATGGCAGAGCTAAAACTCAGGCTGTCTAACTTCCAGCCTAGGGCTCTTTCCACTGTACCAGGAGCCTACGGACCCAAAGGTCCCTTCAAGTTTCAGATCCTGTGATTTTCTAACCTTCTTTCTTATATCACTCACCGATTGACACCAGCTGATTGATGAATTTCCTATCAAATAGCATCAATCCAGCCTTTGAGGCCATGGCAACCAAAAAAAGGGAGAAGAAGAAACATTTACTAAATGACTTAATGTGTTTAAATCACAAGACATTTTAGAGAGTGACAGGTGCTACGTGTCCTCTTTGTTATATGTTCTATTCATGTGTGCTACTTCTAAGACCCCCCAAGTGCCCAGCCCTCGCTTTGGATCGGTTTAGGATGTTCTTGGACAGATGGACTAACCAGCTATATCAGCACCACCCCTTAGATTCAGAGGCAGAGTGTGCACTGAGTTCTCTAGGCTGAATGTACAAAATAAAAAGAAAGAGCCAAATATTTATAATGTGCCTAAGCAACAGACGTAGGAGTCAATGAGAATAATCCATCAACCTGGCCCTGCTGGCTGCACCTTGGAGTTAGATACAAGGAGACTCTAATTCACCGCTTGCCAAATACTAAAAATTGAAAGGCATATCACCAGCTAAAATGTACTAATGTGATTATTGGACCATGTTCCATTCTTTCTCCAAATTTCACCTTCTAGTTTTATTAGAATATGTGAAAGCGGTCTTTCTAAATTGATGGTCTCATATGTTGCGGGCAAAAATAAAGCATGAGTCCCAGCTAGATCAGGCCAAGTATATCTAGATTTGCCAGAAAGCAGTGTGGAAGCTGATCATGTCCAGCTCTGCTTGTATAGATTAGCCAAACCTGGAGAATCATAGAGTCAAGGGAACCCAGAACTGAATGGGCAGAGTTCATCTAGTCTGACCTGCCCTCAAACAGAAATCCTTTCTATAATATCCCCAACAGGTGGGTTCATCTCCTGCTGAAGGCTGTCTGGAATGGAGAGGCTGTGACCTCCTGAATCAGTCCTTTCTATTTTTTTAAATCACTCTGACTATTCCTTCCAGCCAGCCTTTCTCCAGCATCTTATTGTGTTTCAGAGGTGATCCTAACTTCTTTAAGGCTATGATAGAGAATAAATCCTGCTTGGCCCTTCCAAGGTAGAAAGGCTTCATTATTAGGCCTGGTGATAGTCTATCTCTGTTACGAAGACTGTCTTGGATTGAGGCAGCAAGGTGGCCCAGTGAAAAGAATACAGATCCTGGAGTCAGGAAGACCCAAGTTCAAGTCCAGACTCAGACACTTATTAATTGTGTGACCCTTGGCAAGTCACTTTACTTCTGTTAGCCTCAGTTTCCTCAATTGTTAAATAGGGATAATAACAGGATCTGTCTCCCAGGGTTATTGTGAGGATCAAATGAGATAATATTTGATAAATGCTTCGCAAACCTTAAAGTGCTCTATAAATAAAGGCTAGCTATTATTAACTAAGTTTGGAGAAGCTCATGGCCAAGAAGACAGACCACAGGGTAAAGAAAGCTTAATGAATTTTTCAGCCATAGTAATTCTTGAAGACCACTGAAGTTGTAATCTGTGTCAGTGGAGGGAGAAATTACATCTTCTGAAGTGATGAAATGTAATTATTAGGAAATACTTCTTTTTATTGCTCTGAAATCTGCCTTCCTATAACTTCTACCTACTGCTCCTAGGTCTAACCTTTAGGACCATATAAAACCATTCTAATCTCTTCAGATATTTGGAGACAGTAGTCATACTCCTTCTAAGTCATTTCTTCTCTGGTTTGAAAATCCCCAGTTCCTTCCACTGATCCATATATTGTGTGGGTTTGGGTCCTATGTCCTTCCTAAAATGTGGCACCCAGACTAAAGCCCAGTGCTCCATAGAGGGACCAACCTGTGGACAGAAGACACCAGGGCTAGCACCTCCTTAATTGGGTGCTTTGGCTCTTTTAACATAGCCTGAGATCACATTAGCCTTTCTTGATTGCAGTATTACATTGCTAACTAACATCGAGCTTATAGTTACTAAAAACTCCAGGTTCGTCTGTTTGTTTATTTCTTTTAAATCCCTATTAAAGTTCATTTGGGGGTGGACAAAATAGCTACTTTCATCTTATCACCTTTAATTTCTCTGTTAAGATCTTTTTGAATTCCGAGTCAACATCAATTCTGTCTCTAAATTCTGTTATTCAAGCTATTTGCTAACTTTCCCAGATTCAGATCATCTGCAAATTTCCTAAGTGCACTATGTATGCCTTCATGCATTCTAGTGATAAAACATTGAACATCCCAGGGCCAAATACTTTGAGACTCTCTGCTGGTGATGTCCCTCCAGGTTGAAAATGATCTTTAATCACTGCTTTTCAGTTCCAGCCCTTGAATGTATTTCAAAAAGACCTAACTTCAGCATCATGGAGCCACATCCCTCCATCTGGTCCAGAAGGGTACTATACAAAATGCCTTCGTGCACAAATGAGAGAACAACATGATAGATCATTGAAAACCAACTTAATGCTAATTCCCTTTGAAAAGGAGGCTTCAGCAAGGCAGACATTACCATTTTCAATGAATAGATTAGTCCCAGAATACTAGAATATCTGAAGAATTGAAATTGAGGTTCACTTAAAGAACAAGGAAAAAGCATTTGAATAGGGTCATACACATGACAAATGAGGAGAAGTGTGAAGGATGCCCTCACAGATACATATTTGAATGAAAAGATGTCGAGAGGGAGGGATAATTGATGGACAGCCCATGTGCTCAATCGGAATTTCCCTATGCCAGGAGAAAGTCAGTTAGGTTTTCAGAAAGGTGGGTGGGTCCCCTGTGGCAAGTTTATGGGGGAATATGGACAAAGCTTCAGGGAACAGGTAAGAATGGACTGTCACCAAGGATTGTATATTTGTGAAACTACAAATGGTTATTAGAATCTACTTGTCATTAGCTTAATGACCTGTTTATTTAGCTGGTGAAGGCATTAGAAACTGTTAGCACATGCTTCAAGATGGTCCAAAATTTACTCTTTGTATCATAAAGCTCAATGTTCTTTTTCTCCCCTTTCAAATCTTCTGCCATATTCTAGGAGATCCTATAGAGAATTATCAAAATAAGTCATTAATCTAGACTATCAATGGTTCCTTGTTACCTACCCAAATGAAATCTCAATCCCTTAGCCTGGCAACCAAGATCCTCCGTGATTTGTCCCCAAGTTCCTTTCTGATTTCATTTTCCACTACTCACCATCATAGTGCCTCCCTGGTAGTAAGCACTTAATAAATGTTTGTTGAATCAGATTCACATATCTATTATCAAATCAGACTGACTACTTGCCAACTTTGCAAAATACCCTGTGTATCACCAGCCTTAGACTGAACCATTCCCTCAACTCAAAATGCCCTTACCCCACATCTTCCTACTCAAAGCCTTCCTTCTTCCAGACCTAGATTAAATGTTGCCTGTTCCATGCATGTTTCTTTAATTCCCCCTGATAGGACTGATCTCTCCCTTCTACAATCTCCTTTAACACGTTGTGCTTCCCTTATTGTTTTCATCATATTCTACTTTGCATGACATGTGTTATCTCCCTTCTCAGACTATAACCTCCATGAGGGCAAGGACTGTGCCTTATTCTTATAAGCCCTCCAGCTACCACTCAAAATTGATTCTGATGGCTCATCAGAGCATGGAGGTGAGCCAATGAGCTCCCAGGCAATGCTAGCAAAGCATATGCTCTGGCAGGTGCTGCCAAGGTGGGAAGGCTTTGAGCAGCATGGTCAACACCTACTGCAGTGCTTACACATAGTAGGTGCTTAATAAATGCATGTTGAATTCAATTGAATTGAGCCCAGGCCTGTTGAGGGATTGAATGTCCATGATGGGGAAACTGGACTAGCTAAATTGGGAGAGGTTTGTCACTTTTTCATTTGTTTGATAATCTCCCATAGCATACCATGGCGGATGTCATCTGTGTGTGAAAGAGAATCAACGGCAATGAAATAAGAGATCTTTTGAGGACACTAAACCCAGGGCCTGAAAAAAGCATGACCTTTATGACCCTCGTTCAATGAATAGATGAAGAATGAATGAGACTGAACATGCAGATACACAGTCCTAATTGAACCATCCCTGATAGTTGAAGGACGTTAGCTATGATATAAAAGTGTGTTGGGGAGAGAAGGGATAGATGGACTTTCACATAATCACCTCTCCACATAGAGTGTCTTATTGTTGGCAACATATTTTAGAGTGATTTTGGAAACAGAGCTATTTATGACCCACCACACGGCAATTCTTGCTGCTCAGAGATGCAGACCCGGACCTTAAGGACATGAATCTTGTCAGTCACACCGCTACAAATCTAACTGGGCCTGGTTTTGTGTAGCCAGAATCCAAGGAGATAATCATTTGGCTCTCTCACTCGGGAAAATAAAGAGTAGTTCTAATTAATCATCAAACTAAGCCCAAAGGAAGACAAGCTTATAGATTCTTGAAAGACAGGAACATTATGTTCAGGGAGGAATTGCTGTATACTAATGGCTCCAAAAAATCGAATGTTTTCTTCTGCCATGTCCCTTTTAGGAGCCTATT
This sequence comes from Trichosurus vulpecula, assembly GCF_011100635.1. Lineage (NCBI taxonomy): Eukaryota > Metazoa > Chordata > Mammalia > Diprotodontia > Phalangeridae > Trichosurus > Trichosurus vulpecula. The sequence continues at coordinate 206,382,685 of NC_050578.1, read as the reverse complement.
AAAAGTAACATAGATTCCTTCATGTAGCATCTTACTCCATCTACATTTAAAATTTCCCTTTCATATGGTTTCCATTCCAGTGAAACTAGATGCCTTATTGTTCCTCAAAATCTTCTTGTCCTCTCCCTCTGCACATCTTCACAGGCCATCCTTCCACCTTGAATAGATTCTTCTCACGCCTCTTCCTTTGAAATCTTTTCTTCCTGCCAGATCCAACTTATATGTCACCTCTTCAGTGAAGTTTACCTCTATATTCCCAGTTAAAAGTTGTTTCTTAGCTAAATCTAGGTCACCTAGATTATATAAAAACACTGGATAACGTATTTCCTATCATTCTTATTGAGAAACTAGACATATGTGGATTAGATGATTGTACAATTTGATGGATTCTGAGCTGGTTAGATGTACTGACTCAAAGTGTAGCTGTAAATATTTGATGTCACCATGGCAAGAGGTCTCTGGTTGAGTGCTCCTGGGATATATGCTCGGCCATGTAGTTTTTGTCACTTTTATCATAGACTTGGATAAAGCTATATGCGGCCTGCTCATCAAATTGCAGGTGACACTAATCTGGGAGAGATAGGTAACACAATGGATGACAGATAAGATGATTTTGACAGACAGGAGAATTAGGCTGAATTGAATTAAATGATATTTAGTAGGAATAAATGTAAAGCCTTATATGTGGGTTCAAAAAATCAATTTTGTTTGTACAAAATTAGGAAGGCATGGTTATAGAATAGTTTTTTTTCTGAAAAATGTCTAGGTGTTTTAGTGGACTGCCAGCGCAGTGTGAGTAATCAGTGTTATGTAGGAGTTATGTAGCAATATTAGGCTGCAGTAAGAAGCGTACAGCTTCCAGGAACAAGGTGATGATAATTCTTCTAGATTTTGCCTTGGTCAGACTACATATGGAATATTGGATTTAATTCTGGGCACTAGAGTTTAAGAATGATATTGGTAAATTGCAGAGCATATAGGGGAGGGCAAATAAGATGGTTGTAAGTTCCTATCTTTGAAAAATCAGTTGAGGAAATGGTATATTCAAGCTGTAAAGGAGAGGGCATGATAGTTTTCTTCAAGGATTTGAAAAGTTGCCATGTGAAAGAGGGACTAGATTTGTCTTTATTTTTTTAAAGGCAGAGATTTTGAACTCTACCGTGTATAGCTTCCCCACTCCCAATTCCGTCGACTTATGAGCCAGTAGGCACAAACCATTCATTAATTAGAGTCTGGTGATGCTCCTCAGTTAAAAATTTTTCACCCAGTAAAGCACAGTTAATGCTTATGAGTCATAAAATAACACATTTTTCCTTGGCTCCTGAGTTGACCTAAAATAATATTTTTTTTCAAAAATGTTTAAATTTATTACTTTAGGGTCCCCATTTCATTACAGTACCAGCAAGCATTTATTTCTAATGGGAAAAAATTACTGATTATTTCTGCCCTAATCCTAATTGTATGTAAAATTTATCTGAAAGTTATTACTTTATTTAAATACTTCAAAAATTTGTGATCTTCCCAGTAGAGGCCTTTCCCTGCTCCTCGCCAAACACAGATCCCATCCCTGACATGATTTATTGAATGGCTTTCATTATTTATCCTGGCTGAAAAAATTCCTTCGTTTGGTGGCCAGCCTTCTGGTGATGAATCTCTGTGCTAAGCTAGTCTAGTCCATGGACAACAGACATAATCCATCACTGGACCTGTGCTTTTTAGCTTTTCCAGCTTGGCGGGACTTGAAAAAGTTTGTACTCTGTCAACCTCTCCTTCACAAATACATCATAAGGAGGCATTAGAGGGAGATCCTTGTCACTATATTGAATCGCATTGGAAAAGGCACCAATATCAGCAACGGAAGTATATCTCCTAACTGCTCTATTTGGTCAGCATCAGCAAGACACAGGCTATAGCTTATGGGGAGCAGTAGAGAAAGTAAGTATGTACTACTTGAGTATGACAGTGATTTGTTGGGTGGTAGTGAAGGGTCCTGTGACTTCTGATTGGCAGGGTCCTATGTCTATGGGTATAGAAATGCCCTCAAGGAAGAGAAATACACCAAAGACATTTTTCTCAGGTTCTATGGCTCTTCCATGTGATGCTGTGCTTAGCTCCTTTAGGGCTACCCCAGGCAGCCATGGCATCGAAGGATCACAAAAACCATCATGAGTTGGCTTCAAGTCCTGATTCTAACACATACTGGGGAAGTCATTTAACCTCTCAGTGCTCAAAGCAATTCTTTACTGCTACAAGTTGCAGATGAGGTGCCAACCTGCATGAAGAAAAGGGATTTCCTCACCTAGAAGTTCTCAGTACCCATAAAGTCACAGGACCTGTCCTTAACCTCTACCATTCCCTAGATGAGATAAACTGACAGAGGATTGGAAGGCAAACAAGAGAGAAACTCCCTGGATCCCAGTCCACACCATTGCCTTCCCTCCCGATCTCCTGGACCCTTACTCTATGGTCATGTCTACCATATGAGTGTACATAGAGAGAGACAGAGACAAAGAGAACTCTGTACTACTCCTCCAAATTGGGACTGATAGATTGTATGCATATGTTTGTGTGTGACTACTCTCACAGGTTCAAGGGTACCCTGTGGGTATGTACTTATAAACTACAACTCATGAGGCCCCTCGGTGAAATTACCTTTAAAAGTCAGTAAATAAATGCAATTAGCAGAAAACAATACTATTTAATGAGAAGATGGTAGAGTAAGAACTGCAGTTAGAAAACATTCCCCTATAAATCTGGAACACACCTTCGCACAAATATATACAACATCTGTGGGTCATATGGGCACAGAATAAAATGGTCCCAAGGCATATATATATAGAAAATACATGTGGCCAAGACAGCTTCCACATCTGGTACTGCAGGACCTTGATGTCCTTTCTCCCCACATTTTGCTCTCCCTTTAGGTAAAGCATCTCTGCTGAGTGGGTTGCCCAGCTGGGCACTAGGGTCTGCTACTCTTTGCAGCTTAAATTTGGGGGCCAGGATTAGTTCTTCACTGAATTTGTGGTTGGCTTTCTTCTCTGCCGATGGACAGCACGTGTGGCTGAGTTAATACACAGACCTGAAACTTCATGGCCTTCGTGTACTTCTGGGCAGGGATGGGGGGGGGTGGGGGAGGAGATCAATGTTGGTGACAGATGAGTTGTTCGCCTGCTAGGTTGGGCTTGTTCCCTATAGGGCACAGAGTCCTAGCTGGATGGGCTGAACTGCTAGACTCCCTGGAATCAATATTGGATGAATAGCAATGGTCTCCATCATCTGCAGCCTGAGGCTTATATTGAGCACTGAGTTCTACCGTGGGTTTTCAGCTAGATGCTACGGTGCTCATTCAGAAAAGGGAGAAATGCTTAGCTTAGGACTGGCCGAAGCCTTTCCAATTCTGCACCCTCAAAGCCTCAGCTCTGAGGTTTGCTACTTCCCAAGCTGGAGGATAGAGATGCATAGCTTCTCCCATCTGACAACCCTTCCTAGGTTCCCTTGGTGAGGGACTCCACATTAATTTACAGTGGATAGAACACTAGTCCTGGAGTCAGGAAGACTTGAGTTCAAATATGGCCTTAGATACCTATTACCTATGTGACCTGGGGCAAGTCACATAACCTCTGTTTGCCTCAATTTTCTCATCTGTAAAATGGGGATAATAATAGCACCTACCTCCTAAGGTTGTTGTGAGAACAAATGAGATAATATATGTCAAATGCTTAGTACAGTGCCTGCACAGGGTAGCTGCTCTACAAATGTTAGCTATTATTTCTGCGGGTCCAGCTGTAATAAGACAGTAGCCATTTGTTTAATAAACAGCAAATGGTTCTTAGGCTTCAGGGTTTCCCAGCTTAAAAAAAAAAATCAAGGCTAGTTAGAAATCTAGAAAGCCGGAAAATCTAGCCAGAAAATTTCAGATACAGCTGGGAAGTTAATACATGCCAATAAGGGCCTGGGAAGATTACCTCATATACCATAACAGATGGATGGGTAAGCGAAGAGACCTGTTAAGATGCTGGTGAGATATTATTAGGAAATGAAAGAATTGATAAATAGTCAGGCAATAAACATTAATTAAGTGCCTACTATGTGCTAGGTGCTGTGCTGAGTGAATTGACATGGTGGCATAAGTAGAGGACAAGCTGTAGATGTGAGAAATACTATGGAGACAGAAAGGACAGGATCTAGGAACCGACTGAATGTTGCAGGGACTGACAGTCATGGAGAGAGAAGATGTTGATGAATGTTGATGGCAACATTCAAATTTCAAGCCTATGGATAAAAGATTGCATTCCAAAGAAATTGGGAGGTTTAGAGATATGGGAAGTGGTGGGAAAGAAGTTGGGTTCAGTTTTGGTCATTTGAAACATTGATGTGAAATGGAGAAGGTCATCAGGTATTGAATGGTGTGGACTAGAGAGATTAGGTCTAGAAATAGAGGTTTGGAGGTATCTACCTAGAGGTGACAATAGAACCTATGAGAGTAGATGAGCTTACCATGGAAAAGATTGTAGAAAGAGAAGGGATGAGCGTCCAGGACAGAGACTCAGAGGACACTCACGGTTCATGGGTGGGAGGGAGAAGGGCGGAAAGGAAGGTAATTAAGAAGCTGACCTCACCAACAAAAAAAAAATAAATCCAACTCTGTGAATTCAGCTACAGAAAAGAATACTTAGTTGGAGCCGGAAGGACAAGACTTCCAGGATCTTACTGTAGAAAGGATTTTTGTGCTCTTGATACAAACGTTTATTCAGCTGCTCATCGGAAATTATAAGTGTTTATTTTCTGTGGTAAGATGAATACAAAATTCTCCTACTTTGATTCTGCGTATTTGACTAGACCTGACTCACATTATCTCAGTAGAAAATTCACTTGACAAATGATATTTTATTCCCAAGGCCTCCGGCTGGGGTCTCTTTGCAAACTTGACCTCGGATGGACCTCTGTGGATCCCCACAGCTGCTGTGATCTCATGGACACCAGTCTACACCTATCAATCAAGTCGTTGAAAGGAACAGAGAGATTGTAATAGTAATGATAATAAGAACAATAACTTATTTTATAGCACTTTGAAGTAGGATAGTAAATAGAAAACTGAACTTGGAGACAGGAAGTCATCAGGTCAAGTCAAGGAGCATTTATTAGGTGCTTACTGTGTATCAGGCACTGTGCTATGCTCTAGGGATAGAATCAGGGGCTAAAAAAAAAAATCTGTCCTCCAAGAGCTTACTTTCTAATGGGGAAGACAACACATAAAAAACTGGGCGATAGAGTGAGGGGAAAGAAGTCTGAAGGGTCGAGAGTGGACCTCAGAGAGGAATAGAGTAAAAATGGCTTGCCTGGATGGAAAGCCTTAAAATGGAGGTTCTGGGAGGGGCTTGAGTTCAAATCCTGGTTCAGACACTGTGTGACTCTGGGCAAAGCACTTAACCTCCACAGACCTCAGTTCTCTCATCTGTATAATGGGGGAGTTGGACTCCATGGTCTCTAAAGTATCTTCTGGCTTTACTATCAATCATTCAATCTGCAGTCATCTATTAAGTACTTACCATGTAAATACATGTGTACACAGAAGATACATACAAAGTAGCTAGAGGACAGTTTAGAGAGAAAGGGAAAGAAGAGGGGAAGTTCTTGGGAAAGTGAGCTGAGTTTTAAAGGAAGCAAGGGAGTCTAAAGCGGAGGAAGGAGAGCATTCCGGGCATTGGGAAAAGCTGTTAAAAAAGGAAAATTGTAATTTTGCTGAAACATCTACACAGCCAGTGAACAGTATTCAGTGGCCAAAATGAATTCTTGATTAAGCCTTCTTTTCTTCACCATTATGAGTTTATCTGGGACGCTGTCTGAATTTTCCTAACGTACCTATAATGTAACTTGACTTATCCCCAGATACATGCCTACTTGCCGTGGAATGCAGAATTTTCTTGTATTAAAAATATGCATATGTAAAAAAGTGGCACTGGTTCATAACACCAATTGTTGTGGTGTCAACATTCTGACGCTATAAGTAGCAGGGCAGGTGTAAATTTCCACCAGCAGTTTCTTCAGTGGAACATCCCTTGAAGTATTTCTGTACAACAATCCTATTGAATCTCTCCCTACTCCAGTCCACTCTCTACTCAACTGTCCAAGTGATCTTCCTTGTTGCTCCTCACACCCCATATCCAAGTTTTGGCCATTTTCACCAACTGTCCCTCATGCCTGGAATTCTCTCCATCCTCATCTCTGCCTCCTGGCTTCCTTGGCTTCCTTCAGGTGCCAGATCAAATGCTACCTTCTACAGGAAGCCTTTCCTTTCCCCCCAGATGCAAGCAGTGCCTTCCCTCTGTTGATTGTCCCCAATGTAGCCTGTGTGTAGCTTGTTTGTATGTTGTTTCCCCCATCTGACTGGGATCTCCTTGAGAGGAGCCTTTCTTTGTCTCCCCAATGTTTAGCTCACAGAGCCTAGCACATAGTAGGAACTTAATAAAATGTTTTTTGACTGACTGCTGTAGATGAGGAACCTACAGAGAATGAACTGCTTGGTCACATAGCTAATAGATATAGGGACAGGACTTTTTCTAGTGTTCTCATTGTATTTCACCCACATGGAACTACATTAAATCTCTAGAATGCTTGTCTAGTTCCCACAATGACAGCCTCAATTTTCCCCTTCGTGTTGTTATTCAGTCGTTTTTTAGTCATGTCCAACCCTATTTTGGGGTTTTCTTGGGAAAGATTCTATAGTGGTTTGCCATTTCCTTTTGTAGCTCATTTTTACATATGAGGAAACAGAGGCAAACAGGGTTAAGTGACTTGCTCAGGGTCCCACAGCCAGTAAATGTCTGAGGCTGGATTTGAACTCATGAAGTTAAGTCTTCCTGATTCCAACTCCAGTGCTTTATCACTGTGTCAACTAGCTGTCCATTACCTTCATACTATCCCTGTACTAAAGAGCTTCCTAACTTGTTTCCTTCCATCCGATACCTCCTACAATCCATCCTACCTAGTTGTTAGAATTGCCTTCTGAAAAGTTTCTTTACACACCTTACTTCCATGTTCATAATCCTTTGGTGGCTTCCTGTTGTCTTCCACAGAGGTATCAAAAACCCATGCCACCCACAGTACTCCAGAGTACACTGGTGCCAGATGAACATGCAATTGGGAAATATTTAAGAAAAGAAATAAAAATACAACAAAACATAGATAATGTTAATATGTGGTTTTCTGAGTCAACATGTGGCCTGCAGGGATCCTTACACTCTTGCTCTACAAGATAAATCTAGAACTCTTTAGATTGTGTCCTGGGCCTTTCTGATGGAGCAATATATGATACGGAGCAAGGAGAGCCCATGTGAGTGACACATTTGTCCAGAAGGTAGAAGAGACAGCTATTGACAATGTGGGAATTGTCTGATCACTGGTGAATATACCTGGCTGAGAATCCAGACAGCTGGCAAATTAGTTTTGTGCCATCTTGTTTCTCTTTCTGTCCAAAAGGACGGATATATAATGCACAGTTTTTCTGTAGTTAAAAGTTGTTTATTTGCTTTTTCAAATAGTGCTTTTAAAAGCTGTCTCACTAAAAATAAAATCTGATCTTTTTTAACTGCTTCACCTATGTTCTTAATTGGAAGCAGAGGCTACAGGAAGAAAGAACAATATTTAGTTTAAGGATGTAGAAATATCTAAAAGTCCAAGGTTGAGCCCTGGTCCAAAAATGCCAGGGTTTCTCCTGACTGGGGGCAAAGCTAAACTGAAAGAGAATCTGATGGTTATGATTCCTTGGTTTTGGATAAACTTCCCAAAAGGTGGAGCTAAACTGAATCTGGAGTTTTCCTTTTGCCTCTCAAGCTAAAATGAGTCACTGCCATTTTGTTGTCTGGAACAAAGCTGGGATGTTTAGTCCTGTGGCTTAACAGTCATCCTCCCTCCATGAATGTTTAAAGAAAGCTTTCTAGAGGTGGAATCAATGGACTAGGGAAGGAATTTCCCAATAGGAAGGAAAAAAATGTGGCTAGTCCAAGATAGCAATATTCTCATAAATCAAGGAGCAATGCATTTCATTAAAACAGGATAGCAGAGAAAATGAGTTAATAAAATCATCTCATCCTCCTCTTTCAATACATAAAAGGCTACAGTCTCTCACAAACTCTCAAACCAGTGGGCAAGGAAGCAGTTCCTTGGGAAATTTATGCTTGGGAGTGTTACATAGTATCCAAAATACCTCCATTAATGTCAGTTGCGCCATTTTGTTTCTCAGTTCCATCTCTTATAGTTCCCTTGGTATGGTGGTCTGTTCTCTTGCTACTACTATTCCACCTTGCTTCTGCGGTTATTATTCATTCACTGAAGCTCTGTCCTTCTCCATAGACCTCTGCTTCCAAGGCTGCCATTTTCTGTTTCGGTGTCAAGTTGGGGTTGCCATCTTGCTTAAACTGTCATTTGCTTTTGTGGTTGTTTCTACTTCCTTGGGACAGGGGGTGGAATATGGCTATTCTTTTTGGGAAATAATCCTAAACCAACATGCCTTAGGACTAATCAACACATTTTCAGTTATTTGTTAGCCAAACTTATGCTGTATCTAACCTAGGCATAAGAAGATTTTAGAGCCTTCCTCATAGAAAGGTATCCATTCTTTACTCTTTACTGAATCAAGAAGAGGAAATAACGTTAAATTACCTCTTCCCGCTGCCCCCCCCCCCCGAGTTTAGGTTGTATACCCACTTCTGGATGAGTCCTTCTGGGCTGGGAATATACACACATATACCTTAATTTTTATTTGCCTTTTTGACTCTTTCATGTTCCTGGCACCTAGTGCCAGGGGACATGCCAATTATCCTAAAGTTTAGATAATCCCCAAAAAGGCATTTGGCAACCACAGAGAAAAAGGAAGAGGAATTGGTAACCTTTGCCCCTATATTTCTTTTATCACAGCAAAAAGTCCCTGGCCCCCTTACACATATTTTCCTGCCAGAACATTCTTTTCTTCATGGCCTTTAGGGATGGTTATTGGCATAGGCAAAGTCCCACATATTGAGGTGAAGGTTTTTCAAAGCCCTCCAAAGGGTTGTATCACACAGGGGGCAGAAAGAAGGGCACAAATCTCAGGCCTTGAACAGAGCTCAAATATAATTTGTCTCCACTCTGGCTGCCTCTTTCAACTAGACCATAAGGTCCCTGTGGGCAGGTATGTATTCCTTTATCCCCAGCATAGGGCCTGAATAAATAAGATACTCAATGAATGTCAAAGAAGGTTGAAGATGAACAAGAAAAAGGAGAATGAGACAGAGATGGAAACAGAAGAGATGGAAAAGTGTACAGAAAACTGATTGTTCTTCATTCCCTATAGAAATTTAGAAAAGAGATATAGCCTGCACCTGAGGATAGTGCTGGCTATAAAATGTGTCCCTTTTAGTCCAAACAGTTGTATGTGAATGTGGAACTAAGATGTATTACAATAAGAAAAGATGCCAGGTGGTGGAGGTGTCATCTTCATGTAACCTTGGTTTCCAGGCAATCCTTGTGTGTTTTGCATGCTGCCACTTAGACATGACTCCAGATTGGTAAAGAGAATGTTGACACAGGTATAAGAGCTTTGGAGAAGAGAGTTATTCTTTTGTAGGGGAAAGATGGAGGGAGGGTGAAGAAGAGAGGGGTGGATAGAGATGGGGTGGGGAGGCTTTGGAAGCAACAGATATATAGGGGAAACTGATTCTTCAACATACCCCTGATTTCTACCTTGCCTCACTAGAGACTAGGAATTTTCCTTTGGGTGAGATTGGGGCTTTTTTTCTTGGTTGGGCTTAGATCTCATCTTAATCCTATTTAAAGAGCTCATCCATTCATGTTTTCTAATTCATTCTAATCTGTATAATTTTTCTAATTTCTATTTGCTGTTTGCTTGGAAAAGTGGGTCAACTCATCATTCACTATTTGTGATGGTTTTTTATAAAACCTGTACCCTGGTGCAGGCCCCTGTCTCAGCAATAGCCTGCTGGTCGTCTGCCTGCCACAAATATCTCCCCACCACAGACCATCCTCCACTCAGCTGCCAAAGGGATTTTTCTAAATACAGATCCCACCATCTCACAACTTACCCCACTCCCCATAAAACACTCCATTTCCCAATTCCAGGCACTTTCATTGGCTGTTCCTTGTGCCTGGAAAGCCCTCCCTCCTCACCTCAGCTTCCTGGCTTCCCTGCTTTCTTTCAGGTCCCACCTTAAATCCCACTTTTTACAGGAAACTTTCCCCAATCCCTGTTCATTCTAGTACCTTGTCTCCGTTGGTTATTTCCTGTTTGTCTTGTATGTAGCTGTTTTGTAAATAATTCTTTGTATATTGTACCCCCATTAGATTGAAAATTCCTAGTGGACAGGGACTATCTTTTTTTTTCTTTCTTTGCATTCCAAGTGCTTAACCCAGTACCTGGCAGGTGCTTAATAAATGTTCACTGACAGACTGACTCAGTGAATGAATGTAGACCATTGAAAAACAGTCTGATGACAACTCACTTATCTTCGGTTTTGCTCCCTACTATTTTGGTTTTATACCTCAAAGATAAAACAAAATTCATATTGGAGGAGAAAATAAAAGGAAAATAAGGATTAACCTGTTCAGCCTTCTCACTGCATTGCATTATCGTCTTCCCAGCTGATCTATCCTTAACCTACCTTCTTATTTCTTCTTCCTTATAATAGTTTTAAAAAACAAAACAGCCCTTTCTGTTGCCCTTAGCATTTATCATCAGCTGCAGTTCATTCTGAATTTTAGCACTCCTGACAAAATTCCTCCAGGACTATACTTAATTAACTATAATTGATTCCATTTCCTAATCATGTCTTTTTAAAATATGAGTTTGTCCGAGTGCCCTATCTCTTCTTAGGGAGCTTTGCTTTTTTTAGTTCTAAATGGACGAATTTCTGTTTATGTCTTCAGAATTTCAGCCTTAAAGACTTCCCATCCTTCTTATGCTTACTTCCTTTTCAAAATACTAGGCCACTGAGGGGCAGCTAGGTGTAGCAGTGGATAGAGCATTAACCCTGGAGTGGGGAGGATCTGAGTTCAAATTTGCCCTCAGATACTTAGTAGCTATGTGATTCTGGGCAAGTCACTCACTTAACTAAGATTGCCTCCCTAAAAACACAAAAGAAAAATATTAGGCCACTGGATCCTACATCTGAACCCTTGAAAATCTCCCCCGAACTAGGGAGCACAACAGAGGGCTTTCTTTTTCCGTATGGTAAACTTTACAATACAGTTACACAATGAGTTATCTCTGAAAGGCCTCAGATAGGAACAAGGAAAGACTATAATGATGCTGATTATACCTTCACTAAGATCATTAAAAGAAGCAGTAAAAATATTGAAAAATCGGACCTCAGTAGCAATTGTAGTCAGACATATTAGTGAACAAAATTTCTCTTGCCTGCCTCCCTACTCTCTCCTCTCTCCCTCTCTCTGTCTCTCTCTGCCTCTGTCCCAATATATGTTTATCTGTATGTATGTATACGTATGTTTGTGTTGTATGTGTTTACATGTACACACATACACATAAGTATAATCTTCACAGAAAAATCCCCCTTAAAATGTAACACTAGGAACCGAACACAATAATCTAGATGAGACCTGACCATATTAGAGTGTGACAGAATTATCACTTTTCACATTTGGACGCTCTGCTTCTCAACTCCATTTAATTATGACATCAGCTTTAATGGTTGTCATGTTGCACTTTTGCTTCATAATGAGCTAGCAGCCCACTAGAACTCCTAGATCTTTTTCCTGTAACAAAAAATGCCAAATCTTTGCTACCTCCCAAATTAAAACATTTGGCAAATTTTCTTACACTATCTTTGTGCATGTGGACTAGATGATATCACACATAAAGGCGAATTTGGAATTTGTTGTATGAATGTACCCAGAAAAGTCAAATCTCTGGTAAAGGAAGGCTTGGCTTGGCTCTATATTGTTGAATATTTTCATCAATGCTTGCAGATAGGCATAAATGGTTTGCTTATCATAACTTTCTAACCATGTCTCCCTTATCTTGTACTTGTGAAATTGATTTCTTTTAATCCAAGCATAAGACTAAATTTATTTCTACTAAATTTTCTCTTATTAGATTTGGGTTAATCTTCTAGCTTGTCAATGACTTTTTGGAGTCTAGCTCTGTCACCAAGCATAATAACAATGCCTCCCAATTTTGTGTTGTTTGCAGATTTGATGAGCATCCCATTTATGCCTTCATCTGAGTCCTTGTGAAAATGTTCAATGGCGCAGAGCCAAGCACAGATCTCTTCACCAGAGACATTTCTTTAAATTGATATTAATCCAATATTGACTACTTTTGGTCTATTTACACAAAAAAATTCCAAACCCCATTAACAGTAATATTATCTAGTCCACACCCCTCCATCTTGTTCACAAAAATAGCATGAAAAATTCTGTTTAATGTCTGAAAGACTGTGGCAACAGAAGTCTGGAAACAAAGTAGAGGCCTTGTATCAATTAAGGAAGGGCTAAAAATGTGGTATATGCATGTAATGGAGTGTTATTGCACTGTAAGAAATTACAAATATGAAGAATTCAGAGAAACATGTATGACTTTTATGAAGTAATGCAGAGTGAAGTAAGACTAACCACAAAACCATTAAACCAATGACTACAACAATGTAATCGGAAAGGACAAAAATAAAACAAAATCTGGTACTGTGTAATTATAATGAGCAAACTTAGATCCTAAAAATATGAAAAAATACACCTCCCTCCCTTCTTAGCTGAGGTAGGGGAGTATCCTCTCATGCTCTGTCAACATATTATCTGGTTTTTACTAAATCACTTATTTTTCCTCTTTCTTTTTTATTTTTTGTTACAAGGGACGAGGAGAGGGGGGCTGTATTTGGAGATTTGGGTGACATAAAACCTAAAGAAATCATTAAAAATACTTTGATGAAATCTAAGTAAACTATATCAAGAGCTTCCCTGTGACTGACTAGTATGGTTCCCCTGTTTGAAAAGGAAATCAAGTTAGTCTAGCATGACTGTTCTTGATGAAGCCATACTGATTCTTAATGTTTCCCACTTCTCCTTTGAGATGTTCACAAACTATCCCTTTAATGATAAATTCTGGAATTTTTCCAGGAGTTGAAGGTAAACCCTCTGGTGTACAGTTTGCAGATTGTTTTCTTCTCATTTTTTGAATCGAGATGGTAGCTTCCTCCAGTCCTGTAGTCCTGAGAGTGGTTCAGTGATCATATCCTCCTGTTCTTTCACTATTTTTGGTTTGAGTTCTTCCAGACCTGGTGACATGAACTCATGAAGGCCAGCTAGATGCCCTCTACCTATCTCCATCCCTAGTTTGGATTTCGGGTCCTGATTGTCATTTTTATTCTCTCATTTCCAGTTCAAAGATTATTCTTATCTGTAGAAATTTCAGAGGCAAGAGAACAATCCCATTGTCCTACCTTCTCTCTATGGTCCTGTTTTATCGTCATAGTCTCCCAGAGGAGCAATGTTTTCTCTTTCTTTGATCTTCCTCTTTCCCCCCAAAGTTTATTTTTTAAAAGCCATTTTTGTTGACCTTAGCATTCATCAGCAGCTTCAACTCCTTCTGAGCTTTACCATGCTCACTGGACCATGCTCCGTGCTCATGCTTGCGTTTTCCACATCTTTTAAAAAAAGTTGAAGTTGGGAGATGACTCTTCTGTGCATACTCTTCTGTCTTTTTAGACTGCTCACTCTTCTTTTCCTAATCAGAATTATTTCAGTTCACACCTTAAAATTTCCTTCTTGAGGGCGGAGCCAAGATGGCGGCTGGTAAGCAGGAACTAGTATGAGCTCCATACCGAGTCCCTCCAAAAACCTAGAAAAAATGGCTCTGAACCAATTCTAGAATGGCAGAACCTACAGAATAGCAGAGGGAAGCAGGGCTCCAGCCCAGGACAGCCTGGATGGTCTCTGGGTGAGGTCTATCCCACACGGAGCTGGGAGCTGGGAGCTGAGAGCTAGGAGCTGGGAGCTGGGAGCTGGGAGCTGGGATCTGGGAATGGAGTGGAGCAGAGTCCAGCGTGGGCAGCGTGGACCATCCAGACCAGAAGCCGGGCGGAGGGGGCCCTAGCGCCCTGAATCAGTGAGCTGCGGCAGTTACCAGACTCCTTAACCCACAAACACCAAAGACTGCGGAGAAGGTTAGTGGGAAAAGCTGCGGGAGTAGAAAGAGTTCGCGGTTCGGCTTCCAGCCCCGGGAGCAGCGGAGGTGGGGCAGCTACAGCTGTTGTTACTTCCAGCTCCAGGCCCACCTGGTGGGAGGAATTAAGTGGCGGATCAGAGCAGGAGTGCACGGCCTGCTGAAGATCTAAGCCCAGTCCGGGTTGGGGATTGGGGAAGGAGCAGTGCTGGTGTGGCAGAGCTGGCACCTCCCTCCCAAACGTGGAACATAGAACTCTCTAGTCTACAAGCAGTCATACCCCGCTGAAAAACTCAAAGGTCAAGTTAGTTGGCTGGGAATATGGCCAGGCAGCGAAAACGCACCGAGATTCAGTCTCAGACTTTGCATTCTTTCTTTGCTGACAAAGAAGACCAAAACATACAGCCTAAAGAAGTCAATAAAATGCAAGAGCCTACACCAACAGCCTCCAAGAAAAACATGAACTGGTCCCAGGCCATGGAAGAGCTCAAAAAGGATTTCGAAAAGCAAGTTAGAGAAGTAGAGGAAAAATTGGGAAGAGAAATGAGAAGGATGCGAGAAAACCATGAAAAACAAGTCAATGACTTGCTAAAGGAGACCCAAAAAAATACCGAAAAATACACTGAAGAAAACAACACCTTAAAAAACAGACTAACTCAAATGGCAAAAGAGCTCCAAAAAGCCAATGAGGAGAAGAATGCCTTGAAAGGCAGAATTAGCCAAATGGAAAAGGAGGTCCAAAAGACCACTGAAGAAAATACTACTTTAAAAATTAGATTGGAGCAAGTGGAAGCTAGTGATTTTATAAGAAATCAAGATATTATAAAACAGAACCAAAGGAATGAAAAAATGGAAGATAATGTGAAATATCTCATTGGGAAAACCACTGACCTGGAAAATAGATCCAGGAGAGATAATTTAAAAATTATTGGACTACCTGAAAGCCATGATCAAAAAAAGAGCCTAGATATCATCTTTCAAGAAATTATCAAGGAGAACTGCCCTGATATTCTAGAGCCACAGGGCAAAATAGAAATTGAAAGAATCCATCGATCACCTCCTCAAGTAGATCCCAAAAAGAAATCTCCCAGGAATATTGTTGCCAAATTCCAGAGCTCCCAGATCAAGGAGAAAATACTGCAAGCAGCCAGAAAGAAAGAATTTGAGTATTGTGGAAACCCAATCAGAATAACCCAAGATCTGGAAGCCTCTACATTAAGAGATCAAAGGGCTTGGAATACGATATTCCGAAGGTCAATGGAGCTAGGATTAAAACCTAGAATCACCTACCCAGCAAAACTGAGTATCATGCTCCAAGGCAAAATATGGATTTTCAATAAAATAGAGGACTTTCAAGCTTTCTCAGTGAAAAGACCAGAACTGAATAGAAAATTTGACTTTCAAACACAAGAATCAAGAGAAGCATGAACAGGTAATCAAGAAAAAGAACAAGAAAAAAGAAATTGCAAGGGACTTACTAAAGGTGAACTGTTTTGTTGACATTCCTACATGGAAAGATGATGTGTATGATTCATGAGACCTCAGTATTAGGGTAGCTGAAGGGAATATGCATACATATATGTTTATGTATATATATGGGTGAATGTGTAGGTATGTATATATCTATGTGTGTATGTACATATATATATATATATACACATACATATATATATGGAGAGAGAGAGAGAGGGAGAGAGCAGACACAGGGTGAGTTGAAGATGAAGGGAAGATATCTAAAAGAAATAAAATCAAATTAAGGGATGAGAGAGGAACATACTGAGAGAGGGAGATAAGGAGAGATAGAATGGGATGGATTATCTCCCATAAAGGTGGCAAGAGGAAGCAGTTCTGTGAGAGGAGGGGAAAGGGCGGATGAGGGGGGATGAGTGAACATTGCTCTCATCAGATTTGGCCTAAGGAGGGAATATCATACATACCCAATTGGGAATCTTACCCCACAGGAAAGAAGAAGGAAGAAGATAAAAAAAATGGGGGGGATGATGGAAGGGAGGGCGGATGGGGGTGGAGATAGTCAAAAACAAACACTTTCGAAAGGGGACAGGGTCAAGGGAGAAAATTCAATAAAGGGGGATGGGTTGGGAAGGAGCAAAATATAGTTAGTCTTTCACAACATGAGTATTGTGGAAGGGTTATACATAATGATACACATGTGGCCTATGTTGAATTGCTTGACTTCTTAGGGAGGGTGGGTGGGAAGGGAAGAGGGGAGAGAATTTGGAACTCAAAGTTTTAAAAACAGATGTTCAAAAACAAACAAAAATGTTTTTGCATGCAACAAGAAAATAAGATACACAGGCAATGGGGTGTAGAAATTTATCTTGCCCTTCAAGAAAGGAAAGGAAAAGGGGATGGGAGGGGAGTGGGGTGACAGAGGGGAGCGCTGACTGGGGAACAGGGCAACCAGAATATATGCCATCTTGGAGTGGGGGGGAGGGTAGAAATGGGGAGAAAATTTGTAATCCAAACTCTTGTGAAAATCAATGCTGAAAACTAAATATGTTAAATAAATTTTAAAAAAAAGTCAAAAAAAATTTCCTTCTTGAGAGCATCCCTTCCCTCCTGGGCTACATTCTCTAAAATTTTAGGCAGTGAGACCGTATCTATCCTTTCTATGACCTCTAAAATCACTCCCCCTAAATCTAGGGTTTGTGCGAGACTATCCAGCTTGCTTCTCCTTCTCTATCAGGAACTCTAAGATAAAGCGGTCACTTTAACCCAATGTTTCCATCATTTCTACTTCAGAACCAAGTTCTTCCTTACAGATCTGAACCAGGTCCACGTGGAGAGTTCCCCTTCTTATTGTTTCCTCTGTGTTTTAAAAGGTGAAATTGGCATTAATGCAAGCCAGGAATTTATCAGCTGCTCTTGGCAAAGGGAGCTCCAACAGATGTTGAGACAGCTGATGTCCATGATCATTGCTATACCATGTCTCCATGACTCACTTATAGTCTATTTCCCAAACTCATCTATTGGGCCATAATAATAACAACAACAATAATAACATCTAGCATTTATATACGGCTTTAAGGTTTGCCAAGTGTAGAAAGAGCACAGGCTCTGGAGCCAAGTGACCTAGCTTCAAATTCCATTTCTGACTTGGAGAAGTCACTTCAGCTCATGGGCCTCAGTTTCCTCAAATGACTCTAAAGAAGATGTTTGTACATTTTCCTTATCTCTCCCCTATACTCCATCGATGCTACCAGGGGCTTTTCAACTGCACTCAAAGGACCACTGGGTCTTTCCACCTCCCTTGTTGCTCATCCCTCCTATATGGCCTTCCTCTATTGAAATGTGGGCTCTTGTCAAAGACAGACCCTTTCTTTTGTATCCCACTGCATAGACAGTTAAATATTATATTATGTTATGTTATGTTATATTATATTATATTATTTGTGTTATATTGTGTTGTGTTGTGTTATGTTATATGATGCCTAATAAATACTTTTTTCATTCATTCATATATATTGCTACTCTATCCCTTTTCATTAATGCTGTTTATTTGAGATACACCTAAGATGGAAAAAAGGGAATTTGGGGGTTCTATGACCTATAACTAACAGAGTTCCACAACATTTAATTTAGGTCTGACTGACAGTAGGAAAGATATTGTCAAGGATGTAGTTCTCACTGACTGTATGATAGAAAGGCTTTGTCACCCATTCCTCCAGTGTTTTCTGTGTCCAAGATATAACACTACAAAACTGCACTGTTGGTCATTAAGGCATTACAGAGCTCTCTCTCCCCCTCCCCACTCTGTCTCTCTGTCTTTCCCTCCCTCCCTCCTTCCCTTTCTTCCTTCCTTCTTTCCTTCCTGCCTTCCTTCCTTCTTGTGCGCACAGTTATGCCATTGTAATAAAAATGAACCTGAAATTCTGACTCAGCCTCTTTTTTATGATCCCTATAGGCAGCTCTTCAGAATTGGGGAATATCTATTGGCCATAGCTGATGACTTCCTCCCCCATTGCTAGGCTGCCCTGCCTCCTTTTTGTCCCTTGTGATAAAAGGAGGTGACCCACATTGAGTTTCGTTGTTCATCCTTCATTTTCAAGGAGAATCAATGGCATCATGAGTGATATCTTGACTTGTGAATTGGATTTGTGAGGTAGAGTCACACAAAGTCATCAGCCTCACTCTCTCTTCATGAGTCATTGAAGTCCAATGGCAGGACAAAAGTCAAGACAACTGATGATGGTGATGGCCCTGGATGCAGTGGAAGACCTTGGTGTCTTCAATGAATGATCAAGCTCTAAGTGCTCCACAGTTTCTGCTTCAGCCGCCTTCACGGCCATTGGAACAAATTGCTTTCATCTGCTCATTACATGTCAGGGAGGGGGAGTCTTTACATGCTTGGGGTAGACATTTCCCTATCTCATTGATAGGTCTGAGACCAGTCAGTTACCCTCAACCTGGTTTAGTCCATCTGCCTAGAGGGTTTATTGAGGTGTGGCCATTGCATGGACTACAGCTTCTTGGAGCTACAGGTGAGAGTTGGATGAAGGGAAAGAGAGTAAGCATCATAAAAATGTCATGCCATACTGGGGGCAGGGCAGCCTATTGAGGAAAACAGCAGATTGAGATAGAGCCAGGATAGAGGGAAGAGCATGTGAAAATATTGGGGCAGGGTAGAGAGTACCATCAGAACAAAAAGTAGGTGACTGGAAGTTAAGAGGACACAAGTCTTTTGGGGAAAAGCAGAGTGGGAGAACTGAAATCCATGCAGGCATTCAGTTATCAGGAGATCTGGAAGAACTGCAGGAGAAATATAGGGTGGGGGATAGGAGGGAAAAATGGGATAATGAAGAGTGCAAAGGCATGGGGCCTCAGGAGACTAATCCTGACTGTGTAAGTTTGACCACACCACTTCTTCTCTCTGAGGTTGAGTCCTCATCTGAAAAATGACTGTACTCTGGGGTCCCTTCCAGGTCCAACAGTTCTAGGTTCTAAGGGCTTTCTAGCTGTAGCATGCCAAGATTCTCTGATGTTTTTACAGAGCTTTGAGATCCTTCAAAGCAAAACTTTGTTTTATAGTGAAGTAGCCCCAGATAGTATGGGTTTCAGGTCTATCTTATTTACATGTGGGCCTGGAAACCCTATCTATATCATTCAATTCTAACTATTCTCTACTGACATAATTTTATCTTCAACTGACTTCAGCGGTGGCCTCCTGACCCACAATGGGTGTGACACCATGTGAAGTCACTGGGTTTGGGGAATGTTTGGCTGAGCCGTAGCTTAACGGATTCTGTTAAAGCATTCTAACATGAGCTTGGACTAAAGGAATTCAATTATGGGTGTCCTGGGCCCCATCCAATCGGCTCAACCATTTCTGGAAAGTGGCAGATTTACCAAAGCTAAAACTCATCAAGAAACAGCCCAATTAACTCCACGAATGTGTGTTTCTCTCTTCTGCCACAGTTCCTGAGCTGTTTTTGATCACTATTATCACTGTAATGCCTCTTGGTCCCTGGAAAAGGGGTGTCATTAGCAGCAAGTAAGGGTTATAGAATCATAGGATTTTAGAGTTATTTAAGGTAGTGTAGAGGAGTGGGTAAAATACTGGGTTTTAATTCAAGAGACCTAGATTCAAATTTTAGCTCTGCCACTTACAAATTATCTGACCCCAGTCATTTTCCTTCTCTGGGTCTTAGGTTCCTTATCCGTAAAATGAAGGGGTCAAACCAGATTAACCTGGGTGGGGGCAGCTAGGTGATGCAGTGAGTAGAGCACCGGCCCTGGAGTCAGGAGGACCTGAGTTCAAATCCGGCCTCAGACACTTGACACACTAGCTGTGTGACCTTGGGCAAGTCACTTAACCCCAATTGCCCTGCCTTTCCCTCTCCAAAAAAAAAAACAAACTAAAAACAGATTAACCTGGAATCCATGAACTTTAAAATATATATATATATATATATATGTATATATATATATGTATATATATGTCTGTGTGTATATTAGTAGATTATGCATATATACACACAGACATATATACACACACACATATGTATGTGTATATAGATATGCTAACTATTTTTTCAATAAAATTGATTTCTTTTGTAATCCTATCCATTTTTTTAAATTTAAAAACATTCTTCTGAGAACTGAGCACATAGGTTTTATCAGATTCCCAAAGGGATCCATGACACAAAGAACCTTAAGAACCCCTGGACCAAAGAATCCCCAGGGTCCCCTCTAGCTATAATATCAGTCATTTATTTAAGCAATCAGCAGAATTTATTAAGTGATTCCCATGTACCAGGCATTCTGCTAAATTTTGGTGCTACAAAGACAAAAATAAAACTCTCCCTTGACCTTGACTATTTTACATTCTATCTGAAGACACGTGTAACATAATAAATATTCATAAAATATATTCAAGAGAAATACAAGGTAATGGTGGTGGTTGAGAAGGTCAGTACCATCTGCACATAATCAGGAAAGGCTTCCTGTAGGAGGTAGCCCTAGAGCAGAGTGTTGAAGGAAAAAAAATAAAGAATTCTAAGAGGCAGAAGGGAGGACATGAATTCCGAGACACAGAAGTAGGAGATAAAATCCTGTAGGGGACCCATAAAAGAATCTAGTTCAGTCCTCTCATTTTGTAGAGACAACACCTGAAGCCCAGAGGAGGTAAAAGGCTTTTTTAAGGTCACATAATAAAACTATGGCAGAGCTGGAAGGGGAATCGAGATGCTCTGATTTCTAGCCCAGCGTTCTTTGCATGACATGGGGCTGATTCCATTGATTTGTTCCCCGGCCTCATTTTTGCATGATTTGATCGGGAGATGTGATTCAGAGAGACTGCTGCTTTTTTTAGGAATCTAGCCATGTCCTTTGTCAGGCTGGCTGGGTGGGGACCTTTTAGCGACAGGCAGTGTGTTTTCACAATGCAGTAAAACCCCAATTACTCACTGGTGGTGAACAAAGGACATTGAGTCTAATGAGCTTTGTCTGTGGTGTGTATCTATGCAGCTATTTATTATGAGCCCTGTCTGGCCCATTCCATGTCACATATTCCACACTCATGGCATTTGATCTCCTCTATTGATCTCACTCATGGCCTCCTCGCCCTTGGAAAACTTGTGAGTAAGGCAGATAAACCATATGCCTGGTGTGGCAGAAAGAACACTGATTTGGGAGTGATGGTCCCAGCACTGACATGCGATAGCTACCTCTGGGTGACCTTGGCCAAGTCACTTTTCTTTTCGGACCTCAGTTTCTCCTCTGTAAAATAAAGGAGATGGGCTGGACTAGACCATTTATCTCAAAAGTACTTTCCACTGCTAATAGTTCATATATGTATATGTGTGTATATATGTGTGTGTGTGCGTGTGTGTGTGTGTGTGGAGAGAGAGAGAGAGAGAGAGAGAGTATTAGAGTTAGAGTTAGAGTTTGGAGTGGAGGGTGGGGTGGGGATTCTGGGAGGGATAAGGGGAAAGAGAAAGGATGAGGAAGAGAAATGAGGAAAGCAAAGGGAAAGAAAAAGGAAGATGGGACATAATGAGAAAGACACACAGAGTAAGAAAATGGGAAAGACAAAAGTGGGGGGAGTAGCTCAGTAGATTTGAACCTCCCGAGGTCTCAGTTATACTTGATAAAATAATGGCTGTTTTTACTGATATATGGTCTTTAGGAATTTTCAGTGTTTTATACATATTACCTCTTTCAGCATATTCTTACCTCTTCTTAATGATGAGATGGAAGCCTTGCCATCTACCTGGCAACTGCCTTCTAAGGTCCTACAGGCTGTACCATCCATACTGTCCCAACATCCTTCAGTGTCCCCATACTGTCATAGACTTATATATCTAAACTAAGGTCCCATCATTATATCTATAGGACAGACATGCTTTTCCATTCTTTCCATAGCTAAATATTCTTTAACATGTTATCTCCTCAGTTTGAGTGTAAATTCCTTGAATCTGGGAACCTGAAGGCAACTTTTTTAAATTGGTTTCTCTAGTCCTTAGCATAGTGCTCTTAGCACATAGTAAGCATTTAATAATTTTTTTAAAAAATTATTAATTTATCTACTGATCTTTGAACTTTTAATCAGCTAATTATCCATTATTCATTGATTTATAGCTATTCTAATTCTTAAGCTTTTAGTATTTCTACTGTTAATGAGAACTCCAAAGTTGCCTTCTAGGATGGAATTTTTCTCTGCGCTGAAGTGGCTGCACAATATTATCACCCCTCATTGGCCAGATGAAATCAAACTAAGGACCACATATTATAAAAGGAAGAGCATTGAATCTGAAGTGAGAGAACACGATTTCCAGTCCTGGCTCTCTTATTTATTACCTGGGGCCAATCATAACCTCTTAAAGTCTGGAGTTTTGCTAAATTATCTCTACAATCCTTTCCACTCTAAGTTCTATGATCCCAATGTCCCTTGACCTAAAAGAGCCTCACCCACCCCTCTCCTAAGCAATATTCAACCAGGCTCAAACCGTGTCTTCCCTTGGGATCAGATGTCAGCCAGAGCATAGCATGTGAACATCTGTTTGTTTTCACCAGGCAGGTTAGATTGGTTAAGACTGGAACATGAAGTCCACAGCTGGGGAGCTGAGTGCGCTCACACTCATCATCCCCTGATTAGCATCTAGCCAAACATCTGTTCAGTGCAGCAGGGCAAATGGTGCTCAAACCAGCCAATTAATTCATCTCAGGTGGTGACAATGTGAGGGAGGCCCACCATTGTCTTTGATTCTTGGGGGCCAAGAGCATCTCATTCATTATTATACATTTTTCTTCTCAGGGAATCATCAGTCAGCTGACATTTTATTAAAATATGAGCTCCCATTTCCACTGTGTTTCAAAGCTTTCCTCACAACCCGGAGTGTGTGTGTGTGTGTGTGTGTGTGTGTGTGTGTGTGTGTGTGTTGGGGGGCACAAGTAAAGAGAAGAATAGGAGTAGGTACTTTTCCAATCCAGACAGCAGAAATGGGGGTGAAGGCACAGGAGTACCTTCATGCATACTTTTTCATAAGGGCATCATTCCTCGTGAGCAAATTACTGCCTCTTTTAATTAACTTCTCAGAGGTAGTTGTGCCAGATGTGTCTGATTCATGTTGCCAAGTGCTGGCCCTTAACTTTTCACTCACCTATTCCTCTGTGAGTTTCTCCTGGCATTCTGATGGCTCTGCTGATGTCTGGGCAGGCAACCTGTTGCTTTAAAAGAGTCCCCAAACCTGTTTACCTCAAAAGCACTTTTGAATGATGACCAGTCTGTGTTTTCATAGCCAGTTTAAAGCATGGCTAGGAGGGAGAGGGGAGAAGGAGAAGAAAAGGGACATAGAGAGATTCAGAGAATGAATGAAAGAATAAGGCATTTATCAAATGCTTATGGTGGGCAAAGCACTTGAAATACAAAGAGAAAAGTAATACAGCCCCTGCTTTCAAGGAGCTCATATTCTAAAGGGGGTGGGGGTGGGGCAAAGGCTTCAGCTACAAGTCAGATGGAAAGGTCCCATGGTCCTTAAGGCGCAGCAGCAAGGCAGATGGTAAGGCCTCTTCATTAACGTGATTTCCACTAGTAAAAAAAATACTGGTTTCTGATGTCGCACCGTTGGACAGTGCCAAGAACTGTGGTGGCAAGAACTTTCATTTCTGGGTCATTAGTAGCTGTGGCTGTATGCCTGAGGGAGCAGTGGCCAGGTGGTACCTCCACACATGCTGCTTCCTAGGATGCTGGCTGAGTGCACTGGGCTGGAAGCATTGCTGTTCCCAAGGCCCTTAGGTCCAGGGCCAAGGCTGTCTCCATCAGGGTATGAGGGGAGATGGTTACCTATGGGGTGCTGGTCTAACTTGCCAGGCACGAACCTCTCTCTTTCTCTGCCCGTTTCTCTCTCTCTGTCTGTCTGTGTCTCTGTCTTTCTCTGTTTGTCTCTTTCTCTCTACCTCTCTCTGTCTCTCTGTCTCTTTCTGTGTCTTTGTGTGTCTCTGTCTCTCTGTCTCTGTCTCTCTGTCTCTCTCTCTCATTACTTCAGCTAGGTTTGCCTGCCCTGTGTCTAGACTTCATCGGTAGTTGGTGAGGATGGCTGTCTCCTTCTCTACAAGAGTTGCTTTCCTGGGTGATGCTGTGAGGGCAAAGCTGGAAGCCAAGCAGGTGGTCTGGGGGTGGGGGTGCTGCCCCTCCCAGCACTCTTTTGGCTTTCTAGAGTGAGCAACAGAGACAGAGAGACACCTTCCAAGCAGGGTTAACTCTACAGAAGCCTAGGAGAATTGGGGAGGGAGAATGACTGCCAAGGGAGATCAGTTCTTGAAAGATCATTAAAATGTTCATTCCAGAAGTATTTGACACCCCATCCAGAAGCTGCAATCAGTGCAGAGCAGATCTCTTCAGACCTCTCAGCGGTTAAACTAGAGGAGTATACCATGTGTCCCTCTCCATTGACTGGCAGGTATTTGGAAGGAACTTTGAGCCAGCAGAGGAGGAGGAAAAGGAATTCCCTTTGGATGATGACCTGAATAATTTCCCAAAGGAGTACAGGAGGCCCAGAAAGGCAGTGGGCTTACAGTGGAGGACTGGGCTCTGAATCTGTAGGAGGGACTTTGTCCATTCTTTGAAATGGTCAGAACTGGAATAGGGCTAAGAGAGCAGAACCAAGGAGCACAGATAGAGGGAGGATCTGTCTGTTATAGACATTAGAGCTGACATTTATATAGGCAGCATTTTATGATTGAAATGCCTTTTGTATGCCTTCTCTCAGCCCTGAATGTGCAGCTGGGGAGCTCAGTGTACTCACACCAATCATCTCTTGATTAAACGTCTAGCAAAACATCTGGTGGGTGCATTAGGGCAGATGATATGCAGACCAGCCAATCAATTCATCCCAGGTGGTGACATGTAAGGGTCACCATTGACTTTAATTCATTTGGGCCAATATCATCCCATTGATTATTATAAATTTTCCTCCTGGGTAAATAGTCAATCGGCTGCCAATTTATTATAACAATAGCTCACATTTTCATTCAACCCTCAAGGTTTATATCCTGTTTTCCCCACAAGGGCTCTGTAGAGTAAGTTTTGGGGGATATGGAAGCAGAGCTTTGATTTAATTGGCATTGGGAAATCCCAGCCTGGAAATTTCATCTCAACAAACGCAAATCTGCACCCACTCTGCAACTCATAGCTTTGGAGAATTGCCTGGTGCACTGAGAGGTTAAGTAATTTGTCCAGGATCATAAAGCCAGGATGTATCAGAAGTTGGACTCCAACCTAGGTGTCCCTGACTCTGAGGCTGGCCTTTTATCCACCTCATCATGTTTCCTTCAGGCATGCTTAAGCATATAATCACAGTACCTATGGACTTTTCCTGAATGATATATTGCTTTTTTCCTTCTAAATGTACTAACATTATTCTCACATTCTGAGATTAATATCACAGAAACCCAGAACGGGGTGGACTCTCAGATGTCAAATAGTGCAAAGAAGTCATGGAACACACATCCCTTCTGCAATGTTCCCGACGAATGATCATCCAGACTCTACTTCAGGAATCTTAAGATTATGAATCTACTGAAATAGTAGATTGCCACTGATGGAGAAGTAGCTACCTGCCTGCTGAGGAAGCTTTTATATAGCTCTGATTATTAGGATTCTTTCCCTTATGTTGTCAAAATCTGCCTC
Organism: Trichosurus vulpecula; assembly: GCF_011100635.1. NCBI lineage: Eukaryota > Metazoa > Chordata > Mammalia > Diprotodontia > Phalangeridae > Trichosurus > Trichosurus vulpecula. The sequence goes on along the minus strand of NC_050578.1, from coordinate 206,356,862 downwards.
TGGGCATTTTCTACCCATTGTTCCAGATTCTGTGGTCTGGGCCCAACAGAATAAACCTAAACCCTCTTCCTTATGATAGCTTTTCCAATACTCAAAGATAGCCATTGGGTCACCTTTGAACCTTCTTTTCTTCTGTTAAATATTCTCATTTCTTCTTTGTCCACTTCCTCCTCTTCTTCCTCCTCATCAGTTGTCATTATCATATAGCCTGCTGCTGGAGTTGTCCCAAAGGTACTTTGCATGAATCTACAGAGGGCAGAAAGGGCAGCCAGGTGGGCAGTGGATAGAGCTCTGGCCCTGAAGTCAGGAGGATCTGAGTTGAAATTTGGTCTCAGGCACTAGCTGTGTGATACTGAGCAAATCACTTAACCCTGTTTGCCTCAGTTTCCTCATTTGTAAAATTAGTTGGAGAAGGAAATGACAAACTGCCCCAGTATCTTTGCCAGGAAAACTCCACGTGAGACCATGAAGAGTCAGACACAACTAAAATGATTCACCAACAACAGAGGATCAACTAATATCTCAAAACTCATATTAAATTACAGACAACAATCATACCAGCTACTTGTGCAATAATCTGCCGTGCAGGAAACATTTAAGAATATTCACAGGATGATGCCTTGCCCCAGGACCATTTCTATCAAAATTCTATGAAGATAATACCTGACATTTATAGTGCTTTACAATTTATAAAATGCTAGACATACGTTATCTCATTTGATCCTTATCTTAGCTTTGTAAAGTCAACACTCCTGGCACGTAGCCCTTCTGTCAGAGACCCTGTCCTGACATGAAGGGCCTAGTCATACTTTGAGGCCCTCTAACTTGTCTGGCTCACTGCCATCACTCAGGCACAAACTGTGGATATCTGGCACTCCCCAAGGACTGCCATCAGTACCACTAACAAATCACCCATCCAACTTCGGGACATAGAACAATTGGATTTACCCAAGAAAGAAGGCAAAAAGGACTCACTTCAGAGTGCATAGGTAGTTTACAGATGCCACCTTTCCTATACTGGTGCATACTCTCCCAGGGACCAACGTACTTCCCATGACTTGCAATGCTGACTCCAATTGGGCTCAAGCAAGAGAGAGCCTGGCTGGCCTACATCCCAGAGGTGCACTGCATCCTGCCAGGAGCTCTTTTACTCTGGAGTTTTTTCTCCCACATTCTACCCCAGCAGAGACTCATCTTTTTTATTGTTAGGGTCCCTTGTTCCCAGAAGGTATCATGGGTCCTTCTTGCCAAAGTTGCTATGCTTCATCTAGTAAATGGAGCTTGTTATGTCCTCTCAAGAAACATTTCTGGAGCAGCTAGACCATGACACAATTACTTTGGAACTTCAGTTGACTATGTTCTTACCCTTTCCTACCTTTAAGGCATTGACTGCTCCTGGCCCATTTCAACCTTCTTTTGTTTTATGATGGCCCCATGCATCACATGAAGGGCCTCTTCAGGGATCTATGAGGACAACTCCCTCTTGGATCTCTCAAGCAGATCTCTGTTTTCTACTCTGGGATGGTTCATGTTGGGTCTATTCTACTTAGCTCTTTCTTTCTCCAGCACCTGAAGAGTGTAAATCCTGCTTAAGTCCACATCACCCACTGGGTCATTTGGGATTTGGAGAGGCACTCTCACTTTCCTTCCAATGCCCCATTATCTTCTGGGGCAGCTGGACTTGGTTACACAAATTACCTCCAGGCTGCTTCTTGGAGATCTTCACAATGGAAGAGGGAGAGGTGTGGCTCAGAGCAGTAGGACCAGTACCTCACTATAAATCTTAACATCTTCATTTTACAGAAGGAGAAACTAAGGCTCAGATAGGTTAAATTATTTTCCTAAGGTCACTTAGCTAATGGGAGAATAAGAACTGGAACCCCAGGTGCACTGACTTCAAATTCCATTTCCCTTGTCACTATTCAATATTGAGTGTTTTGTGAGGGTATCCCAGACAGAGAGAGCAATGGAAATGGGGCTAGGAATGAGTATTCTATATTTGTTATCCAATGAGGAGATTGGTCTGACCAGAACAGAGGATATTAAAGAACCCATGTGGATGCATAGGCAACTCACAAACCAACATACATTTTTAACAACCATGTACAGAAAGGGAAGGTAATGGACGAGTACTACAAAAGCACGCTATATTCCAGTGAGAGTAGTATCAGGGATATTTTGCCTCCAGGACAGCTGGAAAGACTCATGGTCCTCGGAGGAGCAGCAGCCAAAAGATGCTAATGTAGCTTTATTATTGATTTACTAGGCAAACATTAAGTGCTATAAAAAATTTTAAGCTGTTATTAGATTTTTATTGCTATGTGACCAGTCCATCATCTTTTTGATCATATGTTTCCTTAATGACATCCTTTTTTTCTATTTCCTTATAGTTCTTTTTTCAAAAAATAGTTTATTTAGTATTTTATTTACACCCAGTTATATGCAAAAACAATTTTAGCATTTGTTCTTAAAACTTTGAGTTCCAAATTCTCTCCCTTCCTCCCATCCTATGCCCCTCCCCCAATGAGAAGGCAAGCAATTCCATATAGGTTATACATGTGTAGTCATGCAAAACATATCCATAATAGTCATGTTGTGAAAGAAAACACAGACAAGAAAAACTTTCAAGAAAAATAAAGTAAAAAAAGTATGTTTTAATCTGTATTCAGACACCATCAGTTTTTTCTCTGGTGATGGATAGCATTTGTCATCATGAGTCTTTCAGAGTTGTCCCGGACCATTGTATTGTTGAGAATAGCTAAGTCATTCACAGCTGATCATCTTACAATATTGCTGTTACTTTGTACACAGAACATTTCACTTTGCATCAGCCTATGCAAGTCTTTCCAGGTTTTTCTGAGAGCATCCTGCTCATCATTTCTTATAGTACAATAATATTCTATTATAATCACATACCACAACTCATTCAGCCATTTCCCAATTCATGGGCATCCCTTCAATTTCTAATTCTTTGCCCCCAGAAAAGAGCTGCTATATTTTTGTACATATAGGTCCTTTTCCTTTTTGCTTTTTATTTCTTTTGGGATATAGACCTAGTAGTGGTATTGCTAAGTCAAAGGGCATGCATGGGTTTATAGCTCTTTGGGTATAGTTCCAAATTGCTCTACAGAATGGTTGAATCAGTTCACAACTCCACCAACAATGCACTAATGTCTTACCAGCTTTGTTTACTTCATCTGACAGCTTTGTTTACTTCATCTGAAAACTGATTTTATCTTTTCATCATTTATCAATTGAATAATGGGTCTTATTTTTTTAATAAATTTGACTCAGTTCTCTATATGTTTGAGAAATGAGGCCTTTATCAGAGAAACTTGCTTCATATTTTTTTCAGTTATTATTGCTAACTGTATTTCCCTCCATCCTATATCCCCCTGCCCATTTTTCTCTCTCTCCTTTCACTCTGTTCCTCCTCAAAGGTGTTTTGTTTCTCACTACCATTTCCCCAATTTGCACTCCCTTCTATTACACCCTTCCCTTTTATCCCCTTTCCCTTCTACTTTCGTATAGGGTAAGATAGATTTCTATACCCAATTAAATGTGTGTGCTATTCCCTTTTTGAGCCAATTCTGATGAGAGTAAGGTTCATTTACTCCCCCTCACCTCCCCCCTCTTCCCCTCCACTGTAAAAACTTTTTTGGGCATCTTTTATGTGAGATAATTTACTCCATTCTCCGTCTTCTTTTCTCTTTCTCCCAGTATATTCCTCTCTCATCCCTTAATTTTATTTTTTAGATATCATCTCTTCATATTCAACTCACAGCTGTGCCCTCTAACTACCTCCTTCTAACTACCCTAATAATAAGAAAGGTCTTATGAGTTACAAATATCAACTTCCCATATAGGAATGTAAACAGTTTAATCTTACTAAGTCCCTTATGATTTCCCTTTTCTGATTACCTTTTTATTTTTCTCTTGAATCTTGTGTTTGAAAATCAAATTTTTGATTCAGCTTTGGTCTTTTCATCAAGAATGCTTAAAGTCCTCTACCTCATTGAATATCCATTTTTTCCCCTGAAGGATTATACTCAGTTTTTCTGGGTAGGTGATTCTTAGTTGTAATACTAGCTCCTTTGCCCTCTAGAAGATTGTATTCCAAGCCCTCCATCCTTTAATGTAGAAGCTGCTAAATCTTGGGTTATCCTGACTGTGGCTCCATGATACTTGAATTGTTTCTTTCTGGCTGCCTGCAATATTTTCTCCTTGACCTGGGAACACTGGAATTTGGCTATAACACTCATGCCAGTTTTCATTTTGGGACCTCTTTCAGGAGATGATTCTTTCAATTTCTTTTTTACCCTCTGGTTCTGGAATATCAGGGCAGTTTTCCTTGAAAATTTCTTGAAAGATGATATTTTTCATGGCTTTCAGGTAGTCCAATAATTTTTAAATTATCTCTACTTGATTATTGGCTTTATTTGTCCTGTGTGATGCCTGCTTACACTCTCCATGCATATCTCTATTTCCCACAGGAGTCTGTTGAAATCTATAGTTTGTAGCCTGTCAGCAACAGAGAAGTATGTGCTTTAGAAAGGGGATCACCAGTATCATAGAGGAGATCCAAGGGAGAGTCTTAGTTGAAGAGATTTCCTAATAGATGATAAAGTCCTCTTAGAGGAACATCTTGAGCTGGTTGCATAAAGCCCTAGAAGAGTGCAGAGGCTCTTAAATGAGATGACTACTCAGATGAGCATGGCCTAGCCATTCACACAAGAAAACCTATGTGGATGAAGAGTAATTCTTATTCAGATTCTGATATCCAGTTACATGGAAAAACCATAAAACTTGGCCAGGCACTTCATATGGACAAGTTGGGTTCATAACTAAAAAGTAGCAAGAGAGTGGGTGACAGTGACTTTGGGAAATTGCAAAGATTCTTTAAAAACCCCAAACTCAAAATATATATCCATCTTTAAAATCCTCATTATTGATTTTTCTTGTTTTTACATTTCCTACATTTCCCCATATCCTTTCCTCCTGCCCCCAGAATCATCCAGTTTGACAAGGATTTTCTTTTAGAAGGAAGGGAGAATGTCAGCAAAATAAATAAACATTTTTAAAAATCTGATATTCTATGCAAGGGTCCACACTTGTGGATATCTGCTCTGCAAAGGAGCTAGAATGGGTGTCAACTCACATTTCTTTTCTGGGATTGTAATGTTAATGGGATGTGAAGATCTTCCCCACCCATTAATAGGCCTCCTGTGGAGCCCATTAGGGGAAACTTGCTCAATGGAGGTTTGCTTGTTGGAAGGCTTTCACACCTTTTGGTACTAAGTTGATTAGGCACTGAATCAAGAGTATTGTGATGCCTTCTGGCTCTGAGAAGTGTATATACACTCTGAGTTGGTATTTTGCTTTGGGGGCTCACTTATGAGAAGGATCTTGTGATTTCCTGGTCGAGACTCTGAGTAGCTCTATGTTCAGACCTCAACTGCTCAGATGTAAAGGCTCTCTCGATCCAGTAATATATGTAAAGTGTATAGCAATATTGCTTTGATTCAGGCAGTTAAGAGCCCTGTCTGTTGGTCTTTATGCTAATTTCTCTGCTTGTATTTTCTCTGCCTGTATTTCCACTTGATGTTCAGGGGGCTGACTTTTCCCTTGAACTACTGAATGTAATTAAAGAAGATTGTTGGCTCCTTTAAAGTTGCTTTCCTTTAAAAGCAGATTAAAGAACCTGCGCTAGCAGGCCATCCTGGGTATGCTGGGGTGCTTGCTGCCACGGGGACCAAGCTTAATCTTTATAACTTTGCCACATTCAATTTCAATTGTCTTGTTGTTGAAGTTCTCATTTATATTATTGTGATCATTGGATATATTGTTCCTCTGACTCTGCTTAATTCACCTTTCCTCAGCCCATATAAGTATTTCCATATTTCCCTGTATTTATCCTGTTTGTAATTTCTTTCAGTACAGGAATGTTCATTCATTTGTATGCCACACTTTGTCTAATCATTCTCCAGTTGATGGGCATCTGCTTTATTTCCAGTTTGCTATCTAAAATTTTTTAAAATGCTGCTATAAATATTTTGGTATTTATGGATACTTTCTTTTTCGATGATCTCCATGCACATGCCTAGTAGTGGTATCTCTGGGTCAAAGTTAGGATCATGCTTTTTTTTTTTTGAGGGGGAAGGCAGGGCAATTGGGGTTAAATGACTGGCCCAAGGTCACACAGCTAGTAGGCTCCTGTTTCCAATATGAATATGCTAATGGTCAGCACCAGACAATAATATAATTAGGTGGTTTCTGAAATGATTAAAGGATTGTACCCAAAGATAAGTCATTAATGGGAAGAGAATGAGTTCTTTGAACTGCAGGCTTGTGAATTTGATTTTTAAATCCAGCAAAATTCTAGAATCTATTAGTAAAAAGAGGATTAGTGAACATCTAGAAAACGGAGGGTCCCTGAAGCTTTATCAACAACAAGTCATGATAGACTAACATCATTCTGCTTTATGACAGTATTACTAAACTGGTAAACTAGGGAAATATAAGGGAATGGTATATGTATATATGGTTTGCCTAATTTTAGCAAAACATTTGACAAAGTCTTTGATGACATCCTTGTGTAAAAGGTGGAGATAGTGGACTTGATGGATAATACAATGAGGTAGATTTGAAATTGGATGAACAGCTGGCTCCAAAAAGGAGTCATGAATGGGTCAGTGTTCATTTATAAGGTCTCTGGTGGAATGCCCTAGGAATCTGTGCTTGGCTCTCTACTTTTGAACATTTTTTATCAGTGACTTGGACAGAAGCAGAGATCATGTGCTTATCAATTTTGCAGCTCATACAAAGCTGGGAAATATAGCTAACATACTGGGTAACAAAGTCTAGACTCAGAAAGGTCTTGACAGATTAGGACATTGTGTATAATATAATAAGATTATATTTATATTTAAAATCTTATGAATGATTTAAAAACATGCAAGTACAAGGTGGAGAAGGTGGAATACATGGTTAGACAGGAGTTTAATCTAAAAAGATTTGGGCAATTCAGTGGACTATAAGCTCAGCTTGATTCAACAGCTTGATATGGTAACAATAAAAAAAGGCAATGCAATCTTAGTCTCTGGGCACACTTGCTAGCCCCACTCTCACAATGGCTTATTTTTGGAAAGACATTGATGAATTAGGATATTGTGTTCAGGTTGTGCCACATTTTAATAAGGACATTGAAGTAGTTTAGGTAGCCTAATGGACCGAGTGTCGGACTTGGAATCAGGAAGGCTTGAGTTCAATCTCTACTTAGACACATATTAGCTTGTGTGATTCTGGGCAGCCTCAGTTTCTTCATCTGTAAACTAGGGATAATAATGGCACTTACATCCTAGGGTTGTTGTGAGGATCAAATGAGGTAATGTTTGTAAAATACTTTGCAAACCTTAAAGCATTTTATAAATGTTTTATCATCATCATCATCATCATCTAAAAAGTATCCAGAAGGGGACAACCAAAATGGTGAGGAGTCTCAATAGCAAAATTTGGGGTTGTGCTTTGATTCATGGCATAGAACCCATTTCCCCTAAATACAGAGGAATCCTGTAAGTTCTATGAGGCAACTGGGGGTATAGTGGAAAGAGCCCTAAGGTAAGAAGACTAAGGTATGAAACCTGGTTTTGACCTTGGTAGCTGTGTGATCCTGGGCAAGTCACTTATGTTCTTCATGCTGAAGTTTTTTCAGCTCTAAAATGGGGCATGATATACTACCTAATTTACAGATTTGTTGTGAGGAGCAACAAGAAGTTCTAGGACAAAGACGATAAAGATGATGACTCAGCATTGTCAATAATCTCCAAAAGAGAGATTCACTTTAAAACCCTCCACAGACACAAGTTCATATGTTTTTACCTATAGAACTTGCCTATAAGGTGAGTTGGGGGATGGATGAAAAGAGCTGACTTCCCTCTCTGAGGCCAGATTATGGAGGAGACAAAGTACAGGGGCTGAGTGTTCTCTTGGCTCCAAACCCTGAAGACCCTCCCATCCCCTACCCCCACCCCTGAAAGCCAGCAGCAGCCCAGCCCAGTCTAGCCTAATTCTGCCCACCTCATCACTCCTGGAATAAAGGCAAGCCCTCCTCATCCATCCTCTTATGGCAATTGCGTTCAAACTCGTGTTTTTGTTCAGTCACTTGGTACTGGGATCCAGGCTGTGTCAGGAATGGGTGGAGGCTGCTTGGTTCCTGGAAGTAAGAGGTTGGAATACACTGCTGATTCATGACACTGTCCTATTCAGGATACTCCCTTTGTGTCTATTCTTTTTATCTCTGACCTAGAGCATGGCCATCATAACTCTAGGCTTTCATTGACCAGGTTCAGTCTTGAGGGATGGCTACAGAAATCAGAACTCTCTGACTTGTTTTACTTTTGCACATTGTAGTCTCAAGGAAATTTCCTTTTATGGCTCAGACGTGGCTTGTGTTTCATTCCTTATAGATGAGGGTAAAAGGATCCCTCACTATTGTACAATCCGTTAGACATAGCAATGGATATTTTTGGTAGAAGACAGCTTTGATTTTACCCCACAGAATTACATAAGTGACTTGTTGTTGTTTGTCCTTTGTTCTCAAAGAGGATCAATGACATGAGGGTTGGGGTGGTGATGTCTTGACTTGCAAGTGGATTGGATTCAAGGAAGGCAGAGCTATGCAAAGTCATCAGCTTCATTCTGTCTTCCAGAGTCATCAGAGTCCAGTGGCAAGACATAGGTCAGGTCAATTGGCGATGGCCAATTGGTGCAGTGGGAGACCTTGGTCTTTTTAAGCTGAGATCTTTCCTAGGTCTCAGTTTGTCTGAAGCAATACTCATTCAGTAATTAAAAGCTAGGTAAGAATGGAGACAGAGTGACTTATAAACAAACCATATAACTCCCGCGCCCCCACTCCTTTTCAGGGTCTTACATGGACCCCCAGATCATTATTGACATCCTAAGGTTTGGCCTCCCTTTGGAAAGGCAAATGAATTTCGGGCTGCTAAAAAGGCATCCCCCACCTCTTATCATTCATTCTACACTATCTGAAAAACAATGACAAGAGGGGGAAAATTCCTGTCTTTTGCCTAGTTTATGGGGGGAGTAGGTGGTGCAGTAGATAGAGCACAGGGCCTGAAGTCAGAAAGATGTGCTCAGGTTGAAATCTGGCCTCAGATACTTACTAGCTGTGTTACCCTGGGCAATTTACTTCACCCTGTCTGCCTCAGTTTCCTCATCTGTAAAATGAGCTGGAGAAGGAAATGGCAAGCTGCTCCAGTATCTTTGCGAAAATAAAAACAAAAACAAAAAACCAAACCAAACCCAAATGGGGTCACAGAGAGTCAGATATGCCTGAACAACAACAAATTCTAGGCTATATTTGTTTGCTGCTTCTCTGCCTTTGGAAGTCATGTATTCAGTACTGTTCTCAAGAGTCTGGTGTTGCCCAGAGATTTCCCCTTCTCTTGATAAAGGCTTAATTAATCCTTAAAATCTTGAATTTGGGGTTGCTGAGGAAAGAGGGAGGGGAGTGATCCCTGAGGGAATGTTGCCCTCCCTGTTATGCATAGGTGTGTTATGGAAGAGAATGCACCAGTAGAAGACCAGGTATTCCAAAGAAAACCATTTCCTCAGGATTTAGAGATGTACCACACTACTAAGTGATAGAAACAGTCACTCTAGTCTCCCCCACCTAACCCAGGAATCCCTACGAGGACACTGGTGACCTGCAGAGATCCTGGGCCAGGTGGGTCCTACAGAAGGCAGGAGGCCTTAGGAACCTTTGAGGGAGCTCCAGCCTTCCCTACCTGAGCTCCACAATGCTCAGCTCAACCCAAACCTTTACTGAGCCAGTGGCTACAAGGAAGGGGCTTTCTTGGTGGGATAGATCAGCACTCTCTCACCAAGCCAAATGGTGCTAGAGCCCAGCCCAAGCCCTCCCCAAGCCCCAGTAGAGAGCCTGGCCTGGGCTAAGCAGCCTTAGGATGCTCTGGATGGGAGAAAGGCCCTAGGCAAAATTCAGCCTGAGCAGTCCCTGAAAATTGCTGGGAGTCATGAACAGGAGTCTAGGAGCAGGCCCGGAGCCTAGAGGGAAAAGGACCCTAAGTAGAATTACAGAAGAGAGAGATTCTAGAGCACTATGACGAAGGGGAGAGCCTGGGATAAGAGAAACCCAGAGACCCTTAAAAGAGGAGCCTAGTTTGGGCCACTTTATTCAGGACCACGCAGTCCCTAGACACACTCCCTCCCACCATGAGCAAACCAAGGATAATTTTGAAAACCATGAGGAAATGCCACTGTGGACTCCCAGAAAGATGTCAAGATAAAACATCAGGAAAAAAGTATCTTTGTCATAGGTACTACAGAGTATTGGAGGAAATGAAACAAGAGATATAGAATGGAAAAGTTAGGAAGGAAAGAATGATAGGGAAAAATGACCCCTTTGAACAGATGGAGGAAAATCTTACTCTTAAGTACCAGATGCCATGAAAATTAGAATGGGTCAGACAGAAAGCAATGACTCAACAACAAATATGGAAAATGGAACCAAAAAAATCGAAGGAAAAAACCCTAAGGAAATCTAAGAAATTTAGTACCAAAAAAAACTTGTCCTGAAAAACAAGTCAAGGAAAAAAAAATCAAGAATTATCAGACTACCTGAAAACTTTGATCAGAAAAAACAGCTGGGTACCACATTTTGGGAAATTATAAATGAAAGTTGCTCAGAATCTTTAGAACCACAGGGCAAAGTGAATGTAGAAAAACAAAATCTACCAGTCACCTTTTGAAAGAAACTCTAAAATTAAAACTCCCAGGAGCATCATAGCCAAAATCCACAGGTTCCAAAAAAGACTACAAGGAGCCAAAAAGAATGAATTCAAATACCAAGGAGCTACAAGGATTACACAAGACTTAGCAGCTGCCACCTTAAAGGAGAGAAGAACCTTGAATGTGATATTACAAAAGTAAAGAGATAAAGGTTTACAATCAAAGATAAACTGTTTAGAAAAAAAATATCATTTATATAGCTCTTATTATATGCAAAGCACTTTACAATTATCTCATTTCACCCTCACAACAACCCTGAAAGCAGGGGGCTATAATTATCTGTATTTTACAAATGAAGAAACTAAGGCAAACAGGGATTAAATGACTTACTTGCCCAGGGTTATACAGCTGGTATGTATCTGAAGCCACATCTGAACTTGGGTTTCCTGATTCCAGGCCTGGCTTATTGCACCACCTTGCTGCATATAGGCAAAAAATGGACCTTTAGAAAGGTCTTAGAATAGAGGATTTCCAAGCATTCCTGAGGGAAAGACCAGAACTGAATAGACCTTTTGAAATGGAAAAAAATGCAAGTACCAAGAGAAACATAAAAACAATACACATTTGTTTAATTGAAAAAGAATATGTAGGGATGAATTGTTTACATGTTAAAAGAAGGATAAAAATGCCTTTTTAGAATCTTAATATCTTTGATAACAATAAGGATATGAACAATATTTATATAACCTTTTAAAGGTTTGCGAAGTAACATCTGTAAAATGAGGGGTTGGACTAAATGATCTCTCATGTCTCTTTCAGCTTTGAAATGCCCCCATTCTAAAAGTATACAGTGGGAAATAAAGAACCATTGTTGGTTCTTGATTTGGGAGAGCATGGCATGCCACAAAGAGCACTGGTCTTAAAGCGAAGGGAACTTGGTTTACATCCTGGCTTTTTTCTTAATTAGATGGGTGACACTAAATCACTTTCCCATTCTGGGATTCAGTTTCCTTCTCCAGGAGAAAATGTGTTATAAAGTCATTTCTAGTTCTACAAGTCTATGAAATTTGGGCTATTCTTCATGTTTCTCTTCCTTTGGATAAGGATGTGCTTATCTCAAGTCTGATGGCTCTGAGAAGGGGATTCATGAGAAGAAAACATTGTCATCATAACGTTTTTACGAAAAAAAAAACAACGAAGGTGTGTTAGAAAGATTACTCAAAAATATTTCATTCTGCAACTATTCTCTTCACAGAACTGCTGACTTTCCCTTGAAGAGAGTCATAGACTCATTGACTTGATGGATCCCTAGAGATTATCTTTGTCTTTCTGAGAGGACTTTTCTAGCCATCCCAGGCAAAGAGGAATACACCCTGTTTTTTTCCAGAGAATTCCTTAATCTTCTAGGGAGCCCATCCCGATTTACTAATGACCCTTCCTGGAATGATTCCATTATTTCCAATCACCCTAGACTGTTTTCACCCATGGAATTCACCCATGGAATACAACCCTAATTATCTTGTCCTTGAAACACAACCAAAACCCATTATGGTGGGGGAAAGAGGACAGCTTAACACTTTGGGAGGCCAGGCACTAGAGGTCTGCCCTGGTGGTTGGATTCTGGCAAGTTGGCATTCATCTTCCTTCTTCTCGAGGCTGCACTTCCAAGTGTCTGGACTTTCTCTATCATGCCTTTCATAATTTACCTTCCTTTAAGCTTCCTTTTATATATTGTCTTCCATCATTAGAATGTAAGCTCCCGGAGGTCAGCAATGGTCTTACTTTTTGCTTGTATTTACATTCTCAGTGCTTAACACTGAGCCTGGCACCTAGTAATTGCTTAATAAATACTTCTTGATTTGACTTGAGAAGTGTCACCAGTGAAGTCCTCAGACTTTGTAGGTTGGGGCATCAAAGCAGAGAGGTGAGAAATCCTGAAGATTACCAGGATCTTTCGTGTCATATGCCAGTTTTTGATAATAGAATTACATAAAGATTAAAGAATGATTCTGTCCCTGCTTTCAAGTACACAGATAGAGAAATACATGATAAGAGGATGATGGGGGCAAAAGAAAAGTAAGCAAAATGTTCCAGAACAAACTGATGAAGGAAAGGCTATTTTCATTTGGGGTGGGGGCGGGGAGGAGAATGAAGGGAAGGTTCATAGACAAGGTGATATCTGAGTTCTCCTGTGAAAGAAGAGAAGGATTCTGAAAGTGCAAACTGAGACAGGTGTCTATTTTAAACGTGAACAGGATAGCTGTGCAAATGCACAGAGGCGAGAGATAACATGTTCATTTTGAGGGACAGCTGATAGTCAAGTTTAGCTAGAATGAAGAGTGTATGGGGAGAAAAGGAATGGGAAATAAAGAAGAGAAAATAAGTTAGAGCCAGATTAAGGAGGAGTTTAAACAAAGATTTGTATTTTTCCAAGAGGCAACTGGGAGTCAATGAAGGGTTTAGGAGTTGGAAATAAGATTTATGGAAAACTGCATTAGGAAGATTATTTTTGTAGCTAAGTGAACGATGGACTGGGTAGATGAGAACCGGAAGGTTGGGAGAACAAATAGGAGCCTTTCCCTGTGGAGGTAGAATCAACAGAGCTTTGCAAATTGGATATGGGGGGTTAGAGAGAGGGAAAAACCAAAGATGACATCATGATATCGGGCTCGAGTGACTAGGAGGATGGTTCTGTAACCAACAGATTAGGTACATAGGGTTCCTGGGAGGAAGGATGAGTTTGGGAGGAAAGATAATGAGTTCAGTCTTGGACATTTTAGAATTTGGATGCCAGCAGGACAATGATATGGAGATGTCTAGTAGGTATTTGGAAATTGAGTTCAGGAGCAGGGCTCGACTTATGATCTGGGGATAATATCATCAGGTAGAAAGGAATGAGAGAGAGAGAGAGAGAGAGAGAGAGAGAGAGAGAGAGAGAGAGAGAGACAGAGACAGAGACACAGAGAGAGACAGAGACAGAGAGAGACAGAGACAGAGGGAGAGAAAGAGAGAGAGGGAAGGAGGGAGGGAGGGAGAGAGAGACAGAGACAGAGAGAGGGAGGGAGAGAAAGAGAGAGACAGAGACAGAGACAGAGAGAGAGAGAGAGAGAGAGAGAGAGAGAGAGAGAGAGGGAGGGAGGGCAAGGAAAAGGTGGTGGAAACAGGATCTGGGATATGACTTTTGGGAATGTGCTTAAGGCACATGAAGAAAAGGATGAACTAGCAAAGCAGACTAAGAAGATGGGTTTGATCAGGAGGAAATCTAGGAGTGAGCATTGTCACAGGAGATAGAGAATAAGTGAATATTCAGGAGGAGAGGATGATCAGCAGTGTTAAATGCTGTAGAATGATCATGGAGAATGATGGGATTGAGAAAAGGCCAATGGATTTAGCCATTTAGAAGTCATTGTGACCTTAGGGAGAACTTTTTCATTTGAGTGGTCTAGATTGTAAGGCAGTGGATAGTGAGACAGTGGAGACAGAAAGAAAGCAATAGGCATCTCTTTCTCAGATCTTTTCAGTGAAAGGAAGCAGAGATACAGGATGATCACTTCAAAGTGCAGCAGGAAGAAGAAAAAGAAAAGCTTTTGTTTGTTTTGTTTAAGGATGGAAGAGTCTGAAGCATGTTTTTAGCCAGTGGGGAAAGAGCTAGTAAATCGGGTGAGATTGAAGATGAGAAAACACAGAAAAGACAGACAGAGGAAGAGGAAAGAGACAGAGACATACAGGAATAGACATGGAGGGAGAGTGGGGAAATAGAGGGAAGGGAGGAGGGGAGAAAAGGGAGAGAGGAGGCAGAGAGAAAGAGGGGGGGAGGAAGAAAGAGAGGGAGAAAGTTAAGAGAGAGAGAGAGAGACAGAGAGACAGAGACAGAGACAGAGACAGAGACAGAGACAGAAAATATGAATGGATAGGGAAAGCTCCCAAAAGATATGGGAGAAGAAAAGGGTGATGGAAAAGTAAAGAAGATGGGAGAAAACATGAAGAAGTTTTAGTTTTGAGTGTGGTGAGGAGATGAGAAAGGTGAAGAGATGAGGGAGCTAATGTCTGATCTCAGTCTTCTTAAGATCATCTGTTAGGAGAGAGAAATATGGGGGTAGAATTTGGGGATTTTAAGAGAAGTGAGGTTTGAAACAGCTGCTGCCCAGAGTGTCCTGGGGTTTAATCAGAGGCGAACCGATAGATTGTTGTGTAGCTCTGAGGATGACTAGACATTAAATAACATAATTACACCGGACCCAGCATATACTATTTCAGGATTCCCTCCTGTAGCATTCAATGGTCTGGGAATAGGAGTGGAGCGGGAAGATGAAAGTTTTCACTCAGGGTTGAAAAGGTTAGAGTGAAGAACTAGACTTGGAGTTTCTTTGGTGCTGGGAGCTTCCAGGGTAGAATTCCCTCTCCTGAGGTCGGCTGGCACCTTCTCTGCAGATTATCGTCTTAGGGAGTTGCCCAGATCATTGAGAGTTTAAATGACTTGCTCACAGTCACACAACCAGGATGTGTCAGAGGTGGGAGCTGGAGCCAGGCCTTCTTGGCCAGCCCTCTATCCTGTGTCATGTTAGCAGAGCACAGATGGTACAAAGACAAGGGCCCAAGGGTTTCAAGGTCAGAAAACACTGTCATATTGAACCGCTTAACTATATGGAGAGTTTAGAATATGAAGGAAGAGGAGCAAAGCCAAAGTAGGTGTGATGGGCAGGGTCAAGAGGGAGGGATTAAAGCTGATGAGGACTGCGAGCACATCTAAGAGGACTAAGTTAATGAGAGAGGTGGAAGGATAGGAGAGGAAATCAGAGAGGAAAATTTCAGACCTGGAGGCAGAATGATTTTAGGTAGCAATAAGATCTAAGGTTTGGCTCTCCCTCTCTGAAGCTTGAGAAGCTGCTAGGTGGCTCAGGGGATAGAGCACTGGGCCTAGAGTCAGGAAGACCTGAGTTTAAATCTGGCCTTACTAGCTGTGTGACCCTGGGCAAATCACTTAACCTTGTTTGCCTCAGTTTCCTCATCTGTAAAAATGAGTTGGAGAAGGAAATGACAAACCACTCCAGTATCTTTGTCAAGAAAACTCCAAATGGGGTCACAAAGAGTCAGACACAACTGAAAATGACTGACCAACATTTGAAGCTTAGGTCAAGGTGAGAATCACAGGATCTCAGAACTGGAAAAGCCCTCAGAAGTCCATTTAGTCTAACGTGGAGCTGAAGAGGAAACTCCTTCATAGCATTCCAACAAATAGTCATCCAGCCATTTGCTGACAACCAGTCGTGGGGGAATCTGTGACCTCTTGAGCAGCCCATGCTACTTTAGATAGTTTTGTTAGGAAGTTTATCCTCATATTGAGCCCAAACCTGCCCCTCTGCAGCTATTACAGTTGCTTCTAGTTCCATCTCTGGGATCAAAAAAAGACAAGTCAGATTCCTCTGCCATATCACAGTCTTTCAATACTTGAAGACAGTCAGCTGTCCTGTCTTCACTCCTTCCGGGTAAATAGACGTAGTTCCTTTATAGTACCTATATAGATGGTCTTTGTTTCCTCATAATCCCAGATGATGCTTCTTTATTATGTATATAATTTCATAAAAGTTTAAAGATGGAAGAAATCCAAGAGGTCATTGAAATCTCCTAATTTTAACAGAAACAGAAACTGAAGCCTAGCCTTTAGGGGCTAGATGACCACTTGTCAGGCATATGTAGAGAGAATTCTTCCTCCGGATGAGTTGTAGTAAAGGTCCCTTCCAATCTGCAATAATATCATCTAACCCTTTCTTTTTATAGATGAGGAAACAGAGTCCTATAGAGAAGTGACTTGCAGGGCAGCTAGGTGGCACAGTGAGTAGAGCACTGGCCCTGGAGTCAGGAGGACCTGGGTTCAAATCCAGCCTCAGACACTTGACACACTTACTATAGCTGTGTGACCTTGGGCAAGTCACTTAACCCCAATTGCCCTGCCTTCCCCCCTCCAAAAAAAAATAGAGAAGTGACTTGCCCAGGGGCATGCATCTGGTAGGTAACAGAGCTAGGACTTCAACTCTGATCTTTGTGGCTCTAAAGTCAATGTTATTCTCTATATAAGACATTGCTTTTCTACATGACACTGAATTATATGTTAGAAACTTCTTTTTATCTGTACCCCTACTAGTCAAGGCAAGGTGAGAGCATTTATTAAGCACTTACTATGTTCTAGGCACTGGGGAAACAAACAAAACCAAAATATAAGACAATCCCTGCCCTCATGGAGTTTATATTCTAATGGAGAAAGACAAAATATAAATGGGAGCTGAAAGAGGAGGAGGAAAGTACTCCATGGAGGTAGAGACATAAAATAAAGTAAAATGAAATGAAATGAAATGAAATGAAATAAAATAAAAGTTGGGTAGTCTGAGACCTTTCCCAAAAGGAGCTCATCATTGAGAGAAGGGGGCTGGCATGGCAGAGGGGTGTTCCAGCATGAGGAGGCCCAGGCATTGAAGGAAGTTCCAGGGTGAAATGGTGACTAAGGCGTGGTAGCAAAGTCCGCAAAGTGAGAAGCAATGCCGGGGAAGTTTGAGGGGAGGTCGTGGGGGCACATCTGTTTAAAGCTTCCATTTCCCTTTCTCACCTGTGCTCAGACTCTCTACACCAGCCCAGGCCTCTTTTGCCCATGATGCTTTGTGCCTCGACTTCCAATCTCCCTCCAGAAACTGGTGACAAACTTTCTCTGGAAGGCAATTGAATGCAAACTTCCTAACTTCAAATCCAATTCTTCCTTTCTCTTTTCTGTTTTTACCTTTACCTCATTCAAATTAGCTCCTGATAACTCCCTTCTAGCCCATGAAGGTCCTAATGATTCCTGTTACTCCGCTTCCTCTGGGTGCTCTGGACTTGCCTCATATAGCAAGAACAAATTATTAACTTTTCACTGTGAGCATTTACATGACAGAAATGAGCAAATGACCAAACAGGGCATGATTTATTGCTTTGTTGATGTCTAGACTTTAAAAATGATGGAGAAAATGTTAATAAGGTAGATTAAATTTTTTTTGGAGGCAATTGGGGTTAAATGACTTACCCAGGGTCACACAGCTACAAGTGTCTGAGGCTGGATTTGAATTCAGGTCCTCCTGACTCTAGGGCCAGTGCTCTATCTGCTGCACCTCCTAGCTACCCCTATAGATTTAATTTTAAAGTGTACTAGGGATACTTCTTTTGTACAGCCAGTTGTTAAACACTTAACCAGTACAAATTTCCGCTTTCCCCCCACAAATCCACCACCGACCCTTTTCTGCCCTCTTGGCCAAAAGATCAGAGCTTAAGGAGGTTGGTAAACTGAGAAGCCATTGTGTTAGAAGAATTATCAAAATGTCTATTGTAATCATCTGGGATAAGGAGAGGAGTTGAGGTGGAAAGGAATGCTGAACCAGGTGTTGAATTCATTGAGGAAGGAAGAGGTAGATAGATGATGGAAACAATGGCATTCCTATTTCTTGATTTCTTTGTTCACAGGATATAACTTTAGAGCTGGAAGGGAGCATAGAGGGTAAGAGAACTGAGGGATGTAACCTCAAAGATGAGGATACTGAGCGATGGTGGCAGAAGGAATGTCCAGAAATAACAGTGGGGAGCAAGGAGTGAGTCTGCTCACTCTCCCATGTATTGGGTCAGAGGGTCATGGATTTAGAAAAGCAAGGGATCTGATTGGAGCCAAGGTTCTAATTAGAATATTGGTGAGAAGCATTCCCTTTCACATGGAGTGTCCTACAGTGATTATCTTCATTTCATAGGTCAGTAAATTGAGTCTCAGAGGGGTTTATTGACCATAGTCATATAGCTAATTCAGTGTCAGAACAAGTACTCAAAATGCATTGTTCACAGATGATTTCTGAGAAAATTAAAATAGAGAATGGAAACATTAATCCAGATGTACTCAGCAGGAGGCAGCTAGGTGGCTCAATGGATAGAGTGCTAGGCCTAGAGTCAGGAAGACCTGAATTCAAATCCAGACTCAAACACTTACTAGCTGTGTGACCCGGTGCGTGTCACATTACCTGTTTGCTTTAATCAACTGGAGAAGGAAATGGCAAACCACTCTAATATCTTTTGCCAAGAAAATCTCACAGGCAGTATTGGCATGTTATGGTCCAGGGGGTCACGAAGAGTCAGACATGATGGAATAACTGAACAACACCATCTACTTTTCTATCAAATAGGACAGAATGGGAAAGATTTGGGGAGGGAGGGGAAAGGCTAGGTTGAGAAAATCTCATTGGGATCCCTGGGAAGCCAGAAGATTACAACAAGGGCACTGGTGGTCTGGGTATTGGAGGGAGACATCAGAAGAGAATGAGGGGAAAAGGTGAATCTCAAGACAAAGCTTGAGTAATTAAAAGACCTGCCCTTGTAAAGGAAAATCAACTTTGTCTCTAATACTTTGTTCCTCTTCCAGCCTACTTGTGCCCTTTCTGTTCCACATCGCCAGGCAAGAGGAAGCCACTGGAGACCATCATTTAGGAGTCTGGCGTCCTGGTTCTGAGTCAGCTGTGTGACCCAGGTTGGGTAAGTCACTCAAAGTCTCTGACACTCAATTTCCCCCTCTGTAAAATTAGCAGTGACTCAGAAATTCTGAGTCTTATTCTCCAAGGAAGCAAAAGACAGAAGAAAAGATCCCATATATACAAAAAACATTTGTAGCAGCACTTTTTGTGGCAGCCAAAAAACCAGAAGCCAAAGTCTGGTTTGATAGGGCAATGACTGAACAAACTGTGGGATATGAATGTGATGGAATATTATTGTGCAATCAGTAATAATTCGAGAAGAGAGGTTCAGAGAAATGGAGAACAGTGAACTGATAAAGAATAAAGTGAGAAACTCTAAAACAATATATACAGTGGTGGAATGCAACCCTTTTTGAAAATGTTTATCTTTGTGATTTCGTGCTATGAGGAATTTGGATCAGAAAGCTCCCTCCACCAATGTACATCACCTCCTGCTCTGTGCCTCAGACTCTGGGAGTCACTGCGGGTACTGAGAGGTTCAGCGGTTTGCCCACGGCCCTACAGCCAGTAGGTGTGAGGCTCAGGTCTTCCTAATTCCAGATAAACTCTCTGTCCTGTACCTGTGCATTGCCACTTGTCCTGGCCCATGCCTGGCACTTTGCCCCTCCTCATTTCCACCTCCTGGCTTCCTTCAAGTGCCAGCTAAAATCCCACCTGCACAAGGTCTTTCTCAATCCTCCTTAATTCTACTGCCTCCCCTCTATCTCAGTGTATCCTGTGTATATCTTTGTATGTTATCTCCCTCATTAGGCTGTGTGCTCCTTAAGAGGAGGGGCTGTCTTTGGTTGTTTCTCATCCCTAGCACTAAATGCTGTGTCTGCCCACGTAGTAGGAGCTTAATAACTGGTTGTTGATTAACCACAATAAAAATGAGAACAACACTGAAGGGCTATGATTCTTAGATCAATCTTGGACCCCGAGGGCAGGTGATGAAACAGATTTCCTTCCTCTCCGTAATCAAGTGACTGGAAAAATAATTAATTATTATAGACTGAGGCCTAACACAAGTAAAAGCTGACTTAGCCAAGGGAAAGAGCCAGAATCCATTCATGTGTTTATAAACAGTGGTGTGAATGAGGAAGCGTGATGTCATTGCGTGATAACCGGACTGGGAACAGGTTTTTGCTGGTAAAGGTCTAATAACCCCAGCTCAAGAGAGGAAGGAAGGAAAGAAGGAAGGAAGAAGGAAGGAAGGAAAGAAGGAAGGAAGGAAGGAGGGAGAGAGGAAGGAAGAAAGGAGAGAGAAGAAGGAAGGAAAGAAGGAAGGAAGGGAGGGAGGAGGAAGGAGAGAGAGAGGAAGGAAGAAAGGAGAGAGGAAGGAAGGAAGGAAGGAAAGAAGGAGAGGAAGGAAGGAAGGAAGAAACAAGGAAGGAAGGAAGAAAAGGAAGGAAGAAGGAAGGAAGGAAGGAAAGGGAGAGAGAGGAAAGAAGGAAGAAGAGAAAGGAAGGAAGGGAGGGAGGGGAGAAGGAAAGGGAGAGAGAGGAAAGAAGGAAGGAGAGAGAGGAAGAAAGGGAGGGAGGAAGGAAGGGAGAAAGGGAGGGAGGGAGGAGGGAAGGAAGGAAAGAGAGAGAGAGAGGTAGGAAGGAAGGAAAGAGAGAGGGAGGAAGGAAAGAAGGAGAGAGAGAAAGGAAGGAGAGAGAGGAAGGAAGGAAGGAGAGGAAGGAAGGAAGGAGAGAGAGGAAGGAAGGAGAGAGAGGAAGGAAGGAAGGAGAAGAAGGAAGGAAGGAAGGAAGGAAGGAAGGAAGGAAGGAAGGAAGGAAGGAAGGAAGGAAGGAAGGAAGGGAGGGAAGGAGGGAGGGAGGAGGGCAGGCTACATAGTTTTAAGCTAAATCTGCATCATTATCATTTTCTTGATCATGTTCTTAAATCAAGCCCTGACTTGTAGACACCCTGATGATTTCACAGACTTCCGAGAGCTAGTCGGAATGGGCTCAGCACAAGCCTGAGTGGGAGTCACAGGACCCGAGTTTGAAGCCAGGTTTTACTATATAATCTTAGTAGGTCACTTTTCTTTCCTGAGCCTTAGTCTCCTTTATTTGTCCAATGGTGAAATTGAACTAGATGATCTCAAAAGCTCTTCTGGCTCTTAAATCCTGTGAGTGAGAAGTGCCCACTCTTTGCAGGGCCCTGTGCTTTGCTACAGGTAAATCACACTTGCAAAATGTGGGTACCTAAACTTTCTATTGTGGTGAGAGCCCCTCTGGTTATAATATATATATATATATATATATACATATATATATATACATATATATATATATTATATATATTTAAAGTTTTTCAGAACATAGTATTGCTTTCAATAACAGGACCAAAACAATGTTACGTCTATCTTCTCCCCTCCCCTCAGCTTCCAGGACCACCTGGGAAGTTGTAAAGAGCCACCGGTCTCTTGAGGGCAATGATTAGACCACACCTGATTTGGACAATCCAGGTCCTCTAAAAGGAAATCCAACCTATGGAGAATGAATCCTTAGACTATTAACACTGCCCATAATAAAATTTTTCAGAACAGTAAGAGAGTTTTGTACTTAAGATTGTGCCTTTAAAAAAATAGTAGAAATTGGATTTTAATTAAAAAAAAATCAGGCTCCTCGTGAGATTCAGCACAAGAACTTAAAACTAAAACATAAAAGTGATTCGAAAATAACCTTTTGGGAATGACTAGAAACAGGAAAGAACAGGATAGGAGGAACGCTGGACTGGAAGTTAGGAGTCCTGGGTTCTATTTCCATCTTAGCTCCTTATTAGATGTGTTCCAGGGCCATCTTTCCTACTCCCAACCTGGTTCCTCATCTGTGAAATGGGAAGATGTTACTGGTACTCCTTCCCTTAAATAGAATAGGTGTGAGAATCACATGGGATAATGGTTGCAAGAGACTTTTGTTTTATGTAAATGTAAGCTTTTATGAATGTGAACCCCTGACAAATAGGGATTATTTCATTCTTTGTGCTTAAATCACTAGCATCTAACACACGGTAGTCATTTAATAAATGCTTATTGACTAATAATAATGACAGCAAGCATTTATGGAGAGTTTACAAAGTGTTCTACAAACCTCATCTCATTTTGTCCTCACAACTCTGAGAGGCAGAGGTACCTAAGAATAAACTGAGGCAGAGGTTAAGTGATTGACGAAAGCTGCAGAAACTGTTCAAGTCACTTTTTAAAGCCCTCTGGGCCTCAGCTCCCTCCTCTATAAAATGATGAGGTCAGGCTGGAAGATCTCTAAGATCTTTTCCAGTTAGGACATTCAGTGACTCCACAATGATGACCCCAAGCATACCTCAATATGCTTGAAACTTGACAAATGTGACTTTTCTGCTTGAATCCAACATTATATCTCTAATTTTTAAAAAAAAATTGTTTTCAATTAAAATACATTTTCAGAATTTATTGGTTGAACATGCTGAAGTTTTTAATTAAGGTTGAAAGTTTGTCCTATGACCTCCTGTTAAAGAGATAAAGGGTCATTAGTTTTTACAAAGCGTGATATTGCCCCCTTGTGGTGTGCTCCTGTAAGCTGATGGGAGCCTCTCATCTGGGCTCTGTGAAAGGAAAATTGACTTCTGACTTCTTTGTAAGTTACTTCTGTCTTAAATTCTCTACATGCAAAACAAATAAACAAGCAATAGAGTGTGTTTCTGGGATAAAGCGTAGATTCAGCTCTCCGATAGCACAGGTTAAATCCTGCTTCCTCAGGGAGAGGTGTTTAAAAAAAAATCCAACAGTCCATAGCTGGGGTACAAACCAGAGCCTTTAACAAGGGCAACATTGAGGAGGGGGTTTGAAACCAAAGCCCCTCGGAGCTGGAAGGAACCTTAGAATGTATATTTCCAGAGCTCAGAGACCCCAGAGTAGGATCTTAGAAGTTCCTGGGATCACAGATTTAGAGCTGGAATGGACCTTAGTGGCCAAGTAGTCTAACCCCCCTCATTTTCCAGATGACACTGAAGCCCAGAAAGGTAAATGACCTACTTAAGGTCACACAGGTAGGAAGTCTCTTCTAGTTCTATTTTGATAGTTGTATAACCCATCCCTCTCCTCTCCCTCCAATGATTTTACAGATGGGGAAACTGAGTCACAAAAAAGTTAAGAAATTTGTCTGAGTCTAAAAAAGGGATGGCTAAGAAGAGGGAGCTCAGGGAGAACAGCCCCTATTTTTTCAGTAAGATAAGACACAAAGGTCTTGTGCTGAGAGGCTTGGGGGAAAGGTTGCCTCAGGAGGCTTGAGGAGAAAAGAGAAGTATGATAGAAAACCTATTAGGGAAGAGTTAAGCCACATCACCAAGCATTTAAATATTTGCTAAGTGTCAGTAACTTTGCAGAGGTTTGGGAATCCAGATAGAAACAAAAAGACAGCCCCTGCTTTCAGTAGTTCACATCCTAATAGGGGAACACCATGCATGAAAAGCTGCAGAAAAGTGTTGGGGGAGGGGAAAGAGGAGGAAGAATTGCAGAGTCAGGAGCAGAAGCCAAAGAGGAAGGAAGGAGTGAATGTGACTGGCCTGGATCCTACCTAGAAACGGAGTTTCCAGAAGGAATGGCAGAATCAGAAGAAGGGGCCATGGGGGAGAGGAATCTTCCACAGTGAGAAGGCATCTTCCAGGCCTAGAAAGCTACTGGGGAGTGGTGGAGAAGGGCCCATGCAAGATTAGATAGCAATTCATGGTGAATTCCAGTTAGTAGATGGGAAGTCTTTCTTCTACTTCCAAAAGCATGTAGGGAGTGGAAATGGCATATGGCGGGAATAATTCCGGGGTTGGTATCTGGTAAGCCATGAGTGGTGATGGGGTCGGAGGAAGGGACTAGAAAATATAATAATAAATTTCCATAGCTCTTTGAAGTTTACAAAGCACTTTCCTCATGACTGTAAGAAGGGAGTGTGTTGTTTAATATGATTGTACATGTACAGCCTATATCTGATTGCATACCATCTTGGGGAATGGGGAAGGGGAATGGGGGATTCAGAACTCAAACTCTTATAAAAGTGAATGTTGAAAACTAAAAATAAACATTTTTTTTAAAAAAGAAAGGAGTATGTGTTAGTATCTCTATTTTACAGATGAAGAAACTAAGACCAAGAAATGTTAAATGACTTACCCATGGTCACACAGCTGAGATTTTAGCCCAGGTCTCCCAAATCCACATCCAGTACTCCGCTGTGCACTACAAATTGAGTGTTTCAGCACCACTGAAGGAAATATTTTCCTTAATAATTGGAGTTACATCATAAGCCAGACTCCATAGCACTATTCTTGTGATGGATCATTGTCATTTGCTGATACATGCTAGAGTTCATGACTAGAAAATTCATTTAGTCTTTTTGAGTCTCAGTTTCCTTAGGAGAGGAGGCAGCTGGTGGCAACATAGATAAAGCCTTGAGCCTAGAGTTGGGAAGACCTGAGTTCAAATCCAGCCTGACATTTATTAGCTCTTTGACCCTTGGCAAGTCACTTAATTTCTATCTGTTTCAATTTATTCAACTATAAAATGAGAATAATAATAGCACCTACTTCATAGGATTGTTGTCTTTGTAAGAGATATTTGTAAAGGACAAAGCAAATAGTAGGTGCTTAATAAATGCTTGATTCCCTTCTTTCGTTAGTTATAAAATGGAAATGAGTTGTGTTCTCTGCAGCATTTGACATCCTTGATCCCCTCTTCCTCCTGGGTACTCTCTCTTGTAGGTTTCTGTGATGTTGCTTTGTCCTGGATCTCCTACTCCAAGTCCAACCACTCTTTCTCGATCTTCTAGGTTGATTCTTTATCAGAGTTACTCCCACTAACCTTCTGTGCCTCCCAAGGCTCTCTCCTGAGCCCCCTTCTCTTTTCACTTTATCCTATCTCACTTGGTGATCTCACCAGCTCTCATGAGTTCAATTATCCTCTCTATCCAGGTGATTCCCACATGTCCACATCCAGACTTAGTCTCTTTGCTGAGCTCTAGCCATCTCCAAATTAGACATCTCAAACTAGATATCCCATAGAGATCACAAATTCGCTATGTCCAAAACAGAACGCTTTATCTCCCTTCCCCTGAACTCTTCCCCGTGCCAGCTTTCCCATTGCTTTTAAGATCATCACCATCCTCCCAGTCACCCAGGATTGAAAGACTGGTGTTCTCAACTCTCCCTCACTCTGAAAATCCAACCTGTTGGAAAATCTCATCATTTGTATCTTCTCCTCATCTCTCATACACATCCCCTTCTCTCTACTCATGCACTTATCATTTCTCTCCTGGGTTAAGGAATGATTGCCTTCTAAACACCCTCCCTGCTCAAGTCTCTCCCTGATCTAATTCATCCTCCACTCAGCCACCAAAGTGGACTTCTCTAAAGTGTAGGTCTGAAACCTGCCCATGTTGCCTCCCTGACCTCCAGGGCCAAATGTAAACTCCTCTGGCATTTCAAACTCCTCCTAACTTGGCCCCTTCCTACCCTTCCAGTCTTCTCCAGGTTCTTCCCTTCCATACACTCTACAGTCTGGTTACATTGGTAGATTTGCATGTCCTTAAACATGATATTCTATCACCTGTCTCCAAGTCTTTGAACCAGCTGTCTGTCTGTCCCCATGCCTGGAATGCCCCCCTCACCTCCACCTTCTGTTTTCCCGGTTTTCTTCAAGATTCAGCTCAAATCTCACCTCCTAGAGGCCTTGCCTAGTCCTTCTGCCCATTACTTGCTGCTAGCGCCTTCCCTCACACTATTTTCCATCCATTCTGTACTAATTTTATGTGTGTTTGGTTGTTTACATGACATTTCCCCCATTAGAATGTGAGGTCCTTGAAGGCAGGGACCATGTTTTTGCCTTTCTTTGTACCCCCACTACTTAGTGTTGATTGTCGGAGACAAACAACTCATGGTGAGAACATGGTCAGAGTGCTTTTCATCCATACTCCTTCTTCCCAGGAGAGGCCTCAATCTTTGACAGTGGCTCAGAAAGTTATTTGGAACCTCAACGTGAGAATGTGGGAGAAGAGATGGAGATACTCAACCTTACTCAGCCCTTGAATCACAGAATCACAGAATTTTAAGTGAGCTCAGTGACCAGATAGGCTAACTCCTACCTCACCCCTAAAGGAACCCCCACTCTATTAGCTCTGTCAAGACACCATGTAGCTTATAATTGAACCTCTCCCGTGAGGGGAGGGGAGACCCAAACCACCTCCTCCAAAGTCAGACCTTTCTACTTCTGGACAGCGATAATGTGAGAAAGTTTTTCACTCAACAAACCAGTCTGTATTACCATCCATTGTAACTTGTCTTTCCTCAGCACCCAGACAACTTCAGCACAGACCATGTCATTCCTAAAGACAATTTCTGGGTGAGGACTGACACTAGGTATTGGATGAGAAATGGAGTATGGTCTAAAAAAAATTACATCAAATGACATGGCCATTTCATTATCAGAAAACAAATTCTTAGCTATCTCAACACATCATCAGGTGAATAATTATTTATTTCTTTTCAGATGCATTTACATTCTCTTACTGAGTTTGTTTGAAAAAAGTGGTAGGACATGGAGGCATTTAAATACACACAGAATATGCTTTAATGCAAAAACAAATAATAATAATCCTTTAAGTTATGGTTACCAGAGAGACATCAATTTGTGACACTGAATTCCTCATATATTAACAAATATATGTCTATTATACATGTGGATTTGTTATTTTTTTTAACAGCACATAATATAAGGAGATGACTTCATGCATGGCTTTTGGACACAATCCAGGCTGCGCCCCTGTAATATCGGTCAGGAGCCAGGTTGATTCTCCGAACATTCAGCTCTGTGGCAAAGGTCCTTGCTTTCTGGTAGAAAAAGAGGGATTTTTCCCGGTCCACAAGAAAGTTGTGGTAGATCGTAGCCAACCTGGTATAAATTTTCAGCTGAGCCCTCTTGTTACCTAAATCCATAGCAGCCGCGAGTGCAAGGTGGTAATAACCAGCAGCATCAAATGGGTCCTGAAATGATAATAATTATTATCATAATTATAATAAAAATAATAACCATATGAGTCTAACAGGTATGAGAAAGAAAGGAATCAGGGACTTCTCTACCAATGTTTGCATCTGGTCTAGAACTTAGTGAATAACGCCTAGGGAGTTGCCGGAGGCACACAGAGGCTGAGTAACTTACCCAAGGTCACACATACTTACCCAAGGTCAAACCCAACACTCTACCCACTATACTGCACTGCCCCAGAAGACATAAAAATGAGCTGTAGGGTTTAGAAAATGCTCTCCTTATAAGTCCTCATTTTGCAGCTGAGGAAACTGAGGTTTAATTAAGTGGCTTGCATGGGGTCATGGAGCCAATAAGGGGCAAAGTGGGGATTTATAGCCAGGTTTTCTGAATCCAAGTCCAAAGCACTTTCTATTATACTGTGGTCATTTAGCTATGATCGCCATATAGAGTAATATGATTACCTGAATCCACTGGCTTATCGACTAAGGAGTTATACTTTCTTCCCCAAAGGACATTTACATGCATAACACCAATTTATTATCTCTGCATCCCCTCTCAAGGTCAGTTTATCCCTGGACCTGACCTGCTATGAAACGAATCACTTCCTGCTCCAAGATCCCCCATCATTACTTAGTAACCACATCACAAAGTGCTTTATAATGGCATTAATCTGCTCACCAGAGTCCCACAACATTGCTTACTATTCTATTTGAATAATGTTCTATTTGAGGTTTATGAAGTTAGTGTTATGGATTCTAGGGTTACCAGGATTAGTATTTAAAGCCCCTAATCTCCAATCCATTATGTGGCCCACTAAGCCTCCTGCCTCCATCAAGCATACCCCCAGACTACACCCCCTCCCCTTGCAAAAAACAAACATCAATAAACACAGGAAACACACACTCAAGACTTCAGTTGTGAATGACTCTCCAAACCTCATCTCTAACCCTGACCTCTCCATTCCTGCATTGCTAATTTGGATGTTCCAACATCACTGCAAAATCTTTAGTTCAACATTCAAGGATCTGTTATTTCATCCACGACATTCCTCCCCACCCACTACCACCCCCCACCTCGACCAATGTGGACTGTAGCTCCTTCATGACTTAGCAGTAGATTGTTTCACGAACTTCTATGACTAAAAATTTTCATCCACTGGTGACCAGTCTCCCAGTCTTGAGGCTTCTTAGGCTCAGCTAGGCTGGTTCTTGATTAAGTGCCTATATCCCTTTATCATAGGGGTTGTTGACCTGGGTTCCATAGATCTTCCAAGTATCCATAGATAGAATGCCAGGGAAAAATTACATCTTTGGATTCCTTTATTAGACTTTATTAGGCTTTATTAGACTACCAAAGTGGTCCACAAAACACACAAAAAATTAAGAATGCATTTTATTTTATGCATTTAGAAACATGAGTCTGAGAAGGGCCCATGGGTCTCACCAACAGCCAAAGGGGTCTGGAACACATAAAAAAGGTAAGGAGAGAGGAGTTCCCAAGAAGTTGTGTCTTGCCCAAGGTCACACAGCTCATAAGCAGCAGAATTAGGATTCAAATCAGGGTCCTCTTATTCCAAATCCAGTCCTCTTTCCAATGTACTATACTGCCTATTTTAAGGAATGAATCCTTTGAGGTCCCCCTTCAGTACATATGGAAGAAATAATGCTTTATTAACAAATGAATTAACAAATCAACTTCGAAGACCAAGAACCCTTTCCTAAAAAGGCCCCCAATAAGTCAAAATAGTATATAGGCTTTAGAGCCTGTAATAATAATTATCAATAATAATAACAACAATATTGTAACAATAACTAACATTTAAGGTTGACAAAGGACTCTTCTCAACAACTCCATGAAATAGATAATGACTTATCCATCACCGTACAGCTAGGAAGTGTCAGCGACAAGATTTGAACACGTCTTACCGCTACAACGTGAGTAGGTAGTACAAACATTCCCCTTATTTTTCAGAGGATAAAACTGAGATTCACTGACTCGTCCAAGACCAGGGCTCATTAAAGAGCAGAGATAGGACTGAAAAAAAGCAGCAAGGTAGGTAGAGGGTTGGGTCTGGAGTGAGGAAGACCTGAGTTCAAATCTGGCCTCAGACACTTATTAGCTCTGTGACCCTTGGCAAGTCACTTAAACCTGTTTGCCTCAGTTTCCTCATCTGTAAAATGAGCTAGATAAGGAAATGGCAAATCACTCCAGTATCTTTGCCAAGAAAAACCCAAATGGGTTCACAGAGAGTTGGACACGACTGAACAACAACAAAAGGACTGAAATTTGGCTCTCCTGATTCTATGCCCCATCTCGCTGAGAGTCTCTTTATACTCATTAATCCATGCTGGGATGGGGGGTGGGGAGGTGGATTCATTCAATAATTCATTCATTTATTTATGTGAGGTTTGACAGGGGAAAGAAAAGTCTATAATATATACAGCATAATCAAAGTGTCAAGGTATAGACACTGGCTGTGTGTGTGTGTGTGTGTGTCTGTGTGTATACTGAGGTAGGGATGATAAAGGGATAATAATGTAATGTAATGTAATATAAGCTCCTTGATGTCAGGGATTGCTTTGTTTATTGCACCCCACCTCCCCCAGCACCTAGCACAATTCCTTGTTGAATTATGTAAAGGCCAAATACCACAAACTCAAGTAGCATCATGGTATAGTAGAAGGCCCTGATGAAATCTGGGAAGGACCTAGATGCAGTCTCTTATACCAGGATGACTTTGGGCAAGACTTCACCTTTCTGGACCTCAGTTTCCTCATCGATGAAATGAAGGGACTGGACTAGGTGACCCATGAAGTTCTTTCTAAATTGAAATCTAAGATCCTTGGCTCATTTTATGACTTGGCCATGGGCTGACCATCTGGCCCTTTTAGAGTTATTTACTGTTTGGGGTTGTATGTGGACCATAAATTGATCACAGGATCCTTAAGTTCAGGGCTAGTCTTGCATTCCTCCCAACAAGCGGTGCTAAATGAAAGTTGTTGGGAGACTGTCATTGAATTACTTCCTAACTCAAGGATAGAGGTGACATTTTGTCTTTGTGCTTCCTCTCTCCCATGTCGTAGCTCCAAGCAATAACAACAACATGGCTCCAAGCATGTAGTGGACCCTCAGTAAAAGTTTATTGAAGGAATAAGGAAGTCACTGTATGGTCTCAGGCAATACTAACAAATAACATCAAAATGGCAGAACTCAAATTTATATAGTGCTTCAAGGTGTGCAAAGCTCTTCACAGCAAGTCACTTCATCTGTAGAGCAAAGGAGATTTGTCTAGAGGTCTACGTTTTCTTCTAACTTTTCCATTCTATGCTCCTAAGACTGAATAAATATCAAAACCCCTTTTCCAATCAAATTCAGAAGAGTCTGCAGTGATGGATTCTAGTCACTAGGTGTCGCTGTGTCCTCAGGCAGGGTAGTCATTGAGAAAGTCAATGCGGAGAGGTAAATGATACAGGGATTCCAGCATCATGGAAAGTCAGAGATGGATGGGCCGTCTAGTCCAACACTCTCAGACTACATAGGAGGAAAGAGATTTGCTCAGAGTTACACAGAGATTTCTTGCACTCTAATTCCACATGTCCAAGTAAGTAACTTCTGGAGATCAATACTTGGAAGACCTACTAGCACCTCAAACTCAACCTGCTTAAAACTAAAACTGTGTGACCCCAAGTAAGTCACTCAACTTCTCTGTGGTCTAGTTTCCTCAACTGGAAAATGAAGGGATTGGATTTTTAAGTTCCCACCTCCAACTGAGACTATGATCCTGTGAATTCATCCTCCTCCTCTCACCTTTCCTCTTTCTGTTGGTGTTACCTTCTTCCAGTCACCTGGCCTCAAATCCTCAGTCATTGTGGACATTTTCCTCACCTCGCAAGTCCAACAGAGTGTCATCCAACTTAATAAATGAAATGGTATGTGTAAAGTGCTTTGCAAACCTTAAGAAGCCATGCAGAAACTTGTTGTTATTAATCAATCCCTCTGAGGAAGCAGACACTGTACCATGCCCTTCTCTAGTATACTCTCTCCTGCTTAAGTTTTTAAGCTACTGATTTCTGGTTCTGTTCTTCAGTCTCCTTTGTTGTGTTATCATCCATGGCCTGACCTTCCTAAGCACAGGGTCGGTCTTGGCTCCTCTTTTTTGTTCTTTCTACACCTTCTCTTTGGATCAACTTATCAGCTCTCATGGGTTCACATACCTTCTCTATGTTGTTGTTCAGCCATTCAGTCTGGTCTAACTCGTTGTTAACTTATGGGCCCTATACAGTCCATCGGGTTTTCTTGGCAAAGATACTGGAGTGGTTTGCCATTTCCTTCTCCAGATGTTAAGTGATTTGCCCAAGGTCACACAGCTAGTAAATGTCTGAGGCTGGATTTGAACTCAGGTCTTCCTGACACCAGCATATCTCTTATATCCATTCTGTCCTTCACATAATCACTTCTCTAGCTCAGGACCTCATTGTCTCTTTCTTGGACTATTATAATAGCTTCCTAATTAGTCTCCTTGCTTCTGGGGTCTTGCCACTTCAATCTGTCCTCCAAGTAGCCGCCAAATCGATATTCTATTGTATTTCTCATAATGTCACTATCTTGCTCAAAGAATCTACAAAAGGCTTTGTAGGTTTCTGTTGTCTACAGGACAAAATACAAACCCCTCAGCCTGGCATTTAAAGTCATCCACAGTGTGAAAAATGAGGAAACAAGGTGGGCAGGGAGGTGGGGATAGAGTGCTGGAGACAAGAAGGAAAAAGCAGAATTTCCTAGTTTGGGACTAGAAAGTTAAGATGCTACCTGAGGATAGGCCAGAAGAAGGTACAGAGTACTCTGAACACCAGAAGGTCAATGGGTGGGTTATATCTGGCATGGGAGCTTTTTGACAGGCAATGAGGAGGGAGACAGATGGGGTTCAGGGAAGACATTATAGGCAAAATCCACCCATTCCAGAATTTTGCAAAAATCAGCCCATCATCTTGACTAACCCAGAATAGCAGCTCTACTGAAAGATAACTCCTGCAGATTCCAGTATATGGCAAGCCCTAGTAGATACAGGAGCTGGCAATCCTGGGTTCAAACCCTGGGTTCAAATCCTGGCTCTGAAACCTGGATCAACTCACTTTCTTCTTGGAGCCCCAGTCATCTGTAAGATGAGTTCAGGCAGTGGACTCAGAGTCATCTTTAAAGCTTTTTCAGCAATAAATCCCATGCTGCCATGAAATGCCACTTCTTCCATTAAGCCTTTCCTGATATATCTTACTCTCCCCTGACCCTACATTCTAAAGATATGGATCTTCTCCTCATAAGGTCTTCTAGAACTTTATAAGTTCACACACTGGTCATATTCTAAGTTGTATTTTATATGCTGCTGTAAATTCATTTTATAATCCTACTTTCCCCCATCCCATCTCTCTTTGGAATTTTGAATATTACTATCAAGGGCACCACCGCCTTTCCAGTCTCCTAGGTACACAACCACAGTGTCATCCTCAACTCTGCATTCTTACTCGCCTTGGATATCCAAGCAATTGTCAAACCCTGTCATTTCTATCTCTATATTATGTGCTCCCTTCTCTCCCCTCCCCCACTCGTTTCAGTCATACAAGCCCATCACCTCTCATCTGGACTATTGAAACGTCATCTAATTGGTCTCTCTGTTTCATGAATCTCGCTGCCACAATCCATCCTCCACACACCTGCCAATGTGGCCTTCCTTAAGGTGTAGAGCTGACCATACTGTTATTCAGTAAACTCAGTGGGGCCATTTTACCTCTAGGGTCAAATATAAAACTTCTCTGTTTTGCATTTAAAGTCCTTTACAACCTGGGCTCATCCTTCTTCCCTTCCACCCCCATCCTTTCCATCCTGTCTACACATTACTGGCTTCCACATACTTGACTATGCAGCATACTGGCCTATTCGTTCCTCACACATGATGCTCCATCTCCGAGTCCTCCCACTGGTGCCTCCCCAGAGATGCCCCTCCTCCCCACCTCCACCTCTTGGGAAAACCAGCTTGGTTTTCCTTAAAGACTCAGCTTCAAGGCTGCCTTCCACATAGGACTTTTCTTGTTTCCCCCAGTTACTAGTGGGACCTTCTCCTCCAAGATCACCTTGTATCTGCTTTGTAACCTGTTTTTGTGTACCTCTGTATGTATGTAATCTCCATAATTTAAGTCTAACCTCCTGGAGGGCAAGACTATTTCAGTTTTGGTTTTGTATCCCCAGAGTCTAGCATGGGACCTAGAAAAGCAAGGGACTAAAAAATGCACCATTGGTTGAGTCTAAGACTTATTTATCTTTGAATCTTCAGCCCCCAAATCTAGCGTGGTCCATTGTGTATAATTAGCATTTAATAACTTATTTAATCAAAGTTTTTTTTTTCAAAAATGAAAATTAATAACAGTAGAAGTAATAATGATAATACTTCAATAACAATAAAATACTGATAAGTAATAAAACGAATCTGTCTAAATAATAACTAATAATAAACAGCTATAGTAATTTTTATTATACCTAACCTTTATTTACATAGTGCTTATTATATGCCTGGCACTGTGCTAAATACTTTGTAAATGTTATCTCTTTCGATCTTCACAACAACCCTGGGAAGTAGGTGCTATTAATATCCGCATTTTATAGACGAGTAAACCGAGGCAAATGGGGTCAAATGACTTGCCTTATAAATATATGGCTAGTAAGCGCCTGAGGCAAAATTTGAATGTCGGTTTTCCTGACTCCAGGTCGGGCACTCTATTACCCCAGCCATTGTGCTAAACACTTTACACAGACTATTTCATTTGCTCCTCACAGCAATCCTGGGAGGTGGGTGCTATTATTATCCTCACTTTACAGATGGGGAAACTGAAGCAAACAGTCTAAGCCCAGGGTCACTCAGCTAGTCGGCACCTAAGGCTGGACTTGAACTCAGGATTGACTGACTCCAGACCATGGAATCTTAGCACCATGCCACTGAGTTGCTATTCAGTGGTACCTCTAATAACAGGAAGTTTCATACCCTATTGAATCACTTAACCCATAGCTGAGGCATCCCTCCTCTTCCCCCAAATCCAGCCCAAAGCAGTTCTCGAAATTGCCGATGAGCAGGAATTGTGTCTGCCCAGAGCCCACGGGGCCCAGGCTGCTCCACATACCTTAAGATCGTAGAATATGAGGTCCCCCAGGATCAGATACACCTTCACATAATACAGAGTCTCCTCATCGAATTCCAGGGGTGACGAGCACAGAGACAGTGCCTTGAGGTAAAAGTGTTCCGCCAACTCACACTGCCCCAGGCGGTGGTGGACCATGGCCAGCCGATGGTAGGCCACACGTTCATTTAACCGGCTTCCTGAGGGAGACAACATGGGGGTGGGGGAGGAGTTGTCGGATCAAGGATGCTGCCGTAGAATATAGGTTTCAAACCTAGGGGGGATGTTTTTTTCTTAAAGAAACCCACACGTCACACAGAAGCAAAACACCCAGAGAGAGAACAAACACACTGGGTTACCAAAGCTCCAGGAGGACGGTGATCATGTGGCCACCAATCACTTTTATTCAACACGTGCTTATTTATTATATTCAGAAATTTGTCTGTGAGGGGTGGAGGGACGATTATGGTATGGTGGAAAGAGACTTGGCCAGAAGTTAATCAAGAAACCTGGGTTCAGTTCCTAGTTGTATCGTTAACTGGCTTTGTGATCTTTTAAGCAAGTCACTAATAGTTTCCTTATCTGTAAGGGAGTTCAAACGCATACTCTCTAAGGCCCCTTCTGGTAATGAGATAGATAGCATTATTATAGCGCTTTTAAGGTTCACAGGACACTTTTCACGTTATCTAATTGGATCCTCAAAACAACCCTGGGAAATAGGAGCAATTGTTATCATCATCCTCATTTTATACATGAACAAACCAAGATTGTTGCTGTTTGTCCTTCATACTGGAAGAGGACCAATAACATCACGGTATTGGGGTCAAGGTGCAGCCTGTGGTTGATCGCTCCAATACAAACTCAGGCGGCTCTGTAACTGGTCTGGCATACAAAGGTGGTTGGAACATTTGGGGTGGAGATGTCTCTAGATTTGTGCATTTCATGTTTCCTTTGTTCTACTGTGATTCTGCTTTGCTCACAGAACACTGCGCCTTCTTTGATGCTGGGTGGTCCTGTGCCAGCATCTTCTATATCTCACAATTGATACTAAAGTTCTTCAGAGAGACCTTGTATTGCTTCTTCTGAATATGCTAAGTGATTTGCCTGGGATCATAGTTTGAGAAAGGGTTCAAACTCGGGTTTTCCCGACTTCAGGTCTAACTCCATTCATTGCACCATGTAACTGTCTTCTAACAGTTTGTATTCTGTGTTTTAGGATTCCTTTAGTGGATAATTTGGGCCTTGAAGTTGGAAGACCTGGTTCAGATTTCACTTTTGATACCTCCTAACAGTGTGACAACGGGTAACTCTTACAAGCCTCAGTTTCCTCATATGTACAGTGAGGACAAGAATATCTATTTTGCCTTTCTTGCAGTCTCACCTAAGGGTGAAATGAGATGATGTATCTAAAGCACTTTGCCAACTTTTAAAAGTACTATACAAATGTCAGTGATGATGCACCTCCTCCTTCTAATGAGCAAATGAGATAATATCTGTTAAGTTAATTGGCACAATACCTGACATGGAGTAAGCACTTAATAAATGTTTCCTTTCCCTCTCCCTTCCTTTTATTCCCCACTCTTTTCCCCCATCCCCCATCCCCTTTTCCTCTTTTCCCCTTCTCTTTCCCATCCCATCCCATCCCACCCCACCCCACCTCATTCCATCCCATCCCATCCCACCCCACCTCATCCCATCCCATCCATCCCACCAATGCTACTGCTACTACCACTCACCAACACCACAATTTTGATGGTTGGCAAAGGTGGAGTGAGGAGCAATGAGTGAAGATAATGTTCTCATTCACACAAGGTCATTAAGGCCCAAGGCTTACCTAAGTTTATACTGAGGGCAAGGGAAGTGTGTGCAAATTCTAGACACTCCTGGTGGGACTTGAGAAAGTACAGCAATTCCACCAACTTGTTGCATAGTCGGAGTTCGGTCTCCTTGTTACCAGTCCTGATAGCA
This sequence comes from Trichosurus vulpecula, assembly GCF_011100635.1. Taxonomy (NCBI): domain Eukaryota; kingdom Metazoa; phylum Chordata; class Mammalia; order Diprotodontia; family Phalangeridae; genus Trichosurus; species Trichosurus vulpecula. The sequence continues at coordinate 206,320,461 of NC_050578.1, read as the reverse complement.
AGAGGAAGGGCACGGTCCTGGAAAAGCAGACAAAAACAAACAGAAAACACCCACCAGTAAATGAAAAGCTGTAACCACTGCTTCTTTCAAACACCCAGGTTCTCAGCTCTGGAGTTGCCCTCATGCTGACAAATGCAGTGGGTTGCCAGAACTTTCCAGTTTAACCTCCACAGGTCTCAGACCAGCGCCCTTCTCTCTAAGATAATATTTATAAAGCACTTAGCACAGTGCCTGGCACATAGTGCTATAGAAATGCCAGTTACTATTATTATTATTATTAATTTCTCACGTGATCATCAGCCTCATTCAGATCCTATACCTTTTTGTCCAGATCAGTGAATCAGACTCCCTGTTTCCAGACTCTCTATCTTCTTGCACAACTCCCAACATAACCTTTCTACAACACAGATTTGACCATGTAAACTCTCTGCTCAAAAAGCTTCAGTGACTTCCTAATGCCTCTAAGATAAAACACAAGCACCTTGGTTTGACATTTAAAGTCATTGACAGTCTGGTTCCAACCTAGCTTTTCAGACTTACTTCACATTATTCACTGTCATGTAGTCTTTATTCCAGACAAATTGGACTCCTTCCTATTCCCCATACTTAACATTTTATCTCTCACATTCAGACATTTGCACAGGCTATGTCGTTCCCCCCACCCCCATACCTGCAATGATTTTCCTTCTCACTTGTATCTCTTGGAATCCTTAGATTCCTTTCAAGGTTATGTTCAGATGCCACATCCAGCACAAAACCTTTCTTGACATCTCCCCCACTCCTTAGTTGTTAGTGCTACCTTCTCCCCCTTCATTACTTTGTATTTTGCATTTGTTTATCTATATCCATATTATCTTAGAGGCAAGATGGAGCCACTGATGTTTTTGGTAGACTTCCCAGTAGAGTATAAGTTCTTTGAGGTCAAGGACCATTTTACTTCCTGTCTTTTTATTTCCATTGCCTAGAACAATACTTTGCGTATGGTAGGTGTTTAATATATTGAGGATGAGTCATATTGATTGTGGATGAAATGACTGACTTGGACAGCTATGGATTTGATTTATGAATTAGTTGACTCAGATTGCTGAGGTTCACAGCTGATCCTTTGTTCTGGGATTGTAAAAAAGGTCAGCTTTGTCTATTTGATTCTGAAAGTGCTAAATATAGACCAGGGAGCAGCAAAGCTAAGAGCACACCTGGACCCTAGAGAAGGAAAACCGGGGCATCTCTACAGTAACTCCGCTGCTCTCCCTTTGCCCACAGGCAATTAATGGTTGACTTGGAATTTCAGAAGCACAGGAAGTTATTGTGCTAACTTCCTATACAACCCAACAGGATAGTTCCTAGACCCAGATTTCTTCAGAGTTCTAGTCCCCTGGTTATAGGGAAGAGTTCCTAAAGTCTGTTGAGATCTTGAAGAATTATTGGCTAATAAAATCCTGGAACCTAACCTTAGTGAAGTAAGGCATAGTTCTTGAGCAGTGCCAACCACTTAGGGAAGAGGGTATCATGGGAAAAAGAGGATCATCTCAAAGTTAAAGGAAAGGCAAAGGAATAAATCTATGATGCGAGGGATAAAAAAACCTAGGCCAAGGCCTTGTCCTTACTGTGAGTTATGAGGACAGTGATGATCTGATGGGCTGCCACTCAGTAATCCCCAAGTTCATTTTCCTTCTGGAGGAGTCCAAGTCCTTTGGGTAGTACCACAAAGTTCGACTTTGTGGAAAAAAGGGGGGACTCATCCCAATGTCGGGGGGTTGCTCATTAAGCTGTCTCAAGTAGGTTTGCCTTTTGAGAGAGTCTAAAACCCTCAGGGTGAGACGATAACATAGGAAGCCTGTATCATCTTCTTGGGTGAAAGCACAATTGGGCAACATCCTAGGGGGCTGCCAGTCTAGCTACTCCATTTGTTTCTCTTCTCAGCATTGCTCAAACCATAGGCTAGAGCTATGAGACTGCTCCTGGTGGCAAAGGCAGGACTCATATGAAAAAATTATATTGATTGTTTATGGATTATTATAGACCCTTTGGTGTGTTTTCTGAACTTTCTAGGGGGTAAACTCATCTCTGCACTGTTCTCGAGTGCTCACATGGAAGTAAGAACTTTTGGTTTTTTGCCATTATCTATAGAAACCTAGACACCAGCTATATTGAATTTATGTTCTGAAATTTCCCAGAGGATACTCTGGGTAGGGGAAAAGCAAGCCAAAGATAGTGATTTCTCAGAGGTGACCAAGATTGAATACAGCCCATGAAAGTCCACAGCCATGGCTTCTACAATTAATTATCATATAAAAGACTGTAATATAAGATAAGGCATAACAGGTCTTTGTGAGGCAGATCATGGAGGGCCTTGAATGCTAATATAAAAAGTCTGTGCTGAATGAGGAGTCCAAAAGGTTTCTAAGGAGAGAAGTGACATAGTGAGATTTGTGTATTAGTAAGAACAGTCTGATAGCCTGAATGAGTTATACTAGACAGAAAGATACTGCTTTAAGGTGTTAATAAAAAGGGCTCCATATATTATTTCATTTGAGCCTCACAACAATCCAGTGAGGAATGTGTATGTGTGTGAGTGTCTTTGTGAACATCTAGGTGGCCAAGAGGATAGATCACTGGGTCTGGAGACAGAAAGTTCAAATGAGGTCTCAGAAACCTACTAGCTGTGGGATGCTAAGCCAGACTTTTAACCTGTTTGCCTCAGTTTCCTCAGCTATAAAATGGAGCACCTACCTCCCAGGGTTATTGAAAGGATCCAATGAAATAATACTTACAAAGTGCTCAGCACAATGCCTGGGACAAGGTAAGCACTATACAAATGTTAATTTTTACATATGCACATATATGTGTGTGTGAGTGTATGCATTCATGTATATATACACAACTCTTATATGCATGTACATATACATACATGTGTATGTGTGTAGGTATATCTATTGTGGTATTGTGTATACATATATTTGTATGTGATACACACACGTGCATGTGCATATATACACACTATCATAATACCTACACGTATTAGGATTCCCACTTTATAGTTGAGTAAACTTAGACTCAGAGAAGTTAAAAGTCTTGGTCATGGTTGCACAGTGACTCCATGCCAGAGATGAGTTTCATTCCCAGATTTCTCCTGACTTCAAGTCAAGAAGTCTATCCGTGATACCACACAGCTTAGAGGCAAGAAAAAAATACCAAGAGACTTAAAAAAAAATCCAAGCAGATAATACTGAGTGCCTTTAGTGGTGGGAGTGGCGAAGAGATAAAGAATGTTGGGAATCTCAGCAGGTTGGACTCTCTAGGATGTTGGCAGCTGATTGGACTTGGGTGGGATTTGAGAGAGATGGCTGGAAAAAGGGAAAAGGGGAGGGGGGAGTGAGGGGGAGGAGGGATTAACGGTTTCCAGATTTAGAACTAGAAGAGCCCTTTGAGTTCTTGGAGTCCAACCCCCTCATTTTACAGAAGAAGAAACTGGAATAGAGGACTTGAGGAAGTGGTGGGGGAGGCGGGGCACAAAGAAGAGAGAAAAGAAAGGCAAAGATAGGGAGAACAAGAAGAATGAGACAGATCCTATTCCTATGGAATTTACAAGGATGAGAGATTGAGTGTTAACAGAAAACAATTTGCTGCTCACAGGTATCCCTGGTCAAGGTCAAAGGGAGTTTAGACACCCGGGTTCATTCCTGGATCCAACAAAAGCTGTTTGAGCTCTGGCTCAGATTGCTGTTTTTCACTCTTCTTAACCTTCAAGGATTCCCAGCACCCACTCACCCTGTAGAAAGACACTGCCTTTTCTCTCTCCCAAGAACCATTGAAGAATATGTCTCCAGCAGCTTCAAACATCTCCAACCCCAGGCTGGGATCTCCAGTGTAGAGTGCAGCATCTTGAGCCACCTACAGCAAATAGGGAATCTTTTAATGATTCCCAGCTTGTCAGAGTCATAAATCCCTAACCCAAGGGGCCCATTTCCAAGACTATTCATGGTCCAATTTGGTTTCAAAAGTAACCCTTCTCTCTGATCACACATGGAGGCTGCCCTCCTCCCTCCAGTTTTACAAGCCACAGACCCCTGCCCCACCCTCACCCCCACTTCCCCCCAAACCAATATCCATATGTACATCATAGGAAAAAAATTGTTCTTATTTTGTCTTAACCTCCTTCTGGTGGTCAAAAAGCAATAGGAGATTATAATCTCTTTGACTGCTGTAGTTACCTCCCATTTCCTGAGTACTGGAATGTGCTTTATATACAGTAGCCCTATGATGTAAGCCATGTAAACATGATTATTCCCAGTTTACAGGAGAGGAAAGTGAGGCTCAGAGAATTTGTGTGACTTGGGTGGGGTGACACAGGTAGAAAATATCAGAGGCAGTATTTGAACCCAGGCCTCCTTACTTCAGTCTAACTATTTTAAAATCTGAGCACAATTAGGTCACCTTTTAGTAAGCCTGCTGTGGTGGCGTAATGGCCAGCGGCCTAACAAAAGGTGGTAGATACTATTATGCTTGCTACCACAGTTTAAACATAATCTAGTTTACAAAGTTCTTTCCGTACCTAAAACCCAAGACTGAAAGCAAGAGGAAAGAGAAATTTAGACCAGGGGAACAAATATTAAAAGTGACTATCCAAATATGAGAGACTAGAAGAAACAGTGATTCTGGAGAAAAGATCTAAAAAGAAGAGGAAAAATATCCACACAGTGTTTTGTAATGCTAAAGTGCTTTATATGTATAATCCTATTTGATCCTGTCTACAATGCCTTGAGGCATGTAATATAAATCATATCCTTCCCATTTTACAGATGTGAAAATTGAAGCACAGAGAATCAATCAATCCATAAACATTTATTAAGTGCCTACTCTGTGCCAGGCACAAAGGCTAAGTGACATGCCAGAAGTCACAAAGTGAGTAGCATAGCTGAGATTCAAACTTAGGTCTTTCGATTACAGAACTACACTACTGTGTGTACTTAAGGACAAAGAGGCCCAGAAAGAAAGAACCATAAACCCAGTCTGACTTCAAAGCATTAAGCTGAGGATAAGGGAAATTTCAGTCATCTAGTCCTCTGCCCTCATCAGACCACATCTAGAGCTTTGGATTCCATTTGGGGAGTAATGATCTGAAAAGAGCTGGAAGCCATGTCCTTTAAAGATCAACAGAGAAAATTAGGAATCTTTAGGCTGGAGATAAAAAGACTTGTTTGTGGAGGTGGGGGTAAGGGGTAGGATTATGATCACGGTCTTTAAGTTTGAAGAGTTGCTGTATAGAAGAGGGATTAGAAGTCCTGCCTGACCCCTTAGAGAAGAAAACAGATGAATAGATAGAAGTTAGAGGGAGACGAGATTTCAAGTTGATAACGGGAAGAACTTTTCCACAATGAAATGGGCTAGGGTAGGGAGCAGTCTTGTTCCCCATCCTGAAGCAATATTTTCCATGACACTCGTGATTTGGGTAGGTAATAGACTTGGTGAACTCTGAGGTGTCTTCCAATTCAAGAGATTCTCTTCTATAATATTTGTGTCAAACCATTTCCACAGCAGAGGAAAGCATTGGTATATGGGACCTGGAGCTCCATTTAGCAAATCTGTTTTGACCTACCATGGGGTTTTGGTATAGGCTTCCTGGGGAAGGTGGGCCTTGATAGAAGGGTAGGCTTTTGTGTGAAAATACGGCCTTAAAGACAGAAAAATGGTGATTTAAAAAAATGTTATTTTAATATGCTACTACATCCTAAATGAATTTAGTTTGACAGAAGTCTGTAGAGCACCATTTTATGCCCAACCCTCTGTTCATACAGTTTAGAGCTGGGAAGGATTTTGTGAGACCATCTTGTCCAATGTTTTTGTTTTCCTGGACAGTTAGTCAACAGACATTTATTAAGTACTATATTATATACCAGGAACTATAGGAAGCCAAGACCTGGTGAACTGGAGTAACTTATACAAAGTCACACAGGTAGCAAGGAGCAGAGCTCAGATTCAAACCTACGTCCTCTAACTCCAGATTCACTATTCATTGCCACACACTCCTCTGACCTAGGCACTGGGGAGACAAAAATGAGTAGAGTACAGCCACCTGCCCTTTAGAAGCTTATAATCTAGTGGGGTTTGGGAATACAGAATGAAGTGCAAGCAAGCTCTTGAGCTAATCTTTAATAAGATAATCTTTTGTGTTCTTCCCTCCCGCACAATGTAGGCAGCTAGGTGCCACAGTGGTTAGAGTGCTGGGCAGGGAGTCAGGAAGACCTGAGTTCAAATCCACCCTCAGATCCTTATTGGCTATGTGACTATTAGCAAGTCATTCAACCTCTCTCAGCCTCAGTATCCTCATCTGAAAATGGTGATAAAAATAGTAACCGCCTTATGGGGTTCTTGTGAAAATAAAATGAGATATCTGTAAAGCACTTTGCTTAAAGAGCTATACAAATGCTATCATTAGTAGTATTAGTGTTAGTATCAACTTGCTTCATACTGAGCCAACATAGCACACTTCAATTTAACTTCAGTGATCACTCATAAATTCAACCCACCTGAATGTACAGATCTACTAGTTCAGTCTGTCTCAGAATGTAATAGATCTTTCCTGCCTGGAGCCAGGCATACGCCTCTTTTTCTTTCTTCTGGAGGTCTATAAATATTCCGAGACTTCTCTTAGTATATTCAAGGGCTGACTTGTAAGCTCTGAAAAAATAAAAATTATGATAGAGATCCAAGTCATAAAACTGCTTTTCCACTCATTAAATTTTAGAGTAGGGTTTTAGAGAAGGGAATTTGGGGATCATCTAGTCCCACTCCCCATTTTATATAGATATAAACAGAGTCACACAGAGGAAGGGAAGTGACTTGACCAAGGTCATATATCAAAAGGCAACTAGGTGGTGCAGTGGATAGAGCACAGGACCTGAAGTCAGGAAGACCCAGCTTCATGAGTTCAAATCCAGCCTTAGACACACTTATTAGCTGTGTGACTCTGGGCAAATCACTTAATCCTCTTTGCCTCAGTTTCCTCATCTATAAAATGAGTGGAGAAGGAAATAGCAAACCATTCTACTATCTTTGCCAAGAAAATCCCCCCAAAAAGGGTCGTGAAGAGTCAGACATGAGTGAAAAATAATTAAATAACAACTAAACATCCATTAAATGAGTGTTAAAGCTGGGATTTGAACCCGAATCTTCTAACTATAAACCCAGTGCTCTTCCTATCATAGGCTACCTTTTGCCAAAGGCTGTTTCTCAGATATATGGTGAACTTTTTCTTGATAAGTCTTCAAGAAAGTGGATAGATTTTCTTGCATTCTGCATTATTTCTTTCTTCATCCACTACCCCATGCTGCCAGGAGTTAAATTCTCATGTAAAGTTTCTTTCTGCTAAGCCACAGCCAAAATCCCTTTGTTGGGTGGTCTCCCACATTAGGGCTCATGATTCATCTGTTATGGGGAAAGACTTTAATTCGGGAGAATAGAAAAAAAGATGACTTTAAAGAAACGAACCGAGTTCACATTGAGAGAGAACATCATAGTTGCAAAGTACTTTATTTGCATCATCTTGCATCAGAGATGACCAGCCTAGTAGAGTGAAAAGAACATCAGAGGATATGGGTCCAAAGTTGGGTACCGTCACTTTCTAACCCATGTGATTCTGGGTAATAATAACTGGTATTTTTGTATCACATGTTTGAAAAATGCCCGGATTACCCAAGATGGAGGCACCCAAGTGGAGACAGCAGTCCTCTTGTCTCCCAGAAGAAGACTGTAAATGGGCGCCTCCATCTTAAGAAATGTGGTCCTGTGCCAAATACCCTGTACATTTATATAGATTTATGACTTTAAGGTTTACAAAGTGTTTTAGTTATCTCAAATGATCCTCACAACAATCTTTGCAAATAGGTGCTCTTATATCCCTATTTTATCGATGAGGAAACCGAGTCAGAGGTTAAGTGACTTGTCCAGGGTCAGACAGCTAGTCTGAGGACTGATTTGACCTCTGGTCTTCCTGACTCCAAGACCAGCACTCTATTTCACCATTGAGCTCCTTTGAGTTACTTCATTTCAATGACGCTGTATGTAACATGTATCTGCAGTTTTGTGTACAATCCTCCTTTTCTCTTCTATTATGCATGTAGAATATTTTATTTGATGTCTAAGTTCAGAATTTTTTTTTAATTTTAAAATAGTACAAGTAAAATGGTATAAGATATAATGATATACTTATAAATCCAGTGAAAAGATATCAAGGTAACTAAACCTGACCTTAAGAGCAAAACTCCACAGGAATAGGAGTTAGGAGATGTGGGTTCAAAGTCTTGGCTCTGCCTCTGACTTTCAGTGTTAGGCAACTCGGTTCCTCCCTAAGGGCCTCACATTCTTTCTGAAAAATTAGGGAGTTGGACCAGATAGTCTCTAAGGGCCCTTTTAGCTCTTTTCAGTCATTTTTCAGTCTTATCTGACTATGACCCCATTTGGTGTTTTTTTGGCAAAGATACTGGAGTAATTTGTCATTTCCTTCTCCGGCTCATTTTACAAATGAGGAAACTGAGGCAAACAGTGTAAAATGACTTACCCAGGGTCACACAGTTAGCAAGTGTCTGAGGTCAGATTTGAATTCGAGTCCTCCTGACTTCAAGCCCAGTGCTCTATCCACTGTACCACCTAACTGCCCAAATTTAGGTCTAACATTCAATATTTTATGGTCTCCTCCAGTGCTGACATCCTAGTGATCAATGATTCCTTTTTCATGTGACCATATGCAAAACCATCCAGCTATACCAGTGCTCTCCCAAAACATTCAGCCTTTTTAATGCTTCTCACCTTTCTGTACCTAAAGAAAGATACAGTTGACTGATGGTTTCCAATAGCTGCCCTTCTAGAACTTTGTCTGACAACCTCCTGGCCAAGGAGAGTTGATATTCATTGTAGATGACACACTGGGCCTCATTTGGCATGACGGTGCTGTAGAAATGACACAGCAACTGGATTGCTTGGAGCTGGCCTAGGAAAGTCAATAATAAAGGAGGAAAGAAATAGTGAAGAGCAAAGCATGACGCAGCCATCAGGGTTTGAGTACCGTTCAGGAGCTAAGATCAGAACTAAAAATGGCCTGGAATGGATAGTGTGGTGTGAGGGAAAAGACCCACCGTATGTAACAATGGCAGGGCATATTTCTTTTCCACTTTACAGTGATGGTTGAAATGAATTGAATTTGCCATTTAAAAATACTTTTCCTCCTAACAATCTTGTGGGGATACAAGTATCACTATGCCCATTTGAGAGATGAAGAAACTGAGGTTCAGAGACATGAAGCCTACTGGGCAAATAGTGGCAAAATGATTCCTTTGAGGTATGACGTTTTCAGTCAACATTCATTAAAAGTTTCATAAGCACATTTCATGAGTTTGGGGTGGGTTTGGAAAATGGATACAAGGAAGTCTTGGAGCCCTGGAATAAATTCTTCTGGGACCTCCCAGAGTTGCCTGATTATGTCTTAAGATCTGTTTTAACTCCAGTGATCTCATGTTCTAAGGTCCCTCCCAGCTTTGATCTTCTATGGTTTTATAGCCAGACCTGTAAGCAGAGAATGTTTGTACTTGAGGCAAGGGGCAAAGGAAGAGACCTACTATGGCTAGTGAGGGGGCAGAAGGTGGGACAAGGAAGCATGAGGTTTCTTGGACGCTGAAGGTCTTCCAGTGTTGTCACTGACCTTTCAATCTCAACATTCTGGGACCAGGGCCTGTTCACCCTTTCATAATTGTGACCTCTGCCTGTACCCCATGAATCACAGTCATGGTGGCTATGCCTTTCCACTCCACTATTAGGATGTCATCGCCCAACTATATCAAAGAAAAGGAAAGAAAAGGTAGGAAATGAAAGGATAGCAGAAGAAAGGAAAAGTTGAAAGGAGAAAGAAAAGAAGGAGAAGAGAAGAGAGGAGAGGAGAGGAGAGGAGAGGAGAGGAGAGGAGAGGAGAGGAGAGGAAAGGAGAGGAGAGAGGAAAGGAGAGAGAGGAGAGGAGAGGAGAAGTGAGGAGAGAAGAGAAGAGAAGAGGAGAGGAGAGGAGAGGAGAGGAGAGGAGAGGAGAGGAGAGGAGAGGAGAGGAGAGGAGAGGAGAGGAGAGAAGAGAAGAGAAGAGAAGAGAAGAGAAGAGAAGAGAAGAGAAGAGAAGAGAAGAGAAGAGAAGAGAAGAGAAGAGAAGAGAAGAGAAGATGAGGAGGGAAGGAAGGGGAAGGAAGGGAAGAAGAAAGGAAGGGAAGGGAAAGCCAAATGTGGTAGAACTTTAGGCAGACCCAAAACAGGATGGAACTAAAACATTTCCTTTGCTTGTTGTTTGTCATTGCGTTGTTTGGTTCAGACCTATTTTGGAGGTGTCATATATTTAGAGCTTGAAGGACCTCAGAGACTATCCAGTCCAACTTCTTCATTTTACAGATGAGAAGATGGAGGTTCATATAGGTTACGTGACTTGCCCAAGGTCACTTAAGCAGTAAGTGACAGAACTAAGATTTGAACTCTAAATCCTGTGCCTTCTACCCTACTCCCTCAATACTTACACTCAGACTATTCAGCACCACAGGCAATTGTCTACCAGTCAAAAACAACTGCCCTGAGCTAGAAAAAAGACAAATGTGCTCTGACTCTGAGTGGGCACCCAGGGGAAGATCGAACTAACACTTACTTTCAAAATGACTCATTTCCATGGCCACCAGGAAGGCCCATTCGTAATAGCACTTTCCTTTCTCCTCTTGAGCTCTGTTGGTATAATGCTGCCCCAGCCAGAGGAGAACTTGGACAAACTCTCGGCCACACGCAGTACTTGGAAGTTGGGAGAAGAGTTTTACTGCTTCAATGAAATAGTGTTCAGCCAGACCACTGGCATTCAAGTGGAGGCAGAGAGCCCCAAAGTTCGCCAGGACAACCGCCTGGTTCTGGTCCGCACCAAGCTCTTTGGAAACATAGAGTGCTTTGTAGTAAGTCTCAGCTGCCCTCTTTGTACTGTTCATCCTTTTCAGGGCAATGGCAGCCATGTTATAAATAATCCCTAATTGCTGAGGGCTACTTTGGGAGGACTCTACAATGGACTCTAAGATCCCCAATGCTACTGGATTTTGCCTGTGAAGAATGTGTAGCCAAGCAAAAGAAACTAAGTTGTTAATGACCTGGGCAACACCGGCTGAGTCATCTGCTTCCACTGCTTTCCACCCATACTCGATGGCCTCTTCATATCTCCTGTGGTAGCTATAGAGTTCTGAAAGACTACGATAAATGGAAGCGCAGAGCTTTCGCTCCTGGGAAGTCACGGCAGAGGACAGCGCTTGCTTGAGGTAGTGTGCAATTTGGGATGGAAGTACATGGTCCACCTTCCTCAGGCCATAAAGCTTGGGGGTATTCTGAACAACCAAGTCAACGCTCTCCAAGGAACTCATGAAGGTCCGTGAGCTCTGGAAAGAGGCGACTTTAATACAGCTCAGCGTAAGGTGAGGCAGACATTTTCTGCTGTAGATTTCCCCAAGATGGAGGTAACAATCTGTGGACCATGAGCAGTCCCATAAACCCAGTTCACCATTCAAAAGCAGCAGCCTCTCCAGGAAGGGCAAGGCTTCTTCTGACTGCTTGAGGTTAATATAATGCTTGGCCAGCAGGAAACAGATCCTGGCTTCAGCCTGCTGGCTTTGCTGGCTCAAGATGACCATCTTCAAAACAAACTTGAGGAGCTCAGCTTCCGTCTCTGTGCTGCAGATATAGCTGGGAATTCCCAGGAGCAGAGCTGCTACCTTGCCAAACACATGTGTGCATTTCTCTCTGTTTTTCTGTTTCAAATAAATGGCAGTGAGATTGGTGTAAATAGCAACCACAAGGAAAAGGTCACTGAAGCTGCCCCTCAAGGCTCCCACGGCTTCTTCAAAATAAACCCGAGCCTGGGAGAGCTTGAGTTTTTTGACACATAGCCTCCCGAGGAGAAAACACAGTCTTGTCAAGGCCATGGGAAGGTTGGCCTTCTTGGCGGCTGCCCTTGCCTGCCCAAAGTAACAGACAAGTTCTTCCTCTTCGGTATACCCATTAAACATGGTGTTCAGACATGGAAAAGAGGAGTCATACAGGCTCCTGTAGCATGGCTTGTATTCATCCTCATTTAGGAACAGTAGCAAGAGGAGAAATCTTTCTGGGTTGTTATCATTTTCTTCCATCTCAAGGCCAAAATGGGGTTCCTCAGGCATGGGCAGGCTATCTGGAGCAGGTGGCTGATCATCATCCCCTCCCTGGCTCTCTGGTGCTTGAGGGCAGAGATGGAGGGTCTTGCATCTCTCTAAGATGACTCTCACCTTGTCAGTCATTGGACTTGGGTCAGAACCAAGTGGAGGCTGAGGCACTTCTGCAAGGTAGAAGAAGGTTACAATGTGGAAAACACTTCACGTTTATATGGCACTTGAAGGTTTGCAAATATTTTGTCATTAGATTCTCACAATAAACCTGGGAGAGAAATGTTCTTATTATCTCGACAGAAGCTACGTGGTATAACGGAGAGGGTGCTGAAGCTGGAGTTCGAAAGACCTGAGTTTGAAACCTGCCTTAGGCACTTGCTAGCTGTATGACCCTTGGAAAGCCACTTAACCTCCCTATGTCTCAGTTTCCTCATTTCTAAATTGATTATAATAGCACCTATCTCCCAGGATTGTTGGATCAAATGGGATAACATATAACATAGGTAAAGCATTTGAAAACCTCAAAGTGCTAGATAAATGTTAGCTATTATTTCAGATGCACAAACTGAGGCTCAGAGAGATTAATTGATTTACATTGGGTCACAGAGCTGGTAAGAGTCTGAGGCAGGATTCAAACTCACTTCTTTCCAACTCTGGATACAGCACTCTATCCACTACAAAAACTGAAGTTGCTTCTTGTTTATTTAAAATGGTCTCATTTTGAGGAGAGACACCCCACAGATTTAATAACAGAAGATCAATAAATCTGCTTTGTTAAGCTAGGGACAGATTGCAGAGTAGTACAAGTCAGCTTTTGGCCCAGGCCATACACAGTAGTAGATCAGTATTCCACATTTTATGTCACATTTCTTCTAGGAAAAAATCTCCCATGGCTCCCTATTCCCTAGTAGGTAAAGTGCCAAATCTGCTGGGCATTGAGGGGATGCCACAGCCTGGTATCTCTTTATCTTTTTGATATACCATCCTTCCTTCACCAAACTGGACTACTCTATTGTCTGGTCACATCTCAAGCCCTCTTGGTTCTATGCCTCTACTTGAGATGTCCTCTATGCCTGACATGTTCCCTTTTCCTCTTTGCTTATTGAGTTCTTCTATTTCCTGTAAAAACCAACTCCTCCATGAAGCCTTTCCCAATTCTTTCAAGTGACTATCAGTTTCTCTATCATACCTCACATAACATTTGAAGAGCACCTTGACAAAGTACTTAAAATGTAATACGGGTGAAGAATGGCGATCCATACTAGACGGTAAGCTTCAGCAGCCCTGTCTTACCTAGACTTTTGCCTTTTCGGCAACTCCAAAGTGTTCTGTAAGCAGCAGGTACTTAATAAATGCACTCCCTCCTCCAAGTAAGAAGTACATTGAAAGAGGAAGTGTTTGGAGGGGAAGAATAAAGACTAGATTTGTCTGTCTTAGTTCTACAAAGAGAAAGAAATGTTCAAAACAAGCTGTCTCTTCAGTGATCTCTATAGATTTGGGATAAAAGTACAAAACCTTGTTGAGCAGCCAAGTTTTAAACTGCTTTTCTTTATTAGATTAACTCATCAAGACGTGGCCACCTCTGACAGCCAGGAAACAGCCGCCAAGCCTTGTGCCGTGCATGTTTTCCTCTAGGCATTTTGATATCCAAGGAAGTCACTATTTCCTCCCTTGCCAAAAGGAACTTTGCAACCTGCAGGACTTCACACCTTAAAGAAATATCATCCCATTTTCTTATTTCCTCCAACAATGTAGAGTCTGAACTCTAAGCAGGGGAGGGAGAGCATCTAAACCAGATGGGGTTAGATGGACCTCTTTCAAGATTTAAATCCAAAGATTTAAAAATTACCTTAGAGCCAAACTCAGATTCCCTCGAGGTAAGGAAAAGAGAATTTTGCATTTGCCTTGATTCTGTGTTTCTTTTCAGACCTTTTTTGTTTTTTCAAACAAGTTGAATCTGGAGAGTGTCAATCACCAAATTACACACCAAAGGGAAAGAACAATAGTTGCGCCTGAAGTGGACAGTTTCCAGCACCATCCTTGGGACAGCGCAAGCACAGCACAAGATACCTCACAGATTTAATAAAAGAAGATCAATAAATCCGCTTTGCTGACAGTCTGGCCCATTTCTAAGCAGGGGCTGTTAGCTCCCCAAGTTCTTTTTCAGAATCGAAGGATGTCACCAAAATCTCAAAATTGGAAGAAGCCTTTGAGGTCACCTAGTCCAATTCTGCCCATCCATTTTCCATCCTTGATGCAAGAATTCTCTTTTACTTGAAAGGCTGTTTAAACCCTTCTAGTGAGGATGAGCTTACTGTCTCCCCATGTAGTCTAATCCATGGTCAGACAGCTCTTATTGGTGAAGACTTTTTTTTTCTACAGAATTGAAACCTTCCTCCCTGTGATTTTTACTCATTGCTTCAGATTCTGCCCTCTGAAGCAAAAACAGAATAAACTGAATCCTTCTTCAATATCTGAGGTATATGAATACTGCACATGGAATTTCACTTTTTTAAGTTTCTTTTGCTCATATTTAAAATGGCACTATATTTGCTGGACTGGAGGATGCTGGAAGGTATTTTCTGGCTAGAAATTCTATGCTCCTTGGCCTCTAGGCAGATTCTCTGGCTTTCCCCCGTACCTGGACCACTCTCTCTCCTCCACTCTGACAATTGCCATTTAAGTTCTAACTAAAATCCTACCTCTTAATGGAAATCTTCCCCAACCCTCTTAACCCTAATGCCTTGCCTCTGTTAATTATTTCCTCTTTATCTTGTATGTTGCTTGCTTTGTATATGTTGGTTTGCATGTTGTCTCTCCCATTAGATTATAAACTCTTTGAAGGCAGGGACTGTCTTTTGTCTCCTTTTGTACCCTTAGTGTTTAGCAGAGTGCCTGGCACATAGTAGCCACTTAAGGAATGTTTATTGATTGGTTAATGGATCCTATACATGAGTGATTGATTGAAACCACTTACTGTTTATTACATGCTAAGCACCACATTATGCTCTATGTGCAGCTCGGTCTCAATTATTTCAGATAAAGAATTCTCTCTGAAGAGGTGGCGTTCTTTCAATTCACACTGCTATTTCCATTGTGCTAGAACCAATGACCACATTTTACATAAGTTCTAACTTTGAATAATGTAAATTCAAGTACATGTGACCACTTCAGAGGACCATCATTCACGTTGAGACCTAAACGTAGACTCAAACACAACAGCCCCTTTTCCTTGAGTGAAAAGCTATGTCCCCACCTTGGTCTAGTGAACACATTTAGTAGCTCCATTTCAAAGGTCATACCTTGTTCTTGGGATTTCTGAAATTCCATTTCTTCTAATGTGTCTGAATAGGAGTGGAAAAAAAGAAATGAGTTAGCACTGGGGTACAGTGGAAAAAGCATTAGAAATGGAATCAGATAAAACTGAATGGAAAAAAGAATTGACTTAGAGGACCCAGTTTCCAGTACCACTTACTAGCTGTGTGACATTAACAAAATCACTTCCCTTCATGACTGTTAATTTCTTGGTTGCTTTGTCTGACAAATGGGGATGATGAGAATAACAAGACCTAGCCTGTTTGCTGTGAGAGATGCAATGAGGTCTAAGAGCCTTTGCAGGGTGTCTGGGGAGTAGAGCTGGGTTGTGAACATATGATACATCCTATATTCATTACTAAGCCAAGTCATATGGGATGCATTTATGAAGGGGTTGATAGCTCTACAGCCCTGTACCCTAGAACGTTCCTTGGGATGTGCTATAGGAAGGATGCCAAGCAGATGATATACTTACCCATACTATATGCTGTGCACACAGTAGAAGTGGCTGTTTTCCTTAATAACCGGATCACGTCATCCTCTGAAAAATTCTTTTTGTTGATGAAAAATGACTTTTCCTCCTCATCCAGAAAGATCACATTTGCTAACCTACAAGTTAGGACACATACTGCATTAATTTAATTCCAAGTAACAAATATGTCTCAGTTTTCTTGAAATTTTACTTCCACAAAACAAAATCCCATTGCTGAGGTTCAATGGGGGCTTAAGGCCCTAAATTTAAAATAAAATTTAAGACTTTTTACTTTGGAACCAAGGCTAAACCACTTAAAAGTCAGAAGAAAATCTGACACTTTTACTTCAATGAAAACATGTCCATATTACCATAATACGAAAAGCAAAGCAGCTAAGATCTAGGAGTAGGAGAACCAGCATCTATTAACAGTACCACTGATAAGGGCACCAGCCTCTTTTCCACTGAGGCCAGATTTTTTTTTTTTAAAGGAGAGCCTGCATCTCTTGGTTGTAGTTTGTTCTGTATGGCCTATTACACTGCAAATATAGAAATTCTTTGAAAATAAGAGAATAAGAGAGCTCGAAGAGGTCTTATGAAAACAGAGCAGTGCTTCCCTGGGCTCTGATGCTCTTGGGGAGCTTCCCAGTGTGTAAGTCTGGAATCTGGGGGTCCCAGGGGAAGTTTTGAATGGAGAGCCAAGCTGTGAGCTGGCCAAGGTCTTGAGCAATGATAATTCCATGACATGTATGTCTGAATAATCAGATAAACTAAAACACAGCTGAATGCTCCATAAACAATTGTATATGTAGACGGGTGGCCCTGGCTATAAAGAGGCAGGAGTGAAGGATGGGTCACTTGAATTGGGGCCAAAACACCTGAGATTGGGAGCAAGCTCTGCCACTCACTGGCTGTGACTTTGGACAGATCACTTAGGTATTCTTGATGTCTTTTGAGTTTCCCTTTCTGCAAAATGAGGTGTTGAACTAAGTAATAATAATGATAATAATCACAAGGCCACCTGTCTTTTCCAAAGTGCTCTAATGTTTGCAAAGCTCTTCATCTGCATTATTTTATTTGATTCCTCACAACGAATTTATAAATTAAATACAATAGGTGTTATTCTCTCCATATTACAGATGAGACTGAGGCATAAAGAGATCGATTCATATAACCAATAGGGATCATAGGTGAGATTTGAACCCAGGGATGTCTGGCTGCAGGTGTAGCCTTTTTTTTTTTTGGTACCATAGCATGCTGACTATTAGAGATAATCTCTAGTAAATTTTTGCTCTAAATTTTATGATTCCAAATTAATTTCTTTCTGTCAGTCTATGGCTAGGCCATCTTTTAGCTGATGTTTTAGTCTAAACAACAACTATAAGTCTGGGTAGTAGCCAGCTACTCTCCATCACTGGACAAGGAAGTATGGCAACAGCCTGAAGAAGGATGTGTATTGCTCTACTTACCTGGAAGCTTGGGTATGCGTTTGAATGTGACTGGTCTTCACAAAGCCGACCTGGCCAGTCTCCGAATGCCTCCCCAGAAACCACCCCAGGCAGGGAACAAGGACACCTAGGATCTCGATCTGATCCCCCTCCTGGAAACTCATTTCCTCTGATACTTGGCTATAGTGATCCATTATGGCAAAGCAGGTGCCTATAACTGTAGAAAAAGAACCATCTTCTAAATTACTGTCTTAAGACAACAGAACAGAGGCTTCTGACAAGACAGAAAAATCCCCTCCCAAACCTGGCAAATATTTTGCTCCTCTTGGATGTATACAGGGACAGCAGTGACCCCTGTTCCTATTGATGAGAATGCTTTCAAGATACCTGCATCATTTCAGGGCAAGAAGATGGAGGGGGAAAGCATGGAAAGGTACCAGAGCCTCAGAGCTGGAAGGAATTTTGGAGCATTGATTTTAATACTTAGTTAAAACAGGAATCTTATCCTCAATGGTATCCTTAAAATATCCTCAAGAAGTAAATGGGCATCTCAATTTTACTTGAAGACTTCCAGGGACAGGGAGCTGACTACCACGGGAGATAGTAGAATGAGCCATCCATTTGGAATCACAATACCGAGGGTGAAATCTTGGCTATGGTACTAGCTGTCTATGCTAAAAGCCCAACTCAAATGCCAGCTCCTCCAGAAGATCTTCCCTGACCTCCATAGTTGTAAGCGATTTTCCATTTCTGTCTTCATAAAGCACTTAGGTAATATTGTATATTGCTGCTCTGGTGTCTTATCCCCTTTTCCAACTATAAGCTCTTTGAGGGCAGGGTCAATGTTTTACTTAAACTTTGGGCCACCCTTCATTCCTAGCACCATTCTTGTATACAGTAGGTACTTAATTTCAGTTGCATGTTCTAGTTTGTCAAGGTTCTTATTAAAATGTGGAATACAGAAGAGTATCTTCCCTCTTTAGTTGCATTATTTGATTAACCTGTAGAAAATGTAGTTTGGGAAGAAAACAGCAGGGCTCTCCCACTCTCACCTTTGGTTTCTGAGACACTTTTTGTCTTTCCCTCATGCTTCAAACAACACACAACAACAACCACAATAAAACTATGGTGGGGATTGTCACCTCTTCATATGGACGAGGAAGCAGATGACTTCCTAAGATTCCTTAGCAGGCCTGTGTCAGAGCTGGCATTGGAACACATGTGTCCTAACTTACAATTTAGTACTCAAACATAAAATCATAAACTCTTGGAGCCCAAAGGGACCTCAGAGGCCATCTCCTTCAACAAGTGGTGATCAAGTCTTTGCTTCACAGGCTCTAGGGACAGGAAACTTGTTACCAGCAAGGCAAGGCATTTGTTCTATTTTTGGACAGGTCTTATCATAAGGAAGTTTAATGCAGAACAATAATTACACCCTCAGTGTGGAAGTCAAGAGTGATGATAAAGTTATAGTCCTAACATATTTGCATAGAGATGTAAATTAATCTGTCTATTACACTTCTTTTTTCACACCATTTTTAGGACCTGGAATTTCAGGGGTGGTTACAAAATGGGAGGACATAAGGAGGTGTGGTACAGTGGAAAGACCGCTGGAGCAGTCAGAATTACCTCCGGCTAGCTGTGTTGGCATGAGCAAAGTGGAGAGAGCCCTGGATTTGGAGTCAAAGGACCCAGGTTCAAATCCTGCAAATGTGTTGTCTTGAGACAGTTAATGAACCTTTCCAGGCCTCAAGTTTCCTCCCTTGCAAATTGAGAAGGTAGGATTAGATGGCTTCTGAGATCCCTCCCAATGCTAACTCTGTTGATTTCAAATGATTTTTCTTCTTTACATCTCAGTTTCCTCTCCTGTAAAATACAAATATCCCTGGTACATTTTATCGCACAGGACCGTTGTGAGCAAACTGACACATAAAAAGTGAAATATTATTGAGGTGCAGACTTGAATGCAAGCTACAGCACCTGAGGCCTATTCCCTCTTAAGTCCAGGGTGGAATGCATTATTGATTGACTTGGATTGAAATTCCCTATCAGACCAGTATCTAAAAATGAATGAAATAGACGTGCTCACAAACATGTTTGATAAAATTAACGTAATTTAACTTCTTGGTATACTGGGATTTTTGTTTGATTTTAGTCTCAGAATGGTTTTTGGTTTTGGTCTGAGAGTGGTTCAAGAGTTTGTACAAAAAATAAGGACAGAAATCTAGTTAAGGATGCAGGCCAAAAAAGGACCCTCTGAAGATTTAAGTAATTAACACTACATGAAACAAAATTTGAAGTACTTGCCTTTCATCTGTTATTAAAATATTATTAGGGGAAAAGGAAAAAAAAGCATTTATTTAGCATCTGCTATGTACCAGGTATTGTTCTACATGATTTACAAATATTATCTCGTTTGCTTAAAGGTTTTGAGTTCATTAGTATCCCGTACATGAACTTGATACAAAGTGATAATTGTTTTAGGTGGGAAAAAAATTGTTTTTGAAAGGTTCTGATGAAGACACTTAATGTGATCATTGGAGTGTGAAGAACACTAGTTCTGAGAGACCTAAGTATCAGTCTTAGCTCGACATTTTCTGTGTGACCATGAGTAAAAGTTGCTTCACTTCTGACTCAGTTTCCTCCTTTGCAAAATGTGTATAATACCCACCTCACTTAGCTATTCAGAAAGAAATGTCTATTAGACATTTAAGACACAGATCTATAAGACATAAGACATAAGCTGTCAAAGAAACGTTGAACTGATGATGATTCATAAATTTGAGGGTCACAGAATATCAGAACTGGAAGAGTCCCTTAGTAATAATCATCTGATCCATTTTTTTTTAACGGAGAGAGAAACTAAGGCCCAGAGAAAAGACTTGCCAAGATCATAATTGATGTTATCATTACATTATCTTCCTTTGAAGGAAAAGAAGGTTTGTTGGGTATTTTTTGGTTAAGAAACAACAATCCAATAAAAAGTTATAACAGCCTTGCTGGATCTGACCCAGCGTCATTGCGACACGACACCATCTTATCTATCCTAGGTGATTCATGTACACTTGGCAGCTCTTCCAGACACATTCAGTCCAAATTAAGTTTCTCAGTTCAACTGAAATTAATCAGACTGGGCAGAGAAAGGCAAACAAGTTTTCTATTTTTTTTTTACCTATTTGATTGCAGATCTTGGATTCACCAACAAAGACATCTACAGGATCAGACTGTACCTTAAGAGACCACCTTGGGGAGAAAAAGAGAGAAATATTTAGGAAATACGCACACCAATGGGGTGACCCCAAATGACCTTGCCAATGCCTTTGACTCCCTAAGTGGTTTCCTAAACAATAGAGTCCTATCAATTTTCATTCTTCCAGGATGGTAGAAACTGGAATCAATAAAAAAAAAAAGTCCTTGTATTAAGTGCCAATTGCATGCTAGGCACCACCAACAAAAACAAAAACAGTCCCTACCTTTCAAGGAGCTGACAATCTAGTGGAGAGGGGTGGCGGGGGGGGGGCAATGTGTACGTATATAGTTTTATAGAAAACATATAAAAGGTGATTTTGGAAGGGAGACCAATAGAATCTGAGGAGGGAGGGGATGAGGAAAGCCTTCATGTAGAAGACAGCACCTGAGTTGAGACTTGGAGAGTGGAGATACTGAGGGAGGGAGGTGAGGAGGCAGTACACACATGCTTCATGCAAGTCCCCATTTGGTATAAATCTTAAGAAAAATCATAAAATGATAGATTTAAAGGAGGAAGAAGAGACTTTAGAAGTCATCTAGTCCAAGACTCCTCCTGCCACTTTCACCATTTTATAGATGAGGAAACTGATGCCCAAAGAGGTTTAGTGACTTGTCCAAGGTCACACAATAAGTGGCAAAGCTGGCATCTTTTGAGTTCCCTCCCCAATCTGATATATTATGTTCTAAATGTCCTCTCAGCTCTGGCATTCTGTGTTTTAAGGTCCTTTTTCATTTACCTCTCACTAACTGAACTTTAATTTTCTCATCTGTCCCGTGGGGATAATGAACCCTGCCATATCTTCTTTGGGAGGCTGTTATAAAAATTAAATAAGATAATCACTCAATCTAGCAAATATGTATTAGGCACTTAGTATGTACAAACTCCTGTGCTGAGCAAGACATGGGAACCATAAAAACTAAACAGTAAGATATTCCTTATCATTATTCCTCTTCCCTCGCCCCTCCCCACCACCACTCAGTCACAAAAGTACAACCTAATAAGAGGAAATTTTTTTGCCAAGGCCCAGTAAATGTAAGAGAAGATTTATTTCGGTACCTACTGATGAAATGGAATCAAGAGTTCCTCAGAGGCCCCTTCGGCTGACATGGGGAGGCTCTCAGACAGTGTCTGGGTAGTCTGCGTCAGTGCCCTCAGACATCTTGGCGATGCCATCCGACAGGGCTGGCCAGTCTTCCTTTCACCTCTTGGAGCCAGGATCTCTCTTATTTGGTTGTCAGGACACAATACAAAGAATGACCCTTAAAATGTACCAGAGGATTTTCTTTCAAGTCAGCAAAAAGAAAAAATGTATTGATATAATTTATGGCTTCATTTCCTGTGAGAAATTTTTTTTTAATTCTTGCTTAATCCTATCAATGTTATTAGTTTAAGATGGCTCTGGTCATCAGGTAAGACCCTTAATGGATCAAATTGGTCTTCAAACACTATTCACCAACTTATATTCTATGTAAATTACACAATTCCTCCCAAAAGACCTCACCTAATTTTCCAGCAGCCTTGCCTTTTTTTCTTTCAAAAGTAGTGAGTGTCCTATCAAAGAAAGACCATCAGCCAATAAGCATTTATTACTATGTGCCAGATACTATGCTAAGCACATTTTAAATATCATCTCATTTAATCCTCAAAACAACTTGGGAAGTTATGTAACCATGTGCAGTGTAGTACAGGGAGATGTCAGAGCTGTATAAAATCATGAGCCTGATTTTGCATTTTTCTAATTTAAGGTCCTCCTCTTCTTTCCCAATTTCTGTCAAGGAGAATGTCAAGAAGCACTGGAGACTTCAAGTGGGTCCATGGGGAAAGAGGCAGGCTGAGTAATTCAGCACCTCCAGACCTGGAAAGCTCCCAGATAATGGCAGCAAAAGGGAGGGGGAATCTATGGAGTAGGGAAAGAACACTGAACTTAGAGTTAGGAGTCTGGGTTCTATAGCAGTAGAAAGAATACTGGCTCTGTAGTGAGAGGATCAGGGTTTGAATTCCACATCTGCCTGTTATTACCTAAGTGACTTTGAGCAGATTACCTCCTTTCTTATCTGTAAAAAATGCAAGGGTTGGACTAGATGACTTCTGGGGTCCTATCCAGCTTTTAAGTCTATGCTCCAAGGATAACCAAGTCACCAATGACAACAGCATCATAGGATTCCTGTCCAGACAATAGAGCACTTCCATACCATCCCACCCCACTTAGAGCTTGGACTGGGCATGTGCAAAACTATGTTAATGTAGATCAAATAATATAATATGAGTAAATGACAAGAGTTGTGGTACATCAGACTCTGATGTAACATTTGGGGAGGGATGTGTGTGTGTGTGTGTGTGTGTGTGTGTGTGTGTGTGAGAGAGAGAGAGAGAGAGAGAGAGAGAGAGAGAGAGAGAGAGAAAGAGAGAGAGAGAGAGAGAGGAAGAGAGGGCTAGCATCAGAGACTATCATGGAAGATGGGAGGAGAGCAGCTGTGTCTTACTGAATCCTAAGCAAAGTTAGAATTGAGCTCTGCTGGTGTAGCAGGCTTGTTCCCCATAGCTGCTTTGTTTGTTCTAGGTGGGTTTGATAAAATATTTGGATAAATCCAGCTCTCCTTAAGTTTATTCTAGATCCTGAAAGATCATCACAAAGGGGAGAGACAGGGAGTAAGAGGTTCAGATATTGATACCTACTAACTACAGTACTGTGGTAATGTTCTCAATGAGCCTCAATTTCCTCATCTGTCAAAAGAGAACAATACTAGTCCAACTTATTTTATGGAGTTCCTTTGAGGAGAGGCCTTTGCCCTTAAAACTCTAGAGATAGGAGTTATTATTGTAGTTGTTGAGAGGAAGTGGTTAGTAGATAGAGTCAACATTGAATCAGGGAAGATCTAAGTTCAAATCCTGTCTATGGTACACAGTGGCTATTTGACTCTGGGCAAATAACCTCTCAGTGTCTAGGTCAATTCTCTAAGATGACTAGTGTCAGTACAGCTGTTAATCTGCATTGGCAGAGGGAGTTTTCTCACAAAGGAGTCCCCTACTCCAAGGAAATCAAAGGTCCAGACCAAAACAATGACAACAAAAAATTTCCATTATTACTAAATGTTTCCTAAAACAATTTTAGCCTCCAACATCAAAAGATGATAAGTAAAAAGAACAAAGTTTAGAAATAAATTAGCTATCATACTCTATCATTAAACAGTTTCATCAACTATGTCACACCACCTAACTGTGGAGGTATCTCAAGGCTCTGTCCTGGGCCTCTTCTCTTCTGTATTTATATATTCTCCCTCAGTGACTTCATCAACTCCGATGGGTTTAATTATCATCCTTATAGAAATAATTCACAGTATATATCCAGACTGAACCTCTCCTGGGTCCCAGTTCTACATTACTCACTATGGATTAGGCATTTCAAACTGGATGTTTTGGAGACATCTCAAATTTAACACATTGAAAACAAATCGTTATCATTTCCCCAAAGCCCTTCCCTCTGCTAAACTCTTCTGTTTATGTTGAGAGGACCACCATTCTCCTAGTCTCCTGAGTTTGGAGCCTTCATATTATCTTCAATTCATTCTCTCTCATCCCCCATATCTAAATGGTTACTAAATATGGCAAGTTTTCTATCTGCAAATTCTCTCAAATCCAATTCTTTTTTATTCACACAGTGGCCACCTTCAGGATTTCATCTCCCTCCTGGAATATTCTAATTACCCTGCTGTAGTAGCAATTTGGATTTGAAGATCTTTTCCACCCATTAATAGGCCATGTGACTTGCTTATGTCACAGGAAGCCCAAGACATATGTGGTGGGAGGAGCTTCCTGACAGGAAAAGGAAGTTATGTCATAGAAAATGCTGAGGGAGAGAGAAAGAGATGTTATGGCAGCTAATGGCTGCTAATGGCTGCTCTCGTGATTGTTAGAGCTGAACAGGCTTACTTAGCTGTACTGTGACTTTGTTTTGGGAAGACCCAAGCAGGGGGTCAGAGAGGTTTTGGGATGGCGAGTCTCCAGTCTGTTATATGGTGTTTTAAGTTCCTTGCTGTTGTGATAAAGTGGACTGACTGGCTGTGGGAGCTGAACATTTGGTTATGGGATATGATTTTCTGGTGTCTGAATAAATGTTAGACTTCTTTTACCTTCTTTATGGAGAGTCTCTCACACCTTGCGATACAGAACTACATAGACATATTCACAATTATCGTTGATGTTGTGTTTATTGCCTTATTGTTACACTTACTTAAAGACTCATTCCACTTCACTCCATCTTCTCCTCTTGCCTGCACTGTTTCAGTGATCTTCTAATCAATCTCCCTACTTTGAGACTCCCTCCATGCCAATGCATCCTCCACAGAGCTACTAAAGGGATTTTTCTTAGATTTATTCCAACCTCATCACTTCCTTATTTAAGAAATTCTGGTGATTCCCTGTGACCACTAAAATAAAATATAAACTCTTTTTTGCAACTTTTAAAAACCTTCAAACTATATTTCCAGCCTTTGTGCTTTCCAGCCTTCATCCTAAACTCACACTTTACAGTCTAGCCAGACTGACCTTCTCTCTATTCCATCTTCCATTTCTGTGCCTTTGCGTGGCCATCGCCCAAGTCTGGAATGTACTGCCCTGACACCTCTACCTCCAAGAAACACCCTCCTTTTTCAAGACTTAGCTCAAAAATTGTCTTCTACACAATTTTCTTTTCATTATCCTTCTGACTGCTGGTGCCCTCCCTTTTGGTCTTAATTATCTCATATTTATTCTGGATATACTTCTATATGTGCATGTTGTGTCCCCCAATAGAATGCAAACTTCTTGAGAATTAAAATTATTTAGACTTTTTTTCTATCTGTATCCCCACAGCTCCTAGAACATAGAAGGTGCTAAATAAATATTTGTTGGTTATGGATTAGCTCTGTGATGGACTTCACAGTGCTGGATTTTGACTCAGAACCTCAACTCTGATTTTTACTAGCCTAAGGCAGGTCACTTAAGCCCACTAGGACTCAGTTTCCTCATATGTAACAACAACAATAATATTTGTATAGATAGCACTTTAAGGTTTGCAAAGCACTTTATAAATGAGAAGGTTGTACTTGATGGTCACTAAGGTCCTTTCCAGCTCCAAATATATAATCTGAAGTGATCAGCCAATTGCCATGTGAACATCTTCAATGACAGGAAACTCACTACTTTTCAGGGCAGCCAATTCCATTTTTGTACAGTTTTCATTTCTAAAAAGAACTGAAAAATTTAGGGCCTTAAAACTTAAAGGTGTACATGGGCTCCATTTCTTTCCTCTTTCTTCCTAGTTTCCTAGGTGAGGAAAAAACAGCAACCTTCCAAATATACCTTTATTCAAGAATGCTCACCTTCCTGGATTAAGATGCTTTTGTGCATTAACTGTAAAGCCTCTTCATCAATAAAGACGTCAATCCCAGCATCGAAGTCTTCACTATCCCCCCTGCTCTTGTAGCTGGAGAGAAGCCAGAAGTCTTGATCCATCAACAAGTTTTCCATGCAGTGGTTTATGAAACCTAGCCAATAGAAAGATAAAATTAGAAAACCTTCTGCGTTTCCTAGACCCCTTGCAAAAGGGAGGTAAATGGAGCCATTTGCTAAGACTATAGTCAGAATTCAGTGCAGGAAAACTACTTCAAAATTTGCAAAGAAGGAACATGCCTTAGTTAAAAGTGTGCCCTAAGAGATCCTAAGAGAAGCAAAATTACGAGAAGACGAGCTGTGAGTCCACAACAGGCATGCTGATGGACCATGGTGATCACGATAGTTTAACACGTGTAGCATTTTAGAGTTCACAAGGCATTTGGCAAACCTTATCCCATTTGAACCTCAGAAGTACCACATGAAGTAGAAGACGTATTATTACCCTAATTTTATAGATGAGAAAAGAATGAGGGAAGGGACAAAATCAGGACCCAGAGTTCCAAACTCCAAATGACAGTATGGGGGGAGTAGAAAACATAATGAATTAGGAATGGAGAGGCCTGGACTCAAATTCTAGCTTTGGCTGTCATTACTCGTGACTTTGTGAAAGAAAAGCAGCAAAGTGCAGTGACCAGAGAGCTGATTTGGAGCCACTGGCACAAAATGGCACTGTGAACCTGCTCAATTTCAGGGCTTTAGTCCCCTCTTAATGGGAACTTAATGCTAACCTGCATTAGGAGAGGGAATGTCTTCATCTGGAAGTTCCCCATAATGATGAAAGTGCAGATTCAGTTCTAATTGCTGTCCATTACCTCTATATATGACTGGGAAAATCTTGAACCTCTCTTTACCTTCTTGTTGTTTAACAGCATCCAACTCTTTGTGACCCCATGGACCAACTATCCATGGGGTTTTCTTGCCAAAAATACTAGAGTGATTTACCATTTCCTTCTCTGGTGGATTAGGCAAACAGAAGTTAGGTGACTTGCCCAGGGTCACATAGCTAGCAAATATCTGAGGCCAGATTTGAACTCAGGTCTTCCTGACTCCAGGCCCAGAGCTCTATCCACTGAGCCACCTTGCTGTCCCTTGGTCCAAGTTCCCCGCAAAATGAAGGAGGTAGGACTAGATGAGCTTTAAGGTCCCCATCAGCTCTAAATCCTATGATCCCATGAATACCGATGTTGTTTTCACTAAACTGTACTATCCAAGATTCATTAAAAATGCTTTTCCCCAGGGGATATCTTATACTTAGAAGATGTATTTATCTGCATGTCTTAAATGTCAATTTGTCTGAGCTTGGGAAGCTGGTCTCTGAAAAGTGAGTGAGCTTTCCTTGCTTTGCTCAGAGCCAGGTGTCCCCACCACTTCCTGGCCATCTCCACACCATGCCCCCATTGAGTTTCTCCCTCAATCCCCACGCTCTTTCCAGTTCCCCTTTATGCCTTGCTTTCTCCCACTAGAATATGAGCTCCTTTTGGCCGGAGACCATTTTGTTTGCTTCCCTTTGTATCCCTAGGCCTTTGCACAGTGTCTGGCATAGAGTAAGCACTTAGTAAATGCTCAGCCTTTCTCTCTATGCCTATAGTACTATCAAATGAAGCAAAGAGCCCTGGACCTGAAATCAGAATGTTAGGCCTGTGACCTTGGTCATGTCATTACAATTATCTGATCTCTGGTTTCCCTATTGATAAAGGAAGAGTGATAACAATAGCTTTATCATTTAACTTGAAGAGCTGTGAAAATCAAATGAAAAAGCTTGTGATTGTAAACACCATTAAGTATCATTTATTATTATCTGTTTCTGAAAAATTACGGGATAAGCTTTATTAGCAGAAATGGTCAAAAGCACAAGTGATTATTACTATCACTAAATTATTATTATTTTCCTGTAGTTTTTACTTAGTAAACTTTTTCCCAAAGAAATTTTTGATAACAATAACAAGATGAAAAGAATGATTTTGTGATGATAACAATAATGATAGGTAACGTTTATACAAAGTTTTAAGGTTTGCAAAGCACTTTAGTGATGTTAACTCAGGAAGGCTGGGAGGTAAATGCTATGATTATCCCCATTTTACAGATGAGAAAATCAAGGCTCAGAGAGGTTAAGGGACTTACTCAGGATCACACAGCTAGTAAGTGTCTGAGGCAGGAGTTGAACCCAAGAGGGATAGTGAAAAACAATTTAACATTTCTTCCTAGGATTCTAAGTGCCTTACCTAGACAGTAATATGTAGAAAACTTCCATATTTCTTCAAAAGTTTTAAATGTCACCACGATAAGGTCCTGGTCACTGTGAATGGACAGCAGCCTGGCTGATAGCTCCTGAAGGGGAAAAAAAAAAGATATTTTCATACCAAAGTTGGCATTCAAAAGTTAGTTTAGGGCTACTATTAAAGTATAGATGGTCAAATGGTCAGGGTTGTTAGTGGAAAATGGGAAATGGCAAATGCCAGAATTATCTTTTATAAACTTTTTCAAAGTTTTGCTAAGTTTTGATTTGTGCTACCAATCTGCTATCCCTTTTGTTGTTGTTGTGCAGTCATGTCTGACTCTTTGTGACCCCATTTGGAGTTTTTTTTGGCAAAGATACTGGAGCAGTTTGCCATTTCCTTCTCCAGTTCATTTTACAGATAAGGAAACTATGGCAAACAGAGTCAAGTGACTTGCCCAGGGTCACACAGCTATTAAGTGTCCGAGGTGGGATTTGAACTCACAAAGATGAGTCTTCCTGACTCCAAGCTCAATGCTCTATGAACTATGGCACCACCTAGCAGAGGGAAAGGGCTATTTATACTCTTCTTTGTATCCCCAGCACTTGGCACAGTGCATACTACAAAGTACACACTTTTGACCAGCTAATTTTCTACTATCATTTCCTTCTTGAAGTCAAGAATGGGTTATATTCCTGGTAATAATATAAGTAATTATAATAATGAAAATAAAATATAAATAATATCTAATATCATATATAACATATAATATAAAATGTAGATAAAACATAAAATAATTATAATAATAAAACAATTAGCATTTATATAGCTCCTACCATGTACCAGGCACTAGCCTAAGTGCTTTATCCTCACAACAATCATAGGAGGCAGATGTGATTATTATCATTATTTTATAGTGGAGGGAGCTGAGGCAAACAAGGGTTAAATGACTTGCCCAAGGTCACACAGCTAGTGATACTTATCTAACTAAATGCAACTTAGCTACCAAGTCTAAGGCTAGATTTGCTCTCAGGTCTTTGAGCCCAGTGCTTTATCTACTGAACCACCTGTTGGCTATGTGACCCCGGGCAAGTCAACTCACTTTTCGAGCTTCATTTTCCTCCTGTGTAAAAGGGGGTGGAGCACTAATGTTTTCATTTCCTACCTCAGAGAGTTATGAGGAAAGTGTTTTATATACCTTAAAAGTGCCGAAGAGATGGGAACGATTGTTAACACCATCACCATCATTCTAACTCTGTGTTCCCATATAGAATTATTATTCTATTAGAACATAAATTTTATGAGGGGAGGCACTATCTTGCTTGCTTTTATGTGTATCCACAGTATCTGGCACATAGTAAGCACTTACATTTTTTCCATTCATTCATTCATTCATAGTACAGCATAGGATTCACCTTTTACCTGGCCCCTTCCCCCCCATATACTAATGACTCCAAGTTCCATTGTACTTCAGGTAATTTTGCCCCTCGCATTTCCTAAGTTTTCTCTGCATCAGGCTAAACATTCCCAGATCTTCAGCAGACTCTCATAAGGCAAAGTCTTCTTTCTCCTTCCTATTCTGGTGAGATTTCATCTCTGGACTACATGCGACATTTACTAACTTGCTAAATATTAACATGACCTTGGAGTTCTTTCCTTTCTTTTTCTTCTCTTTCTTAATCTTTCTTTCTTTCTCTCTTTCTTTCTTTCATCTTCCTTAAGTGCTATTAATAGTTTTTTATCCTGGCTAAAACTACAGAATGCTCAGAGGCTGCACATCCCCAGCCTCTTTTATTAATCCACAACACTAAATTTGACTTTGATGAATAGAATCACAGAACTATCCATTTAAGAATGCAATGAATGCCATGGAACATTTGTGGAAGGATGGGATTGGCTTTATGACCTTTAATGCCCCTTCCATCTCTAAGGTTCTATGACTCAGTGGTCTAGCTTGATTCTTTCATTACCTTGACCGTAAAGGGGTCCGTGACACCAAAATGGTTAAGAACTCTTGGTCTAGATGAACTCTGACATCTTTTTCAAGTCAGAATTCTCTGTTTCATGACCTCAGTTTAAGGCCCTTTTCATTAGACTGAAATTACTATTATTATTATCATACTTTTCATTATATTCAAATTTCTAACAACAGACTCTATAGGAAGCCATTTGAATATCTTCAAGTCTAATCTCACCTTCTGCAAGAGACCTTTCTCAGGGCCCCCGGCCAAGGGCACCTTCCTCTCTGAGATGATCTCCCATCTACTCTATATACATCCTATATAAAACTAGCTCTTAATACATTATCTTTCCCATTAGGATGTGAGCTCTTTGAAGGGAAGGGCTGTTTATACCTTTCTTTGTCTTGACTCCATATACTGAAGGGGCACAAGTAGAAAAAATTTTAAGAAGCTCTGGACTAGATAACTTCCGAGGTCCTTTTCAAAGTGGCGGTCCTGTGACTTTATAGAGGAATACTGGATGTGGAGGCAGCTAGGTGGCTCAGTGGCTAGAGTGCTGGACCTGGAGTTGGGAAGACCTGAGTTCAAATCTAGCTTCAGACAGCTGTGTGTGACCCTGGAGCAAGTCACCTAATCTCTGTTTGCCTTAATCCACTGGAGAAGGAAATGGCAAACCACTCCAGTATTTTTGTCCAGAAAATTCCATGGACAGTATTGTCCACAGGGTAATGAAGAGTCAGATTGACTGAATAAGAGTGGACGTGGAAGGGTGTGTCCTAAGACCTGGGGTGAATTTCCGTTTTCACATTCTTTAGCTAAGTCGGTTTGGACCAAACACTTCCCCTGAGGCTCTTTTTCCTGTAAAATACAGAGCACCATAGTTTCATTTCTTGCCCCACAGGGGTGTTGGAGAATATTAGAAGTATGAGCTGTCACTATCACCATAAGGGAATCTAAGGAGGTGATTATGAAAGGACTTCTGCAGGTCAGCATCACACAGGACTTGCCATAGATGTGGTTTGACAAAATCCTTTCTCCCAGCAAAGATAAGTAAGCAGAAATTGCACAATTGACAAAACAACCGGAATTGCACATGACAAGGAGAACCAGCCCCTTCACTACTTTTGCTCAAAGTTCAGCTCTTTGGAAAAGGAGCATGTATTTATAAGAAAATGACTTTAACAAGTTGTTTTGAGAAACCCAATAACTCCAGTGTACTTAACAGCACTGTCAGGGAGAGAGTAGCTAGCCAACACGCCCACTGCAGTAAGTTTGGTTTACAAAGTGGACTTGACAAAATCCCCAAAGGGTCTGATGAAATAATCAGTCTATCTTTGAGGTGGTGTTGTTGGAGGTCAGGGAACACTTGGGCTTAGAGAATATGGAAGAATGTTAAAAGTGGAAAAGACCTATTTTCTATGATCTAGAGTTGCTTCCAGCCCTAATCTTCCATGTTCTAATGGGTTTAAGGTCTTTTCCAACTTTGACATTCTATATTCTATGGTTCCTTTCTGATCAGGATTAGTAGGAGTCTAACAGCTTAGCCTCTGTCCTGAGGCAGATCAAGGTCCAACATAGGCCCACCAACAGGGCTGAGGGAGATGGAGAGAGAGAGAGAGAGAGAGACAGAGAGAGAGACAGAGAGAGAGACAGAGAGAGAGAGAGACAGAGATGGGGGAGGGGGAGGAAGAGGGAGAGGAAGAGAGAGGGAGGAGAGCGAGGACAGCAAGGTATTTATGTTAAATACAGATCAGGGAAAGGCATTCAAGATCACTTAGGGGACTGAGGACACAATTCTGTGAATGGCCTGAATCTGTGATCTAATAGGGATAGGAAACACTGGATGAGTCCCTTTACTAATGCAAATTTTCCACAATTTATATTCTTAGAGAGTCATCTAGAGCATTAGACCAGAAATTAAGTGACTTGATCTGGGTCACATTTTTAGCTAATAAGAGCTGGCTTTTATATAGCACAGATGATCCTCACAACAACCCTCAGAGGCAGGTGATATTGTTATCCCAATTTTACAAATGAGGAAACTAAGCCTACAAGAGGTTATGTGACTTGCCTATAGTCACAAGCTAGTAGGCATGTCTGAGGAAAGATTTGAACTCAGGTCTTCCTGAGGACAAGTCCATACTCTCTCTACTGTACCACTTAGCTGCCTCAGTACATAAATGGTATTTTGTCAGGGGCAGCACTTGAACCCAGGTCTAACTGGCTTTAAGACCAGCCATTTCTCCATTACACCATGAGCTGGAAGGATAGTTAAGAGAACGTCTTAGCAGTCTAAGCATCCAAATCATTAGGACTTACGCTGAACACAGCTGAAACCTCTCTGCTGTCATTTTCCAAGAGACGGAGTCTTCGCCTCAACTCCTCTTGTAGACCAGGGTCAGGAAGGCCACTCTCTGGTTGTACCATGATGAGCTTCAAGGAAATGTCTGGAAGAGATTAGATTGTGGTCAGAGCCATCATTAGGCACTCTGGCACCTGGAGCAAATTTTCATTGCAGAAAAGGACAGAGTATGTGGCCCAAGTGAGGACCAGAAGAGATTGAACTCCAGGTCTAATAATGGTGCTAGAATCCTTCGCCATCTTCCCTGACTTCTGTTGGCCCATGACCCTGCCCTTTTCTGAGATCTGCTTTCCCTTTTAAACCCTATGGAGTAGGGGAGGAGTAGGCTGGTGAAGGATAGAGAGGGTCAGGTGTAGTGGTCTCTGGAATACAGCAAGGAAAAAAATACACCATTCTCCCACAGGATCCCTCTGGGTGTCAGTACCTGGGACAAGGATCGAGTCCTCTCATTGGAGTCACACATATCTAAGACACAGTGCTTAATCTCTGAATGTTGACAACAGTGATACCCTCCCAGAAGGAAGAAGAGTCTGTTTTCCTAGACTCAAGAACTCAGAAATCTCTACTTTCCCTGACCACTTAAGTCACTTACCTACAATAATTTTTAAATGAATTCCCTGGTGTTGTTTTTTGATGTCGTTTATTCCCCAGGCAGATGGATAAGTTTGGGATCATATCTCTTTGGTAGGTGCCTTTATTGTTGCTATTATTTGACCGAGGTAGGTGATACAGTGGATAGAGTGCTGGTCCTGGAGTCCAGGAGGACCTTTGTTCAGATCCAGCCTCAGACATTTACTAGCTGTGTGACCCTTGGCAAGTCATTTAACCCTGTTCACCTCGGTTTCTTCATCTGTAAAATGAGCTGAGAAGGAAATAGCTAACCACTCCAGTATTTTTGCCAATAAAACCCCAACTAGGACCATGAAGAGACAGACGTAACTAAAATGACTCAACAACAAAAAATGCAGCCTGATGGATAGAGAGTCAGCCTCCAAGCCAAAAAAGGCCTGGGTTCAACCACTGCCTCTGACATATAATGGCTGTGTGACCCTTGTTATTATAAGTGACGTGTGGGCAGGTCCCTTCCAATCCCAGTGCTCTAGGCAACTGTCTGTAACTATAATTTGAAGGAAAGGAGCTACACTGTCATAGGGAGTTTCTTCATGGGGGCATTCCCTTCAGGGGTGAGGAACCTGTGGCCTTGAGGCCTTCTAGGTCCTTGGGTGTGGCCTTTTGACTGAGTCTGAGTTTTACAGAACAAATCCTTTTATTAAGGGGATTTTTTCTGTATACCAAGGATATCCCTATTATATGATAAATGATTATGAAAAACATAGTGTTCAAATCAAGCACAGTTCAGAAAAAAAAAGTGTACTTGTTTGATTTTCTGATGCTTTTTTTTTTTGAAATTTTTTTCTGGAAAATCTTTTGTGTGTATCATGAATACTCTTAATGTCCTCCAGTGCTTTTTTCATGGCATGGCGGTGGCACCCACTACTTCGGAGGCTATGTGAGGGGACCACAAGCTCCTCCCAGGTTGGAAACACTTCAAGGTGTAGGAATGAACTCTAAGTCTGTTGTCCTGTGATTGGACAGGGTCCTCCTGACATTGCCATGGAATGAGGAGTATTTTGGCCACAGCAACTCCAGATGAAGAGTTGTTAAGTTACAGAGGGCTCACAATCTGGTCTGGCAAAGGGGACATTCACAGCAATAGAAGTACAGACCCTTAAACTATGGAAGAATTATCACAAGCGATGATAATAATGGTTGATGTGCATGCCTTGTCTGTCTATTGTGTTAATTAATATAAAATAAATGGACCAAGGAAGAACAGCCTTTCACATTGTGATATTTCATTGCTTCCAAAGTCCTCTGGGATAACTTCACTCCAGATCTCACTGAAGCTATCTATTATGGGAAATCAAAAATCATTGTTTTTGGTATTTATAATATTATTAATAGCATGATCATTATACATGGGGCAGCTGGGTGGTACAGTGGATAGAGCCCTGGGCCAGAGGTAAGGAAGACATGAGTTCAAATCTGACTTACTATGACTCTAGGCAAGTCACTTGACTCTGTTTGCCTCAGTTTCCTCATCTGTAAATTGAGCTGGAGAAGGAAATGGCAAACCAGTATCTTTGCTTAAGAAAACCCCAAATAGACACGAGTCAGACACTACTGAAACAAATGACTAATCTCAGATAATCACACAGATGATTCCATTAATCCTACATCATTCAGTTTCCATCCAAGGGGTGCTAGAACATTTATGCCTATGTCCTTTCTGACATAAAACAGGACACCACCATTTCCCTCCCCTTCCCAAGGAGGTTTCTACAAATTGGAACCTAGAATGAGGTTGCTCTCAGACTGTGGAAGCCAGGAATACCTAGAACCTATTTTCACAACTATGTAGGGACATATTCAGTGGCAGACTGTGACCAACCTACCTCCCACCAGAAGCCCCTAGAGGGAAACAGAGCAATGGATGGAACTTTGGACTTAAGGGTTTTAATCCTGCCTCAAATACTTACCAGCTGTGACCCTGGGTAAGTCAGCCTCAACTTCCCCATTTGTGAAATGAGAGAATTATAATGGATGGCCTTCAAAGTCCCTTTCTTATATGATCCTATGATCCTACAAGTTTGCTTTTCTGAAAAATGTTGGAACAGGTATCTCTGAGGTCCTTCCAGCTCTAACCTTCTCTATTCTAAGGGTTCTTCCTGTGTTCTATGATAATTTTGACAACCAACAAACCAGCATTGTGATATAGGGTGACAAAAAAGAAACATAAGCGTGGTAACTACTCTCCAGCAACCTCTGGGTCCATGTAGAAGAATCCTTTGGTCTTCAGAGATGAGCAAGTTATATAATCTAGTGGAAAGATCACTGGATTAGGGCTTGGAAGATCTGAGTTCTAATCCCACAATGCTACTTACTACCCCTATGACCTTGAACAAATTACTTCACTTACTGGCTTTCTGTTTCCTTGATCTATAAAAGGAGGAAGTTGGATTAGATGACCTTCCAGGCCCCGTTCAGCTAGAAAACTCAAGAGTCTATGACTATGAAAGACTAGTAACCCTACTGATTGTTATTTAAAAAAAAATAAAGACTACCTCAAGATCACACATGCTATTCGGTAAGAATAACATAGTTATTTTTTGATTCTTTGGTCTTTCATGGTGTGTAACATCAAGGAGCCTAAATAGATGAACTCCAAAATTAAGTCCCCCTTTTCTGAACTCCTGTATTTCTTACTGACTTTAGCTTCATTACTCATTGTGGCCTGGAAATGAAGGCTTTTATTATTGTTTATTTTAAATAAATATATTATTATTATTATTAATTAGTGAAGGCTTCATAGAGATGGCAGGGCTTGGACCAACCTCATTCCATAGCTTACTGAAAAAATTACATGTGGAGAAGGCCAGATACTGCGCCTTGAAGGGCTTCACCCTTTCAGTTCTGGAATTTCTGCTCTAAGACCCTGCTGATCTGAAGAGTGAGATTCTGACATGGCCAACTATATCTAGGAGGGCTCAAGCCATGCTTCCCTCCACGTCCTGGTCATCATCTCCTCATTTGCCTCACCCCTCCTTCCTACCAGCTTTCAGGTTCTAGAATCATAATCAAATCAACATAATCATTGCTACTAGAAAGGGTGTCAATCTCTTCCATTCATCATCCCATTCCCCCATCATTCCAAACCAAAGTGGCCACAACTCCACTAGTGGTGTTGTCTCCCCCATCAGGATATAAGCTCATTGAAAACAGATATTATCTTCACTTTCACATCTATATCCTAACCTCTTAGAATATAAGTGCCTAATAAGTGCTTTTTAATTCATTCATCCATTCATAAGCTTCTCTGATGAGCCTCAACAGATGTTTGACTTTGTTGGGAAACACTTCTCAATATCTAACCCAACTTCTTCTTTCTGTACTTTCTGTACTTCTGTACTTCATACCCTTCCTGTCCCTACTCTCACACAGGAACATATATGTCCGCTGCTTGCTGTCCCTCCCTTAATGGATGTAAAATTTCATTGCTACTTTGTAAGGCTATTCAGAGTTGAGATGTTGGCAATGTCCTGGAACACAGCACTAGAAGTGACCTGAGAGCTCAGATTGCCAGAGTTAGAAGAAATCTTATATTCCATAGAGCCCAAACCCTCCAATTTATAGATAAGGGAACTGAGACCTAGAGAAGGAAGTAAGTCAGCCAAGGTCACAGCATGTTACTATTTGGCAAAACTTCTGAAAATTTTCTTGTTCTAAATACAAAAGGCATCATTTAGCTTACTAACTGTTACCCCAAACAGAAATTGTTGTCACAACATATGATAAGTTTACAGAGATGCTTGGGTTTATTTTGCCTAATCCATGAAAGGACATTTTGTTTCTAAATTAAATACAGGGGAATATTTGTGGTTACTCACCAGCCATTCAAAGGACCAAACAAAACACCCCAGGAAATCACCATTCTCTTCCTATACTCACAGTATTCCCTCTTCCATCTGTCCACGGAAAGCTTGTCCTTCTTACTTTCCTGTAGGACCTAACTCATGGAGCCTTTCCTCATTCCAGGCATGTAGAAGATGAATCAGGGAATGACTATTTGTGTATAAAAATAGCTTTTTTTCTCTATTGCAAACAGACTTACCCCAGGTACTTTCTAAATAGTGAATCTCCTGGGTGTATTTAAATTAAAAGTAAACTTTGATGAGCTTCTCCAGGAACACCCCTGTTATAGGAAGTGAGGAAAACCTGCATTGTATCAAAGATACATAGACTCTGTGTGGGGGTTTGGAGAGGGACGAGCCACGATCTTAGACATAGCTTTCTACAGAAAGGAAGAGCCAAAGAAAAACAGAAAGGATCCCATGTTTCATCTAAGCCTAGATTATGAGCCCAAGTACTACTACCTTAAACAGAGTAATAATGAAAATTTGGAACTCAAAATCTTATGAAAATGAATATTGAAAACTATCTTTACAAGTCATCGGAAAAAATACTAAGTGCAAAAAAATAAATATTTTTTTTTAAATAGAGTAATGATGTGATAAAAGTGACTTTAGAATTTAGATTGTAAATCTGAACTAGACATTTTGGAGTCCAGGAAAAGCAGCATGAAAGTAAAGCAACTTGTTCCTTTATGGTGTGAAAATAATGAATGAAATAATTAGGACATTCAGTTAGTCAGTAAACATTTATTAAGTGCCTGCTATGTGCCAGGCACTGTTCTAAGCACTGAGCTAAGTTGTTCCTTGTGGGTACTGCTAAAGCAATGCATGTGTTAAATATATGCACCTTCTAAATTTCTGTGACCAGCACAAAACTCTAGTTACCCCACCCTAGTTAAAGCTCTGCCACTATGTAATGCTTGGTACCTGTTGGAAAAGTCCCCATCTGGCCAAGAGATGTCCCCACAGTGCCCCTGCAGCCATCAGAGAGCCGAGTATCTGTAATAAAAAAAGAATTGTGAAAGTGAACAAAGTTTTACAACAAGATTAAGAATACCGAACTTCAGCAGCACATAGAGTACTGAAGGTTCCTCTCTCTCTCTCTCTCTCTCTCTCTCTCTCTCTCTCTCTTTCTGTCTCTCTCTCTCTTTCTGTCTCTCTCTCTCAGAACTGGAGGTAACCTTCAAGACAGTCTAGTCCAATACCATGATTTCCCAGGGAGACAAAGGCCCAAGGATCAGAATTAACTGGCCCAAGTCCATACAGTGAGTTAGCAGCTGAATCTGGCCCAGAATCCAATGCTTTTACAGCTACCATGCTTTCTCTCTTAAAAGAAAATTCTGTTATGGTACTATTCCTACATACACACACACACACACACACACACACACACACACACACACACACACCCTACCACCACCACTACCACCACCACCACCACCTTTCCTTAAATCTCTGCTTGCTTGCTACACACTAGAGAAATTAGGTCATTACTGTATATGGAATATGGGTCTGATGCTGGACTTTGTCCATTGTTGAAGAACGAGCTTTGATTAAGTCTAGAGAGACGTCTACCTGAGTTCACAGGATAGTCGGTGATCAGACTGTAGCTATGGTACCATACTACAGAGTAGAGTGTAGTGAACAGAGAGCTGGTCTTGGAGTCAGGAATACCTGGCACAAAGTCCTGTCTTGGTTGTGACCCTGGGCAATTTACTTAACCCTTCAGTACCCAAACAATCCTCAGAAACTATAAAATTTAATGGAGCTGATCTTCATTGAGTAGACATTCACAACCTAGGGCTCCCTACACTGATGAAATCTTGTGTGTGTGTACATGTGTATGTGTGTGTGTGCATATTTATGCATACATACACACATGCATGAATATACATGCATATGAATGTATGTAGGTATATAGATATATGCATATATTTACATATATGCATGTGTATATGTATGTGTGTTTATGTTGTATATGTGTGTATGTACTATGTATGTATTGAATGTCTATAAACACATATATACATATTATCTATCTGATATCTATCTTAAAGCCAGTGATCTTTGAGAGTTGCTAAATTGTAGCTTTTCTCAGCAATACAAGGACCAAAAACAATTCCAAAGGACTCATGATGGAAAACGCCATCCACATCCAGAGAAAGAACTATGGAGTCAGAATGCAGAGCGAAGCAGACCGTTTTCTTTTTTTGTTTTTCTTTCTCATGGTTTCTCCCATTCATTATAATTCTTCTATATAACATGACTAATATGAAAATATGTTTAATAGGAATGTAGGTGTAGAGCCTATATCAGATTGCAGGCTGTCTTGGGGAGGGAGGGAGAGAAAATTTAAAACTTGTGGAAGTGAATGCTGAAAACTAAAAATAAATTAATTATTTAAAAAAGAGAGAGTTGCTAAGTTGAATAAGCTTTATGATCTGCCTCGATAAAACAGTCCTCACCATATGACTTTACACATCCTTGAAGCACAGAAGTATATGGGGAGGGTACGACTTGAGCTCCACTGGACAGAGACTCAGAATGTACTGACTCCAGATTCAAGGACAATGTTGCTGGTCTCATTAAACCCCGACCTTGTGCTGCTTCCTTCTCATCAGCCTCTCTTTCTTCTCAAAATTAGAACTAGAGACTTTGCTTAAAATATTTTTTTCCTTGTGTGGCTGACCTGTTTAAACTCTTGCTAGCTCCCCATTGCCTGCCAAAGAATGCTGGATTCAGAATCAGGATACCTTGGTTTGCATCTCAGCTCTGTCATTTCCTCTGACCTTAGACTTGGTTCCTTAACCTCTCGGGGCTTTTTCCTGATCTATCAAATGAATGTACTGGACAAGATGACCTCTACGGTTCACTTCCCTCACC
The DNA here is from genome assembly GCF_011100635.1 of Trichosurus vulpecula. Lineage (NCBI taxonomy): Eukaryota > Metazoa > Chordata > Mammalia > Diprotodontia > Phalangeridae > Trichosurus > Trichosurus vulpecula. Next base: position 206,280,455 of record NC_050578.1, on the reverse strand, counting down.
CCTCACCTCTAAATTCATAATTCTAGAACTCCCATGCTTGACACTCAAGACCTCTCCAATGTGGCCACACTATTCTCTTATGCACGAGCAATTCCCTCCAAGGACAGCTATTTAGTGCTCCTCTACTCACTCTGTTCCCCTGGAAGACCCTGTTCCCATCTCCTGATTGATCTAAATCCTTCCTCCAAGCAGTAGAATGAGGTTTGGTAGAAAGAGTACCACACCTACTGTCAGAAAGACCCAAGATCAAATCCAGCCTCAGACATTTACTAGCTATGTAAAGTCAATGATTAACCTAAATGCCTCACCTCGGTTTTCTTATCTATAAAATAAGGATAATGATAGCACCTATCCCTTATTATGAGAACAAAATAAGATATTTGTAAAGTGTTTAGAAAACCTCAAAGTGCTGTATAAATGTGATGATTATGAAGATGATGATGACGATGATGATACAACCCCTTACCAACATGTTTTGGCTTTGTACTTCTGGTGCCTAGCATAGTTCCATACCTACATCTGGCACTTAACAACGTTTGCTTAATAGACTGAATTGATTTGGCATCCTCAGCTCACATTACCTTTCCCCCTCCCCAGGCTCTAGCTCAGGCTGATTGGCCTCAGCTGAACATTCCTCTGGCCTCTAATCCGTACCACTAGTGTCTTAGTGGTCTCACAGCTGTTTTCTATCTCCCTTAAGACTGAATTGCAAACTAAGCTTCCAGATGGTGAGGCAGGTCTCAGGGTACTCATTGCCTCCACCCAGGCCCCAACTCTCTAGTGCTTTCATACCCATGATCCCCTTTCATCCCCATGACAACTTTATACGGTCAGTAGGATAAGTATGATTGCACAATGCTCCCTATCCATTGAGGAAAATGAAGGTCAGAGGGGTTTTATAAGTCACTTACCCAAGGTCGCCTAAGTGGCACAGACCACTTGAAGTCAGCTCCCCTCTCCAGAGAATTTCGAACTTAAATTTAAAAAAAAAATTAATACTAATTTTTTACATTTAATTGGGAAATATTTAAAGAAATTTTTAAAAAAAATTAAAAAATAAAATGTATAGGTTCAAATTCTAAGCTGTGCCACTCACTGGCTGTGAGATTTTACTTTCTCACAACTGTCTTAGTCCTGACTGGAAACCAACATACATATGCCTTTTCAGTAATATTTTAATATTTAATTTAATGTGGGACTTTAAAATGAACTCCTTGAAATGCTTCTGTCTGTCAGAGACCACTTGACAGAAATAACACTGGATTTAGAGTGAGCTGTGTGACCACGATCAAATTACCTAACCTCTCTGATTCCCACTTTGTTCTGCTTTAAAGCAGAGAAAATAAGCCTCCCTCTGCCTCCCTCAGAGTGGTTGTATGGTTTGAGAGAAATAACATATGTGGAAGTACATTATAAACATACTACATGGGACATAAGTAGAGTTCTATTGTTGTAACTGCTTTAATGAAATCAGTAGATCTGGACTCAAGTCTGGTCTCCACCACCACTCACTAGCTATTCAACCTTTAGCAAATCACTTCTACTCTTTGGCCTCAGTTTTTCTATCTGTAAAATGGAGTGGGGGGCACGAATGCATCATAAAAAAATGATGACTGAGAAATTCATGGAAACTTGGAAAGGCTTGTGTGAAACAATGCATAATGAAGAAAGAAGAATGAGGAATTATAATAAACAAAAGATAGTAACGATGGAGCTAAATTCAGATGAACTGTGATAGACAATCTCAATTTCAAAGAGATGATGAAGCACACTTCCCTCCCTCAGTAGAAATGTGGGGGACTATGGGTAAGGGGTGTACCATACACAATCAAGGCAAAGTTGATGTTTCCATTGGTTTTGATAAACTCTTTTTCTTTGTTACAAGCAAGGCTTCAAGGGAAGGATGGGACCATACCTGGTCATGTTCCACACACAGGTCAAGACAAGGTGGGATGTGTGAACTACTTTCTAAGAATTCAAGGGAGAGGTGGGGGTGGGGAGTATATACTAGGAAATGACTGATAAAAGTAAGAGGCATAAATATTTGTGTCTTGTTTTGCATCAGACTTGTTATTTTTTTGGTGCGGGATACACCTTGTGAAGGAACACCGTGATACAATTCATAATCTCAGAGAATTGGGGGATGGGGATGGATGAGCACAGACAAATTAAGTACCTTGCTTAGGGTCATACAGCTAGTATGTATCAGGTGGGCCTTAAACTCAGGTTTTCATGACTTTGAGGCCACCTCCTTATGAATTGTGCCATGTTACCTCTCACTAAAACTTAAAAATAAAGTAAAATGGGGTAGGGAGAGGAAGGGAGAGAAGGTAATTATACTAGACTATAAAGTCTTTCTCCACTCTAAATCCTATGATCCTTTATTTTGTTTGGCTACAGTATATTTCTGTAAAACGTTCAGAGAGAACAGCTCTTAGTTTCACACAAAAGACAGTTCCCACAAGCCACCACTCTCTCCTCCCACTTGACTGCCAGTGATGGAAAGCTCCCATTTGAACTGGGTGTTTGGTTGGTATCTCAGAGGGATTTAACAGGACAAATATCAACACAACAGGGTAGTTTTCCTCTCTCACCTGGAGGTGGAGAGAGAGAAAAAATAAAACAAAACCAATGCAATAATTCTAAGGCTATCAACTGGGGCCAGCTTTAGTTTGGCAGATTTTCAGCCCTGGCAAGGGAATGAGCTGAGCTCATGAGGTGTTCAGACAAGGCTGCAAATCGTGTCATTTCCTAGCCAAGCTGCCACCTATCTCTCTTGGTCCACTTCCCCTGGTGAGTCATAACCACACGGGGAGACAGGCAGCTGGAGCAAGCTCTTATCTTGTCCCTGCTCGTTTGCAGAAGTGGAGAAAGAGCCTTCCTCAGATGCAGCAGGTCTAGTTTGAAGCTTGGATTTTGTAGGATCTGAGGTTGGAGAGCTACAAGAGATCAATTCGTCCAAGAATTCTTAACATTTTATGTGTCACGAGCCCCTGTGGCAGTCTGGTGGAACCTTAAAGACCCCTTCTCAGAACCCTACTTTAAAATGCATAAAAGAAAATGCATAGGATTATAAAGGAAAACCAATTATATTGAAATACAGTTATCAATATATGTATTTAAAAAAAAGGTCATGGACCCAATATTAAGAATACCTAAATCCCACTCCCCCACGCCCATTTTAGAGTGTTAAGAACTGAGGCCCAGAGAGGAGACTGGAGGTGTTTGTGGTGACCCAGATAAATTCTCTAGCTGACGAAGCTAAGAGCTCCACCTACAATGACTGGTTTACAGGCTGACGCTTTTGTAAGGATACCTGTTCCTAAAGACTGGAAGGGCTCTTCTGGGCTACTCAGAGAAGGAAAAACCATGTAGAAATAGACCTTCTCAGTTCCCCTGGATGGAACCAAAAGCCCAGCTGCCTTAATCAAGGAACGAAGGTCAAGTGGGTGGAGAGGTAGCACGGTGTAGCTAACCGACCTCCTAGCTTTGTTATTAACTTAGTGTGGCCTAGTATAAGCCCCTTTCCCTCTTTGGGCCTCAGTTCATGCCTCTGTAAAAGGAAGGGAGTGACAAAAATGATCTCAAAGGTCTGTTCCAGCCCTGAATCCTATGATTCTAAGAACCTATAGCAAAACACCAATGTATTAAATCTGTGAGTCTGACACTGAAGGAGCGTGCCACACCAGTCAACTGCCTGTTGTATTAGCCTCCTAGTCCCATCCAAAAATCATCACTGGTACATGCAGTTGGTCCACATCATCCCCCACATCTCTACTATCCCACTCCAACTTGACTGTTATCCCTAAGCCCATTCCAATATGCCTTTTGGAATCTCTGTTCTATTAGCAATAAAGTCTTCAATGTCTTAAAGCTTTCAAAATAATGGAAACCCTGCTCTCCTCATAAGGATAGATATTATATCCCCAGCAACCCTCTGGCTTCTATTTCTCTTGATACTCCCAATCTGCAAAGCTAGAAGAGAATTTATCCAGTTAACAGAATCATAAAGGGGCCTCCGATGGCATCTATTATAACCCTTGCCTAAGCAGAGCACCTCCCTCACTCTGCACATTACTTCTACTAATGTCTCACTATCACCTCCTTTACTCTGGATGTTTTTATTTCTATTAATGCAGTATTGGGGTTGGTTTTTTTTTTTCTTGGTTGCTGAATAATACTGCTGACTCACTGAATATAAAGACTACCTGTATCCTTAAGTTTTGTTTATAATGACCCCCACTCTATATTCTGTACTTCTGCAAGTAATTGTCTAATCTAAATTCAGAACTGCCTATTTATCTCTATAAAATTTCTATTATTGGGGGCAGCCAGGTGGCACAGTGAACAGAGCACTGGACCTGGAGTCAGGAGGACTTGAGTTCAAATCTGGCCTCAGACACTTGACACACACTAGCTGTGTGATCTTGGGCAAGTCACTTAACACCAATTACCCTGCCTTTCCCCCTCCAAAAAAAAAATTCTGTTATTGCCAGCCTACTGTTCCCAGCCTGTTGAGATCCATTGGCTTATGATCTTCTCTACTCTACTCCCTGCATTCATTCAGAGCAGCAAGGGGGCACAGCGGATGGAGCACTGGGCTTGGAATAAGGAAGATGTGAATTCAAACCCAGCCTCAGACATTTCCTAGCTATGTAACCCTGAGCAAATCACTTAACTTCTCAGCCTCAGTTTTCTCATCTATACAATGGGGATAACAGCAACCTTAAAAGATTGTTGTGAGGCTCAAATGAGATAATATTTGTAAAGTTCTTAGCACAGTGCCAGGAACACACTAGAGGCTTAATAAATGCCTATTCCCTTCCCCCACATACTCTTATTCTTTAGTCCTTATATGAAGATAGGGGCTCAATAAAGATTTTTGATTTGAATTGAATGCAACAGGGGTTAGGAGAGATCCCTAGGACAGGCTACATCCTTCCAGGCTATGACTGTTCCCTTCTCTACCACCTCTATGTCTCCACATAGAGCCAGTTTTTAATCTACCTAATTTTACTATCATCATGCACCATTCTCCATCTTGCCCTAAAGGATATGATGATAGATTGTCAAAAATCTTCCAGAAATACAGATAAATTGTGTTGTTATATATACAACATTTTCCTGATCTAGCTAACCTTTTTTGTGTGGATGACAGTGGGGGGAAAGTCTGAACCTGGGATTTTGTCAGGGTGGGAAATCCCTGCTAAGGAAACTCCCTGGCTCATGTAACTCCTCTGCATCTTATTAATCTTAAAGAGTTACCCAGACCACTTGCTTATGGTCACATAGTCTATATGTATTGAACCTGGGACTTCCTGAGCCCAAACCAATCAACCCTCTACACACCATACCACAACGCCTCTGCCAAGTCTGATGACCATCTCAAAAACAGGAAATGAGATTAGTCTCAAACGATCTGTTTGCAATGAAGTCAGCTTAGTTCTTAGTGAGAATTGATTCCCTAAGCACATGCAAACCATCCCATTAATAATATGTCCTACAGTTTTGTCAGGAATTGACACCAAGCCCATAGTCAATCTTCTGAAAACTTTACCTTCTTCTTTTGAAGAAAGAAAAAGGGAGGATCTCTAATCTCTAATCCCAGAATTTAGGTACGGGAAGGCCCACTAATTTTACAGATGAAGTAATCATGGACCATAAAATTGAGTGACTTGATCACGATCACACAGGCAGATTCAGTTCTAGATCTTCTGGCTCCCAATCTAATTCTTTTTCCTCTGTACCATGTTGCCAGCGCCTTTCTACCTCCTTACTTTTCAAATATTTCCAACTTGGCACAGCCATCAAAAAAAAAATCACAGAATTCTCCAGCTGGGAGATGTTTTCAAAGCCATCCCCAACTTCCAGGACACCTGACCAATGGTCATCCAAGCTCTGCTTGAAGACCTTCAATGAAAGAGAGCTTACTACCTTCCAAGGCAGCCCATTTCACTTTGGGACTGTTCCAATTATTGGAAAGCTCTTTGGGACATCAAGCTTAAATCCACCAATGTCTGTCTCCTGGTTCTTTCCTCTGGAGCCAAGCAGAACAAATCTAATACTTCTTCTGAGGGTGGGACTTCAAACACTCAAGGAGAACCCTCATGTCCCCCCTGAATTTTCAAGCTAAATACCCTCAGTTTCTTCAGCTGACCTTCATACAACATGGACTCCAGATTATACTGTCCATTTAGCAACGTGGAATACAATATGGTCAAACTGTGCCCTTTGAATTGACTGAAAGAAGCTTGAGAGTCTCTCAGAATTGTTGTCTTATCAATTCACTTTGTCTTGGTTTTGAATTCCTTCTAACTGTTTTTGTTCACAACATCAAAGAATTTCAGAGTTCACAGACTATCAGAACAGGAAGGGGAGCAGATTTTAGAGAAACTTCCTAACCATTGAAGCTGTCCCAAGCCAGAAAGCATTAGCCTTGATAAGCAGTAAGTTTCTCGTCACTGGATGTGTACAACTGGATGCCAGAATGCTATTTCTCTGCATGTTCAGTGAATGAATGAAAAACGAATGTCAGCATTTATTAAGCATTTATTATGTGTCAAGCACTGAAGATACAAATAGAAAAATCCAGATAGTCTCTGCTCCCAAAGAGCTCATAACCTTGAGCTAGAGAGCAAATATTGAGAGCGTTCAGTCAAAGGGCAGATGGGGAGACTCAGAAATACTAAGGGTTCAGAACCAGGGAGGATGGCAAGGGCCATGGGTCCTTGGGGTTCCATAGAAGAAATTCCTGACAAGTAGGACTAGATAGGTTCTGAGACCCTTTCCTAATGTGAGATTCTGGTATTCCCACAATTGAATATATGAAGGATCTGTAATTTTATCAGCTGAGATAAATCCCAGTATGAGAACTCCCATTAATGAATCTTCCTATGATTCGGTAGGTAAGTTGAGGGGGGTGAGATGTGAAATGGCTGGAGTCAACCAGCGTCAGAGGCAGAATTTGAACCCAAGTTTTCTTGATTCCAATCTCAGGTCCCAATCGCTCTGTGCTGCTGCATCTTCTAACACCTCATGCCAGTGTGACAATTAATACATTGCCCCTACTCTACCCAGGCATCTACACCTGACTATATCCTGCAGGGCAATGGACAGAGTCTTTCAGGAACCATCCAATCAAACCAGGCTGATAGCTGCTACCTAGATTCTGTGAAGGGTTATTTCTGCATGGGACATGGGACATGGGACAAGTACTGAATTATGTGGTTACTATTCAGCTACATCTAAAAAGGTGTTCACCTTCTTTTATCAGGGCTACTGAAACCCCACATAATAACATTATCCTGACAACTATTGTGTTTTCTTTACATGCTTTTCAGTTGTGTCTGACTCCTCATGACCCCTTTGGGAGTTTTTTTTCGCCAAAGATCCTGGAGTCATTTGCCATTTCCTTCCCCAGCTCATTTTATAGATGAGGAAACTGAGATAAACAGGGTTAAGTGACTTTCCCAGGGTCACACAGCTAGTAAGTGTCTGAGGCCAGAGTTGAACTCATGAAGATGTATCTTCCTGCCTCCAGGCCCAGCACTCTATTCACTGACCCACCTAGCTATCCAACAACATAGTAGGTTTATTTATGGCTTTAGTTTGATAACATTTATTGCATATTACTTTACAGTTGGCCAAATGCTTTGTGCATGTGATGTAATTTGATCCTCAGAACAACCCTGTAAAGTGGGTTTACTGTATCTATTTTACGAATGAGGAAACTGAAGCTAGGAAAGGCTGAGACTTGCTTGGGGTCACACAGCTAGCAAGTGTTCGAATCAGGATTTAACTCAGGTCTTCCTGACTCCAAGTCCAGCACTGAGCCACTTGATCTCCAAAAACAACCCTCTGAAGTCACTAGTACAAATAGTCAGAAGACCTGCTTTAACGCTTACTAGATCTGTCAACAGAGCTGTCACCTTATCTCCCTAGGCTTCAGTTTCCTCATTCATCCCAAAGGAATAACACTACTTGATAATCCTAATAGTAAGTGAAGTTTATATACTGTTCTCAAGTTTGCAAAGCACTTTTCATGCATCATGTCACTTGAGCTTCACGACCACCTTGGGAGGTAGATGCTGCACCTTTGGTTATCCTCATTTTACAGGTGAGGATGGTACAGCTGAGGTAGGTTATTAATAACAAGTTATTAATAACTTGTATATATGATCATGCCCCTAATAAGTGTCAGAGGTGGGATTTGAACCCAGATCTTTGAGCCTTCAAGTCCAGCCCATTCCATCATGAGACCTCTTCCATGCTACCTCTCTTGCTCTCTCTCTCACAGGATCTTTGGAAGGAAAGCACTTTGGGAAATATAAAATGCTTTAGGAACAGGAGCTATTGTCATCAGATCATTTTGACAAATGGTCAAAAATTGAGGCTAAGAGGTTAAGTGACTGCTCCAAGGTCACAGAGCTAGTAAGTGATAGATTAGGACTCAAATGCAGCTGCCTTATCTTCTCAGGGTAAAAATCACCAGTTCCTTCAACCAGGCCAGAAGATTTGGAGTAGAAGTAGGAGAGAAGGGGGACAGCATAGCTGTCTTCAAGTATGAGGAAGGGTGTAATGTAGAAGAGAGTCATAACTTGTGATTGGTCCCTGCAGACAAAACTAGAAGGTCAATGAGTGGAAATTTCAAGGAGGCTGACTTCCATATAATAAAAGAAAGTACTTCCTAACAGTTAGGGCTATCCAACCATTGAATGAAATGAACCACTTGGTGAGGTATTAAGGTCCCCATATAAGATCATGGATGACGATAAATCTAGGTCTGGAAGGAAGCTCAGAGGCCCGCTAACCCAACCCCCTCATTTTGCATATGAGGAAATAGAGGCCAGGGTGGTTAAATGACTTGACTTGGAAAAGGTCTCTCTCTCTCTCTCTCTCTCTCTCTCTCTGTCTCTCTCTCACACACACACACACACACACACACACACACACACACACACACACATACACACAGAGTAAACGTCAAAAGTAAGATTTGAACTCAGGTTCTCTGACTCCAAAGCTAGTGCCCTTTCCATTATACCATGTTATATTAATAACAGATTACATTTTTATAACATTTCAAGATTTGCAAGGCATTTTAAATACACTATTTTATTTGATCCCCTTAACAGATCTGTGAGGTAGGCATCTATTAGCTTCAATTTACAGATAAAGTAACTGAAGCATCAAGAGGTAAGTTACTTATCCAAGGTCACTCAGTAATAAATATCAAGGCTAAACTAGATTTCCAAGAGCTTCTTCTACTTGGCAGTTTCCACAACTCTGTGACTGGGGGAATTCTCTAAAACCCCCAAAGTTGCTTCTCACACGGTCTGTTCCTATTAGGCTCTATTCACTCAGGCTGCCTTGGGGATAGGTGGCAAATTTCTCCAACTTTTTCTCACTGGCACCCTTTTAAAAAAGCCTTGTCCTCATGGTGCGGTGAAAAAAAAATGTGAACTTGGATTCCGTAGACTTAGGTTTGAGCCCTGGCTTTGCCTTGCTAGTTGTGTGACTTGGGAAAGCCTGCCTTATTTACTGCCTTAGTTTCTTAATCTATAAAGTGAGGGAGTTGGATTAAATCAAGGTTTTTAATCTTTTTTTTTTTTTTTATCATAGTCCCCTTTGGAGATCTGGTGACATCTATGGACCTCTTCTCAGAATAACGTTTTTAAATGCATAAAATAAAATTCATAGGATTACAAAGGAAACCAATTATATTGAAATACATTTATCAAAATATATAAAAAAACACAAGTTCATGGGCCTTAGGTTAATAACCCCTGGATTACATGATCCCTAAGGATATCTCTTTTAGCGTTCCATTTTAGCATATTATACAGGTTATGACCTAAGCTTTCTTCCAGTTCTAAATATCTGTCCTTCTGTGTTCTAAAGACCCTGATGCTTTAAGATTCTGTGATCCTAGCATTCTTTATTCTCTTAACAATAAATGTTATACTTCTTCTCCCCATCCCTTGACTATACCTGTACTTTTAGAAAGAAAAAATATTCTGACTAGTAGAAGATATCTGTCTCCCTATGAGGAAGAAGATGAGAGGAAAAACAAACAAGAGAAAAGGAAAACCGGGGCAGGAAAACACCAGGAGAGATGAATGGAGTTCCTACCCATCTTTCCTGACACAAAGGTTTCTTCATTCTCTTTTTCTCCTGGAAGCTTGGGAGCCTTGATGGGTCTAGTTGGTCCCTGAAGTCCATCAAGAATATTCCTCCTCCAATCCTGGTCTTTCCTTTCCAAAGACCCCATTGGCTTCCTTCCCATCAGAGGAGCCAAGCGCTGCTGCCATCCCTCCTCCTCTTCCTCCTCTTGGTTAGCCCGGGGCTCGATGTCTGGGATGAAGCATTTTACTGTTGCATCAGCCGGGACCACCAGCCCTTCCATGACTTGTGGATTCACTCCTTGCTATAGGATCTGCATGACCAGCTGTCCAAAGGAAAAAAGAAAGAAAAAAAAACCCACTGTTTTCAGAGAGGAGGACCTCCTAGGGAAATATCCTGTTGTTGAAAAATCACCATCAGGAGAACAGGAAAGAACTTTCCTTCCTTTCTTCCCAATTATGTGCAAACACTGGGATTCCATGTGTCCTGTCTGACTCGTCCATCCCCAGTAACATGGGGGCCCACTGCATGCTTCCACAGACAGCTCACACCCCCTACGAGGCTCAATCACCAAGCAGAAACACAGAACAGCAGAGATACTCACTTTACAGATCAGAAAACTGAAACTCAGAAGGATGAGGTGACTTCCCTAAGTTTTAAATATTATAGAAGCAACAGCAACTGACATTTACATATTGCTTTGGGTTTACAATGCTCTTTTCTCGCACCAACCCCTTGAGGTAGATGAAACAAGTGTTACTGTCAGCATTTTAGAGGTGCCAAAGATCAGAGAATTAGAGAATGTCAGAGTCCCAGACTAAAACCCAGTCTTATATCACATGCTTCAATCCATCCATCAATAAGGAGTTGTTAGTTACTTGCTAAGTGCCAGAGGCTCTGCTAGGTGCTGGAGATGCAAATACTAAGAATAAAACAACCCCCACTCCCAGGAAGCTTTCAGTCTCATAGGGAAGGTAATGACCTTGACCTTTGGTAATGAATCTATCTCTTCACCTATAAAATGATAATAGTAACACTTGTTTTATCTACCTCACAAGGCTGGTGTGAAAAAAGGGTGTTATAAATTTTAAAGCAATATATAAATGTCAGTTGTTGTTGCTGTTATAATAATAATTATAGGCAGCTAGGTGGCTCAGTGGTTAGAGCACTGGGCCCAGAGTCAGGAAGACCCGAGTTCAAATCCATCCTCAGACACCTACTGGTTGTGTGACCTTGGGCAAGCCACTTAATCTCTGTTTACCTTAATCCACGGGAGAAGGAAATGGTAAACCAGTCTAGTGTCTTTGCCAAGAGAACCCCACATGGGGTCATGAAAAGTAGGACATCACTGAATAAAAATGAAATAATATAATTTCAAGTGTTCAATTGAATTTAAAAATTCATTCAATAAGAATAGTCGTAATTTAGTATTTCATTACATCACCACGATGGCCTAGAGAGGTAGGTGATATTACTATCCTCATTTTACAAATGAGAAAACTGAGGCAGACAGAGGTGAAGTAACTTGTCCAAAGCTAGTAAGTGTCTGAAGCCGAATTTGAACTCGGGTCTTCCTGACGTTAAGCCCAGTACTCCAACCACCGTGACCCTCAGCTTCTTAAATATAAAGTCCATGAATAAAAATGTAAACAAAGTTGTGAAATGCAAGGTAGTTTAGGAGAGAGGGTACTAGCTATTGAGGGGGCCAGGAAACACTTGATGCAGAGGATGGCACCTGAGCTACATCTTAAAGAACAGAGAGATTCTAGGAGGCAGAGAGAAGGAGAGAGTGAATGGGGGCATAGGAGACAGCCGTCATAGACACAGAGAGAGGAGACGAAAGGTCGTGAGGGAGGAACAGAGAGGAGGGCAGTTTGGTTTGGGGAAGACCCCAGATGTTTTCCTTCATTGTCACTGAAGCCCTCCTTTCCTCATGCCCCTCTTGGCCCTTTCTCCCCACTTTCAGCCCCAGATTGGTCTACCATCCCTGGGTAAACAGTGACAACAAACATTCCAACTCTGCCTTTCTCTTTCTCAGTGACTCCATGATTATAAAGCATCTCAGAATATTAAAACTGGAAGAGATCTCAGATATCGTTTAGTCCAACTTCATTTTACAGAAATGAGATGACCAAAGCATGATTTAAAACTAGAAGGGACCTTTGTGGTTATCAAGTCCAACCATGTCATTTTATAAACGAGGGAATTGCAACCCAGGAAAAGGAAGTGGTTTGTCTAAGAACAAAGTGATAGTTAAATGGCAGAGCAAGGATTTGAAAAAATGTTTTTAAAAACATTTTAAAAATACTTAATAGTCTATGTACAGTAGAGAAAGGTTTGGTTTTTTTTTTTAAAGCAGCTATTTTTGGGAACTGAATTAAAGTAGCGAGCATCAGCTTATCTTCTGTAGGCTCGCTGAAAGCATCCTCAGGATGATCCGTCTCTAGAGTACTTCATCCTGTCTCCACAAGGTTTTTATTTCTTTTACGAGGCCTGTCTAGTTTAGAATCTCTTCTATACAAAGATTATGAATATTTGGCATGGGGATATTTATTAACAATGTTGTATTAAATTTTTATGGATTAATATTATGTCTAGGAAATTGTGGACAACTGTTTGGGAGTTTTTGGTTTTTTTGTTTTGTTTTTTTTAGGGTGTGTGTCCACACCCAATTCTAGTACAGTTTACTTGTTGAAATTCTTAAGGCTATTTTAAGGTCTGTATTTCTGGTACAGAAATTTGACATCCCTGAATTTGTGAAAGATGGTGAGCTTCTGATGTATAATTTAGGCCACCAGGTTATGCCCTGCTGAGCATTTTGTAGGTGCTAAATTTTTAATCTGCATTGAAGCATCACCAGTTTCTTCCATTTCCTTACATAATCTGCAGTGATTAATTGCAACTTTTAAACTTATTATTATATTAGTTTGGATCTTGAATTTGGTCATTGTGGGGGAGCCTGGGTATGGTTCCAGGTGGGGAAACTCGCTCCATTGATACAGATTAACAATTTATTTGTAATTTAAATTCTTAGAGAATTACTCAGGCTTATTGAGAGGTTAAGTGAGGGCCCACATTCACACAGCTAGTATGTATCAGAGATGTGAATGGAACTCAGGTCTCATTCCACAGCTGGGCCTCTATTCACATTATTTAATAGCTCCCTCATGTATTTTATATAAAATTATCAGATTATTGGTATTACTGTGGGCTGCTCTTCCTCTCAGACTCTTTCCCCCTTTGGATTTTGTGGCACTGCTCTCTCTTGGTTAATCTTAGTCTCTTTTTGTCAGACATCAGCCTTTTCTTGACCTCTAATTAAGTGTTAGAGCTCTGTCTTGGACCTTCTCTTATAGCTATACTTTCTCCCTTGTGATCTCCCCTGTTCCCATGAGTACAATTGTCACACCTATGCAGATGGCTCCTAATTCTACCTATCAAGCCCTCACCCCACTCTTATGCTCCAGCACCACACCATCAATCGCTCAAGGACATCTCCTCCTGGAGGTCCTATCAGGATCTCAAAATCAGTATGTTTAAAATGTGATTTTGTCTATTACCCCCAAAACGTTCTCCCTTCTCCAAACTTCTCTGCTTCTGTTGGAATCTATCCATCCAGTTACCCAGGGTTGTCACCTTGGAGTCATCAACTCTTCTCTTTAGCCTTTACAACATAGCTAGTCAATTACCAAGTTTTGCTGCCTCTAACTCCCCAATACCTTTCTTATCAATTTCTGGTCCACACATAACCTCTACCCTATTTTAGTCCCTCAACACCTCCAACCTGGGTCATTGCAATAACCTCCTAATTCATCTTCCAATCTGTCCTCTACACAGCTGCCCAAATGATATTCCCAAGATACAGATGTGATCATGTATATAATAACCTTACTCAGAATCTTCATTGTTTCTTATTGACTATTGTAAAAATCTGGCATGTAAGGCCATCCTCAATCAGAATCCTCATGTATTTTCATATATCCCCCACATGCATTCTCCATCCTAGGCAAAATGGCCTGGTAGCTTATTACACATGCATGATAAGCCATCTCTTGCCACCAAGGGCTTTGCACAGGTCAGCGGCATTTCCTCTCACTGCTATGTCTTAAAATCTCTAGTTACCAACAAGACACATTTCAGGTGCCACCTCTTACTTAAGACCTTCCCTAATTTCCCTATTTATGCATGCTCTTACCTTCCTGAGACTACTTTGTATTATTTGTACACTTTTATCCCTGGCTCTGTTCCTCCCACCCCACCCCCAGGTGAACATAATCTCCTTGATGTCAGAGATAACTGGTTTTGTTTTTTCTGCATCTAGCACAGTGTCTGGTGAAGAGTTGGTGCTTAATAGCAATCATTCAATCAATAAATAAATAGTTATTAAGTTCCTTCTATGTGCCAGACACGGTGCTAATAAATGTCAGTTTAATTATTAATTGGATTAATCGTTGACTTTTATGCAGTACGTTAAGGTTTAGGATGCACTTTCACATGCATGATCTCATTTGATCTTTACAACACTCCTGAGAGGGAGATCGGGCAAGGATTATTAGTCCCATTTAACAGAAGAGGAGACTAAGACCCTGAATGAGGAAGTAATTTGTTGAGGGTCCTGGAGCTAGTCAATGGTAAAGCAAGACTTTAGTCCAAGTCTCCTGACTCCAAGGCCAATGTTCTGCTTTAGTCTACATGAGTCTTACTATCTGTTAATTCAAGCAGGTTGTGTGTCTGAGTCAAAATGGCAAAAAAATCAGGGCCTTTAAAGAACACTTTCTCCAATCCTCTGGTGCTTGCTCAGAGTGGTCCCTATCATACCAAGTCTTACAGCACTGACATGCCTCCGGTCACAGCCAGGAAAGGAAATCGACCGGCCCAGATTTTCCCTGGTGCAGAGAAGCCACCAGCTGTGGGAGGGAGGAAAGGAAGGAAGCCAGTAAGCAGATCTGTTTTTGCAGAGTTCGATAAAAAGTTCCGGCAAATGGTTCTGCATATTGGGAAATGTCTTCTAAAAGGCAATTCATCACTGGCAGGAAGAAGGTCGAGGAAGGTAAAGGGATTACAAAAAAGCCATTTGAGTTAACAAATATGTTTTAAGGGACCACTTTGTCTATGGTACTATGCTAGGTGCTGAGGCTACAAAGACAAAAATAAAATGGAACATCCCTTAAAGGAACATGGGGTTGACAATGGGAATGGGGATGGTGGGAAAAGAAAGATGGAGAAGTGAGTTACAATATGAACACATTTCAATGGACCTATGATCTCACTGAGAGGAATACTTCACCCATTATTTAGAACCCAATCCCTTCATGCCCTTTCATGCAGTATGACTCTCATCAATGTCCTCCTTTAAGTCCTCCACAGGCAGTCCAACTAACCCATACAGGGGCCCTTCCTCTAGATCTGGATATTGCATGAAAGCGAACAGGGCAAATAATGGTCTGTCCATTGGTGATCACTCACTCTTGCCATATGACCTGTCCCCTTTCTTTCCCAGCCATATAGCTTCTCATCTTTTAATGCTGCTCTTCATGCATACAATACTTATTAATGCATTGTAACCTACTCCTGCCCACCTACCATGTGCCTGTCCATTGTCCATTGTGATGTTGTGATGTGCAACTTCATTCCATGACTTAGTCACAGAGCACCATGAGAAGAATACCAGCGTTAAAAAAAAAAAGATGGGTCTTGTTTCAGAGAGAAAGCTTGGGGATTTTGAAAGCACTATTCAACTTCTAAAAGGTGTTACAACCTGTTCTGTTCAATTCCAGATTCATTTTATTGTCTATTTACAGAGTCTGTCCAAGATATATGTACTGATGGACCAATTGAGTTGCCTATCTAACTGCATGTCATGTTTTAAGCAACTGACATTCCTCATCCACTTGGTTTCTCCTGTATAGATAGTTGAACTAAACTCTTTTGAGTCATTATGGATCTCTTTTAGGAAATTCTGCAGTGTCCTAGGGTTTGATATAATCAGCACATCATCTACAGAAAGGATGAACTAGAGGGTTTTTCTGTATGTAGGGAATCCTTCCATTTGGACTCATCCTTAGATGTCTTCTATGATAGCGGCACACACATGTTTATCTAGTTAATCTTTCAGTAGTTATTAATAATGAGTGAGTAAAACAAAGTCCTCTTTGGTTATATCTTTCAAGGGATGTTATATGATTTTGAGATACAGATGGGAAACATTTTGTTGTACAGGAGAACCATTAAGACAGGGTTTTGCTGCATATGAAATAAATCCCTTCCTATACTCAACAAGCAATAAGCACAATAGAATCTTGTATTATTTATACCTTGTATGCTTTTGTGTGGATGTAAAGACATAATTTGTTGCAGAGTAGCATTTGTTAACGCACACTCGTTTCCTTTGCAAACCGTCATCAAGGACACATAGATTAATTTTGTATAAGGCTAGAAAAGCAGGCATATAGATTGGTCATTCTTGATTTTTGCCACTTCCTTTTTTGAGTAACAATAATGGTTGAATTTTAAAAATCAATCGACAAGTATTTATTAAGCACCTATCATGTGCTAGACACTGTACTACACAAGGAGAATACAAAGACACAAATAAAAAAAAGTCCCTGCCTTCAAGGATCCCAGACTCTACAGAAAAGTTCATAGAATTCCAAGTCTTTGGTATCTTCCCCTCTTTCAGATATATTAAAAACTGGTTCCCCAATGCCCTCAAAATTGTGGTACTTATCTGAGGTTTCACTTCACTCAATAAGTCAGCAAAGACAGCAAACATTGGGAATAGTCAAAGTTGAAGGAGTTGTGGAAAGAGAGAGGGCACTGATACACCATTAGTAAAACTGTGCCTTTTCTCAATAATTCAGGAAAGCAGTTTGGAATCATATTAAGAAAGTGACTAAAATGTCTGTACCCTTTTACCCAGAGGTCCTCCTGCTGGGTATCTTTCCCAGGGAGGTCACTGAGAAAAAGAAAGATTCCATATACACCAAAATACTTATAGCAGCCCTTTTTGCATAAGTAAAGAACTACAAACAAATCAGATATCCCTTGATTGGGGAATAGCTAAGCAAATTGTGGTACATGAGTGTAATGTAATATTACTGTGAAATGCATACGATGTTGGACTTTGTGGATACGTTGGTCAGTTTTGATGAAATGTGTTTTTCCCTCTTTATTTTGTTATAAAGCTGGAGTTCTTACCCTTTTCTGTATTGTGGACCCCTTTGACAATCTGGGTGAAGTCTATGGACTCCATCTCAGAACAATATTTTTAAATATATAAAATAGATAAGTTAAAAAGGAACACAATGACATAGAAATACAGTCATCAAAGTTGTGTGTGTGTGTTTTTGTTTTACAGCTCATGGACCGCCTTTTATAAAGGATAGTTTGTTGGGAGGGAAGGTTAGAAGGAGGAGAAAATTACATTGGCAAATAAGATATAAAAACAAATGACACCAATATTTTTTTTAATTGTGTTACCTTAAGAAGGTAGTCTTAGAGCCAGAGCGGAGTGCAAAGCTCATCTAGCAAAATCTGTATCTGAACAGGAATCTCTTCTGCATTATCCCTGACAATTGGTCATCTGGTCTCTGCCTGAGAGCCTCTGGTGTTTGAGAAGTCACTGGAAGCTTACTTAGCCCTTAAAAAGTTATTCCATGAATACTGCTGTTAGTATTAACCCCATTTTTTTCAAATCCCATCTGGTGGCTTTCTCTGGTGTTTTCCTACCTACTCTTCATGTGCTCCAGCACCACATGATCCTCAGCTGGTAGGCTGAAGGCTACTGATTCTCCTGAACCCATACCCAAAGCAGTGCCCCCAATCAGTCTCTCCCTCCTCTGAACTCGCTAGCTCAGGGCAGGCATGTATATCCAAACCTTATATGACCTATAAGAGCAATGGGCATGCCTTCTTTCTACCTCCTTCCATCCCACAGGGCCCTGCACATGTGCCAACTCTGTATGTGTTGAATGAATGAACATTTCAAATTCCAAACAAAAATAAAAGGACTGACTGATTGGGCGGGTGAATTTTTCTCACCATGATTTTGTCTTTTATTAAACACCCTCCAAGAATTATAAGCAGAAATACCTTATCCCTTAGTAACATTTAAAATAGGTAGTATAGTTCTATGCTTTCTGGAAAATAGGCTTTTCCTTTATCATGACTATATGCACAGCTCTAGTCTGCTCTTTAAAAGCCTAGCTTAGTGCAACATAGCAGAAAGAACATTGGATTTGGAAACAAACAAGACTTTGGCTCAAATTCAGCTCCGGCAGACTTGGTGACCTTGGCCTTCCTAAGTCTCGTTTCTCTCTCTGTACAATGGGGATAATGGTATCTCTACTTTCTACCACTCAGGGCTGTTGTGAAGACCAAACAAGAATTCATTCAACAAACATTCGTTAAGCACCAAATACCTGCCAGTCACTGGGAGTGCAGAGACAAACATGAACTAGGTCCTGCCCTCAAGGATCTTAAGTTCTAGAATGGGTATAAAGTTCTATTTAAAAGTAATTTTTCTTAGTATTCACTACCACCTCTTCTCCCCTTTGATCTTATGCAAGGATTTCCCATCTCCAAAGCACCACTCCACATAAATAGTTTTAAGACCTGAAACTCAGCATATAAGATACGGTGGGAAGGAAGAAAGGTGGTTAGCTTGAGGATGGGAAGAATTAGTAACCTGTTTTTAACCTGTACAGGAGAAGCAGCATAGTATAAAAGAAGGGCAGCTAGGTGGTGCAGAGGATAGAGTGTCTGGAGCCAGGAAGACTCATCTTTGTGAGTTCAAATCTGGCCTCAGACACTTATTAGTTGTGTGACCCTGAGCAAGTCACTTAACCCTGTTTGCCTCAGTTCCCTCACCTGTAAAAGGAGCTGGAGAAGGAAATGGCAAACCACTGCAGTATCAGCCAAGAAAACCCCAAATGGAGTCATAAAGAGTTGGACACAAGTAAAACAACTTAACAGCAACAAAAATAGTGGACTTGGACTCAGAAGACCAGAATTTTAGTCTTGGCTCTTCCACTTTGTTAATAAACATGTATAAAGCATCTACTATGTGCCAAGCACTGCAGTAAGCTCCAGGGGCACAAAAAGAGGAGAAAGATAATCCTTGCTTTCAAGGAACTCACGCTCTCATAGAGGAGACAACAGGCAAATAAATATATACAAACAAGCTATATAGAGGGAAAATAATTAAGAGGAAAGGCACTGGAATTAAAGAACAGTTGGGAACTTAAAGGAAGCCAGAGGAGCCAGTAGGCAGAGATAAAGAGGGAGAGCATTCTAGGCCAGAGAAAATGCCCAGAGCCAAGAGATGGGAGTGTCTTGATCATGGGACAGCCAGGAGGCCTGTGTCACTGGATCAAAGAGTCTGTGTTGGGGACTAAGAAGACTGCAAAGGGAGGAGGGGGCTAGGTTATGAAGGGCTTCAAACACCAAACAGAGCATTTTGTATTTGATCTTGAAGTCAATAGGGAGCCAGTGGAGTTTATTGAGTAAGAAGGGTGAAAAGGGCAAAAGAGGCCTTTAGGAAAATCCCTTTCAAGTGGCCGAACTTAACTAGCCAAGTTATCTTGGGCTGATCATGGCCCCTCTCTAAACTACTTCCCTCATATGTCATATGACAGGGTCAGATTAAATGATCTAAGGTCTCTTCCTGGTTTAACACTGAGCAAATGTATGCATTAGAGATCAGCAGGTGGGCAAGCCTCACTTGTTTATGTCAAAACAGGCATCCAGAACTTGAGGGGAAGTGAGTCAGAATAAAAATTAGGAAGCTAGACAGAAAATAAATAAAAGACGGCAAAAAAGAGAGGGGGCTGGATATCACCAGCTGTTGTTCAAAGCTTTTGTCTTTAAGCTAAAGAACAGACAACTTTCTTCTCTAAACATGTGAATAGAATGCCTGGGTATATACGTTATATTTATACGTGTATATTCTGTTAAAAAAATCTAACTACTATCTATTATCAAAAATCTACAATCTACTGTCATGCATAGTATCCTGTACTGAGTACTGGGGGAAAAAATTAAAAAGTAATAATCTTTACCTTCAAGGAGCTTCTGATCTCTATGGCCAGTAGAAATGAGATAGATCCACAATTACGTAGAGTCAGACTGTGGCCTAAGAAGTTCACGGAGGGAATCACTTCTAATTGAGGTGGGAAATGATCTTAGTGTAGTAGCCTTGGACCCCAACTCACAAGTAGGGATCCCTGGAAAATGCCTAACCTAGCTAGGTTTAAGTCTGTTAGTCTATCGTAGGTCATGAGCCCCTACTAGTATATTTATCTTCAACAGTCAGACAAAGTACAAAGTTAGCTCAAAGCCAAGGCATTTACTAAAATGTCATAGTAAGAAAAGTAACAACAGACCATATTTTCCTGTGCAGAAGAGACCCACCATCCTGTGCCCATCACCACCAGCACCAGATATTGCCAAGTTGAGTTAGCAAGGCACCATGAGGGAGAGACAAGAGGCAGCATGTGCTAGGTAGGCCAAACACTTGCTGCCCTTTTGATTACCACCTCCCCTTACACCCTGGTGGAGACAGCCCAAGAGCCGTGGGAATAGCAGTGCCACCCCAAGACACCAACCATTCTTCTAGACTAGCCCTGATAGTTATCATCCAAGGGAGCAAGATATTAGGATGTAAGTTTCTTGAGGTCAGGGACTTTCTTTGCTTTTTTAATTTATATTGCCAATGTTCAACACAGAGTAAGCACATAATAAATGCTTCCATTCATTTGGTCATTCATTCCGTCATTCATCCATTCATCCATCAGGTATGGATGAAACTGTTTTTCTTGCGACTTCCCTTCCTACAAATATTCTATGAGGTGACTTGCCTAATGCCAACCACTGAGTTTATAGTAGGCCCAGAATGAAAATCTCCCTTCCTACTCTCTACCTTTCACTGGGCCTCTTGTGATGTGTAGCAGAGTATGGGAGCCAAAGAAACATGGTAGAGCTGGAAAGGAAGTCAGCATAGACAACCTGTTGGAGTCTAGAGAGGCAGCCTGAGTATATGGGATTGGGGGAGACTCAAGAAACAAACCAAGCCCCCAAGGATTCAAAAACAAGCAAGGTGCCAGCTCCTGATCCACCTGGTTATTGCTCTTCACTAGGTCCATAGGCTGTCCCTGAACAAGGGCAGCCTTGTTGCTGTGTATAAAGACAAGTGGTGTAAGCAAGGCAGAGGAAGTGAGAAGACAGGAAGGCACTTCCCAACCCCTGATTCCTAGTCATGGGACCATAAAGTATCAGAACTAAAGGATATATCACAGACCATTTAGTCCAGTGTCTTCATTGTACAGGTTAGGTAACAGAGACGCAGAGAGAAGTCACTTGTACACGTCCAGCTGGTAGCAGAGCCAAGAATAAAATCAAAGTCTCCTCACTGCCGTACCAGTGTTCCTTCTCCTTCCTCTAGGCAGCTCCAACAATACAGGACAGGCTCAGCAGCTTCAGCCACCTTTCTAAGGGAGGCCCAGGGAAGCCTGGGAAGGGAGGAAGCCGCAGCCACTGCTCTCTCCCTTCCTGACTCCTCCCAGGGCAATGGAATGTCTCCAAACACATTCCAAAGATACTGTACCTCTGTACTTCCTGGAGTGGGGTGTGGAGAACCTGAAGAACCACAAGGATTTAAGTAACCAATTCAGTCTCACTTCAGTGGCTTTCTCTGACCCCCTAAATCTTTGTAGTCAAAGATCAAAATTCCTGTTCAAACAAGCTCCTGTGAGGCCTCCCTGGTTAAGCCACTACCCCCATACTCAAATGTAGGCGTACAGTAGATTCCCAGATCTGCTTGCTGGATTTCAAGATCAAGGATAAATTAGATCACAAGGTTTAGGGTTTGGTGGGATCTCAGAAATCACCTGGAGTTAACCTTTTCAATTTATTTATGGTTGAGAAAATTGAGACCACAAGGGTGATATAGCAAATTAGTATGATGTTAGTAGCAATGGGGCAACTAGATGGCACAGAGGATAGAGCACCAGGCCTCAAGTCAAAAAACTTATCTTTCTGAGTTGAAATCCAACCTCAGACACTTACTTGCTGTGTGACCCTGGGCAGGTCACTTAACCCCATTTGCCTCAGTTTCCTCATCTGTAAAATGAGCTGGAGAAGGAAATGGCAAACCACTGCAATATCTTTGTCAAGAAAACCCCAAATGGGGTCATGAAGAATTGGACATGACTGAAATGACTGAACAACAGGGAACTCCCAAAGGAAGAAACTCCCTCTACCAAGGTGGGTCATCAACTTCTCATTTCAACTTCCCCAAGGTCACACAGTCAGTCTGAGTCACAGGCACATCTTCCAAGTCTTTGAAGCTGGCTGTCTATTGATTAGGCCACACTGCTCCTGATTTCAAAGAGGCAGTATTTTATAGTGAAAAACAAAACAAAGCAAAATGCTGGGCTAGGAGACAGGGGACCTGGGCTCGATTCTAGGTCTGACACTTATAAACCATGCAAGGCATAACTCTCCTGGACCCTTAATCCCTTCATTTTTAGATCGAGGATGACAGAAGTGAGCCAGCTATCTCATGGGATTGTTTGTTGTAAGAAAAGGACACTGTGAATTGTAATGTGCTACATAAACTT
This sequence comes from Trichosurus vulpecula, assembly GCF_011100635.1. Lineage (NCBI taxonomy): Eukaryota > Metazoa > Chordata > Mammalia > Diprotodontia > Phalangeridae > Trichosurus > Trichosurus vulpecula. The sequence continues at coordinate 206,257,716 of NC_050578.1, read as the reverse complement.
AAATTCCCCTGGTTATGATTAAGTTGGTGACAGAACACCCCCTTCCTTCCTCTGATGCTGCAACCACCCTGGTATAGGTCCTAGAACCTCACATTTGGACTATTGCAACAACTTATTGGCTGGTCTCCCTGCCTTCCCTCTCCCTACTGTGGTCCATCTTCTACTCATTTATCAAACTGACTTTCCTAAATTGCAGGTCTGATCATATTATCCAACATGCTTAGTAAACGCCAGAAGGTCCCTAACAGCTCCTCCGTTTGAATTTTAAAGCCCTTCAAAACCTGCCCCTTCCTACCTTTCTAGTCTTCTTACATCTCACTCTCCTCAACATCCACACTGTCCTGTAGTGACATTGACCTTTTTGATGTTCCTCACACAATACACTCCACCTCTTAACTCCCAGCATTTTTAGTGGCTGTCCCCTATGTCCCTCCTCATCTCTGTCTGCCTCCTGTTGTCCTGGCTTCCTTTGGGACTCAGCTAAATATATACCTTCTACAAGGAGACTCTCCTAATTTTCTTTAATGCTAGTGCCTCTATTGATTATCCCTCTATTGATAGAGTTTATCCTTTATATATTGTGTTTGCACATAGTTTTTCTATGTTGTCTCCCCCATTATGCTGTGAGTTTCTTGAGAGCAAAGACTGTCTTTTGCCTTTCTTTGTATTACCATCATTTAGCACAGTGCCTAGCACATAGGTGATTAGTAAATGCTCATTGACCGGGTTAATTTGTGGATTTATTTCTTACAATAACTCCTTGAGGTAGGTAGTACAAGTATTTTTTCCTTCCTACAGAAGAGGAAACCTCCCAGAAGCTGTGAAGTGATTCACTCAGTAAATTTCAGAGGTGGTATTTCAATCCAAGTCCTCTGACTTAAGTCTAATATTGTCTCCACTATAATAAGCTATCTCACTTAAGACACTATCACTTAAATATCAAAGAGCGCTGCCCTAGGAGCAGGATAATTAGCCTAAATCCTCCAGATCAGTCACCCTAAGGTAAAGGAAAAATATTTTCTTGCTTTGTCCCAGACTATCATGGGTAAAAGGGAAGGTGATTTTCTCGTCTAATCAATAAAATAGAATCATAAATCTAAATCTGGAAGAAACCTACAGAGGCCAACTAATCCAACTCCTTACATTTTAGAGATAAGAAAACCTGAGTCCCAGGTCAGTTGAATGACCTCCCCACATAAAGAGTAAATGTCTAAGGTAGGATCAAACCCAAGTCCTCTGGTGTCTTAACAACCATGCTCGTTCTGCTGTATCATTTTCCTTTCTAACTAACAAAAGTACCTACACAAAGGTTTTAGAGGACAGTGCTATACTCACAGACACCATGGACTCAGCTGGAAGGGCCCCTCTCTCTCGTTACTTAAATAGTTGTGGACACAGCAAATGTACGAGCATTTGTGGTAGTAGACACAGCACTGGACTACAATTAAGGACATTTGGTTTCTAGTCCTTACTCTTGTCACTTGCTGAATGGTTGAGCAAGTCATACCCCTTCCCCCACCCCACACCTCTGTTTCCTCATCTATAAGGTGTGAGGTGATCCTTATGTACTCTAAAATGTTTATAGAGGTCCTTTCAGGGTAGCAAAGAACTGGCAACAAAGTAGATGCTGATTGATTGGTTGGTCAGTGGCTAAATCAATTGCGGCCATGAATGTCACAGACTGTTACTGTGTTGCATAGAGAAGCATGGAAAGATTTACATGAACTTATCCAGAGTGAAAGAAGCAGAACCAAGAAAATAACATACATAATGACTATAATGTAAATGGAGAGAATGACTAAAAAACAATGAAAAGTCAATGCTGCAAAATTGCAAAGAATCATCATGACCCCAAAGAAGAGATGGGAAGAACACTCCCATTCTGCTCCTTTGCAGAAGTGGGAGTTTCACAGGTAAGAAATATTGCATATATTTTCAAGCTTTTTTCAATATATTTATCAATTTTGTTGGGTTTTGCCCCTCTTCCTCTTTTTCTTTAAAAAGAAAAGTTAATTTTAAAATAAGGAATGGCCCTCTAAAACTAGGAGAGGCATGATCCTGGGAGAAATTTTGGCAAATGTTAAAAGATAACAAAGAAAATTTATTTTTTTAAAAAGAATAAATAAAATAGGGGTAGTGCAGCTCAACTAGATAATCTCTAAAATCCCCTTAGGAATCCTGGAATTCTATGAGCTATTTTTTAAGGTCCCTTCTAGCTCTAACATTTTATGCATCAACATACTTTTTTTATATTATATATTAGTCCTGAGTTAAAATCCAGACCCAGACAATGACTAACTATAATCCTGGTCAAATCACTTCACCGATTTGTCTGTTTCTTTAAATGTGAAATGGGGATAATAGCACCTACCCCACAGGATTGATGTGAAAATCAAATGAGAAAATATTTGTAAAAAAGCACTTAGTACATTGCCTGGCACATAGGAACTATATAAATGCTTATTCCCTGTTCCTCTCCTGGGGTCTAAGTATTACAAAAATTCCTGTGCTTGGCCCTGCCACTAGTAAACGCCTACTGGTTTCTAGGCTATAAAATCATTCCACTCCCTTGACTTTCTCAGAATACTCGAGCACCTGTCTCTCCTTCTGCTTCTTCAATAGCAGAGGAGGCTTCCTAGATCTGCTCTGAAAGGAAAAGACATGTGTGTTTGGATGCTCAGGTCACATCCAAGTGACCAGTTAGAACGACTTTGGTTCCATGGGCAGATTAATGGCCAAAACCTTCTCATAGGAGCAAATAGTCAAAAGCAACATGGTACCAGAAGTATCTTGGTGCAGTGAGAAGAACCCTGAGTGTGTAATCTGGGGACTTAGAATCAAATTGTATTTAGTACCCGTGTGACCTTGAACCTTCCCTAGAACTCATTTTCTTTACACATAAGATGAAGAGGGTTGAGCTAGGTCTCTTCTTATGATATGAAATTCAGGTTTCATTTTGACAACTGAGAATGATAATGAGGAAGTGACACAAGGTTCTGGGGATATTGCTTTTTCTTGGGTATTCCCTCTTCCTTAAAGTGGATAACACTTAGAATTGCAAGATGTCCAAGGTAGAAGGGGCCCCGAGGGACACAGAATGTCGGAACTATTAGAGTCCTTAGAGGCCATGGAATATTGGAGCTGGAAGGGTTCTTGAGGGACATGAGATGTTGGAGCTGGAAGAAGCTGAGAACAGAATATTAAAGATGGAAGGTACTTGAGAACATCAAATATGAAATGTCAGGGTTGGGAGGGCCCTTAGGAAATAGAGTTCTACAGCTTAGACATGAGAGATAGATCTATTCCAACTCCCTTGCTTTACAGATATGGAAACCGAGGGAAGGCAAAAGAAGTGCCCTGCCTGGGATGACACTGTCAGTTAATTACAGAGTCAAGAAGGCAGATCTTCTATCTCAAATTCCAGGCTCTCTGTACTGCATCATAACAGCTTATCCATTTATAACATAGCCCCTGCTGTGCTGAGGAAATCTGTACTCAGCAAAGAGGCCTCGGCCCAGATGTCAGAGAATCCTTTGGTGGCTTGGCCTCCTATATATAGTCATTCATTAAGAGTCAGAAGAGACAGGCAGAAATCTTAACATCCTCCTTCCCACCAGATTCCATGTATTATCTTTAGTTAATTTGATATCATGAGAAATCATGGCAGTCTTCCCTTTGTAGCCAAGGGCCCGAACAGCAGAAGAGGAAATGCAAGCTCTTGGATGGGGCTGAGAGTGAAGAGTTTGGGACTCTAATCCTAACTCTGTCACCATTTTGCTGAGTGAACTTACCCAAGTTTTCTCTCCTCTTTGGGCTTGAGATTTCTTCTCTCTAAAATGCAGAGATTGGAATAGATAACCCCTAAAAGTCCCTTCAAGATCTAACATTCTATTCCCAAAGTTTTCAAGAATTTTTTGCCAGAATCCTTTTTTATATTATTTTATGCCTGCCTGAATTAATTTTGGAGCATATCCTTCTTCCTCCCCCTCATACAGAATAAAAAAAAAGAAGGGGCAGCAGCTGGAGTCAGGAGGACCTGAGTTCAAATCCGGCCTCAGGCACTTGGCACATTTATTAGCTGTGTGACCTTGGGCAAGTCACTTAACCCCAATTGCCCTGCCTTCTCCCATCCAAAATAAAAAAAAGAAAGAAGAAAAAAGCATTTGAGCAAAGCCAACCAAACATCAATCTAATGTGAGAGTATTTGCCATATTGCACACCCATAATCCCCCACCATCTTGGAAGAAGGGAGGAACATGCATTCTCACCTCTTCCTGGGTCCAAGCTTTTGATCATTATAACGACACAGTATTAATTTCAATTTTTTTTTGCTCTTTCCATTTGCATTGTATCTGTTGTTTTCCTGAATCCACTTACTTAATTCTACATCAGTTCCTCTATTTTGCCGGATTCCTTACCAGCTCCATTTTTCATAAGGCAGATGCTAATGTGGAGAAACCACAGACCTCATCTTCCACCCTCTTGCTCCAGCTCTAGTTCCACAGTGGTTCTGTTAATACTGTGTCCACTCTTCTTGGACCAGCTCCCCTCCCACCCTCTTAGCAAGCAGCTGAGCCAACCAAGCTCTGTCTTAGGAGAAGAAGTTGAGTATTTCAAAGTTGCAAGGGATCTCATTTTAATAGATGAGGAAACTGGGGGGAGTGGGAAAGGAGAGAGTGATGTCAGGCACCAGGACAAGAGCAGAGCTAGAAACTAGGTCTCCTATTCCCTATTCTAACATCTTTTCAGCTGCCCTATGATCCAGTGCTTCTCTGACTAGCTTATGGAAAAAAACAAGTTGACTTATGCCACCTTTCGATCTGTTCTTGGCATTTACAACAAATATTTAGTTTTTGAGTTTATGAAGAGACACCATGATCACAACTTCCAATATTCCATTTGCTCAAAACTGAAATGAGCAAAACAGACAGCAAACCTGAATGAATATCACTCTGAAAGAGCAAAACACACCCTTCTCCAATACCAAGTGCTCCTTTATAAGGAGATGATGACTGTTTGAATCGGTTTGCTAGAGAGCCCTGCCACTGACTTTGGAAGGCTGTCTTCCAAAGATCGCCATAAAACAGAATGGTATTGAGAGAACACTGGGAGAACAGTGGACTTAGGGAGTCAGATGTCCCAGCTTGGCCAGTCGCTAATTGTATATGATCTTGGATAAGTCACTGAAAAACCCAGTGAACTAGGGAAAATATTGCTACCTCCATTTTAGAAAGGAAACAACTGAGGTTCAGGAAGGTTCGGAGGAAAATACTCTTAAACTATGGATTATTACATTATAGAATTTGTTGAAATTATACTTTGAATTGTTGTTTTGTTTAGTCATTCTCAGCCATGTCCAACTCTTTGTGACCTCATTTGGGGTTTTCTTGGCATGCTCTGCCATTTCCTTCTCCAGTTCATTTTACAGATGAGGAAACTGAGGTAAACAGATTTAGTGACTTGCCCAGGGTCACGTAGTGTCTGAGGGTAGATGTGAACTCAGGTCTTCCCAACTCCAGGCCCAGCACTCTATCCACTCCTCCACCTAGCTGCCCTTGAAGCGTTGTTAGTTAGCGTCAATCCTGCATATTCACCTTGTCTTCTAGTAACAACAGGTCTATAGTTCTCATACCAGTTCTCTCACCCATGACAGAAGGATTTCTCTTTCTGGGCCTGACAATAATACTTAGTGACTGAAGCAAGCTACATAAAACACCACCTACTATCTCTGTGGTATCTAACTTTTCGAGACCATGAAAACAGCAGCGGATTTGGGATCAGAAAACCTGGGCTAATGACCCAGCTTTGCCATTGATTAGCTGAGTGACCTTGGGCAAGTCTCTTCCCTTCCCTGAAATCCCACTTTCTTCTCCTGCAAAATGGGTATACTTGCACCTCACAATATAGCTAAGAGGTTTGAATAAAATAGTGCATGTTGAGTAGCCCATTTGGGACTTTTCAGTACTACGTAACCATGTCATTTGAGGAAGACAATAAAAGTGCTTTTTTTTTTTTCACCATTTCACAGATGGGGAAACCAAAGAAGTCAGGGATGAAGTGAAATGACTAACCTAAGACATTTCCACTGGTACCTAGCCCAGTGCTGAGCTGATGCCCTTAATAGGCACTTTGGTGTTTAACCATGTCCACCAGAGACCCTCAGTGCAGCCCAAACCAGGTTCAAATGCAATTGAGAAATATTTAATAAAAGAAATAAAAATATCATAAAATATAAATAACATTACATTTTAAGACTGTCAGTCTGTATCCTGTGGGGATCCTTAAATAGGGATTAATGGTCCCCATTTCTGTTTGACACCACTGATGTACAGAATCGAGAGGAGAGCCCCTAGGCACCTGACTCCTAGCCTCACTCCAGTTCTTCAGACTGAAGTGGTCCTCCTTACTCCTGAGTCCAAAAGTACATGTCTTCGAGGTTTGAGAAGAGGGAGTCATTCACACATTAGCAGGTAGGGTAGAGAGCCAGAGACTGGATATAGGGATGGCAGGAGTTATGGGAGCTGGGGTGTCAGGAATTTTTTTTTGGCTTGTTTTTGAATCTTTTAACCAACTTTTGATTTCAGAGATAGTGAGGACTTCCAGCTGAGAAAACTCCCTCTATCAATGCAGATCTTCACCACATCTGTACTTAAAACCTTAGCTAGTTGTTTGGGGCACTTAAAGGTTAAGTAACTTGCCCAGGGTCACACAATCCCATGTATATTAGAGCCCAGAGCCAAGACTTTAATGTAGATCTTTGTGTTGTAAGGCTTGCTCTCTGCCCCCTATACCACATCTGCCTCTCCTGGAATTCATTTTATTTAAAAATGAGTGACAATTACTAAAAATGAAAGGAAGGGAAGAGAAAAGAAAGGGAGGGAAGGAAAAAAGAAAAGAGAGAAAGGAGAAAAGGAGGGAAATAGGAAAATATGGTCTCCAAAAGAAGAAAGCTCCTTCCTGCTATGGACACCTCCAATCCTCAGTCACCCTCCGAGAGATCACATCTAAGAGTGGAAAAAGCAGGGCCCCTACCCAACAGTTCCACAAGTAACCTCTCTCATACACTGGCACACAGAGCCCACTCACTCTACATTTGCTGCCCTACCTTGTTGGCAGACGCTTCATCCTTCCCTGTACGCACAGCCAGCCCAGTCTCAGCGCAAGGCCCACAAGCAGGGACTTCCCGTATGTGTTCGAGTACCTTCCTGGCTGCCCTTTTTAACCTGGCCTGCCGAGGGAATGAGCAGTTCAGCGTGGTGGCTGGCTGGGAGAAAAGTTGATCATTAACTCACCGATCATCCCATACATTCCCCCAGACAGCCAGGCCTGTTGTCTCCCTATCCCAGGCACTGACTGCTTTGGAACACCCCCTGATTTTTTTTTTGAGATGAGAGTCAAGCCACAAGGTTTCTCCTAGAGAAGGGGGAAATCAGTGGTAAAAAATTGGGGAAGTCTGGGTGCCTAGCAGCTTCATCCTGGATTGAAACACCCCTTTTCCCCACCTCACTATACAGTATCATGGAAAACACTTAGATGTTTTCCAAAGTCAATCTTCTACCTGTTCCTTTGAAAAATACTTTCTGGGCTCTCTTGGCCTGGTCAGCTTGGGTTGTAAGTTTCATTTTCTAGCTTTTATAGGCAGCTGGGTATAGGGAAAAACTACTTGGAGCCAAAGTACCTACAGTGGAAAGAATGCCTAATTTAGCAAGTCAGGAGACCCGGGCTCAGATTCTATCTTTGCTATCAATTAACTGTGTGATTGTAGCCAAATCATTTCATTTCTCTGGTCACCTTAATGTTTATGTTGTAAAAACTGGAGACCAATCCATTTCCTGCTTCTTAGATTATCATTTTTTTTACAAGTGGTATACTATTTTTTTAAACTCTCCTGCTGTTTACATAATCGTATTTGTACAGCTGAAAGGAGAACCTCCCCTGATCCTGAGGAGGAGCTAGCTAGGAGACAGCTTGGTGTAATGAACGAACATTGGACTTGAAGCCAAGACATATGGGTTTGAGTCTTCAGCTTCCTAACTAAATGACCTTGGGTAGATCACTTAACTCCTTTAAGCCTCAGTTTACTTATAAGTGGGGAGAGGGAGCAAGACTAGACTAGAAGACCTCCAAGGGCCCTTCCAATGCTAAATCTATGGTCCTTGATTTAGGTTTAGCTGAGGCTATCTCCAAGAGGAGATTGTTCTGAAATTCTCTAGCTGTACAATATTTTGCCTACTTGTTTTAAGGAAAACACTTTGTAAATCACAAAGCATTATAGAAATGACAGCTGTTAATGTTACTTGGGGGGTGGTAATATTTAGTCCCAAAAGATATTTTATCCATTGCTGCCCTAGTCCAACCCCTTCAGTTCATGGATAAACAAATGGAAGCTCTGTGAGTTCAGATGACTTAACTAAGGTCTCTAAGTTTTTCTCTAGAGCTGAGAGTCTGGGGTGGCTCATCTGGAATTCCTTCTAGGATGCTGTACAGTGATCACATGCTGGGGCTAACAGTGCTGCATTCTTGCGTAAGAGCAGTGAAATTTGTTCCCAGCTTCGCTGGCATTCCTGAACTTGCCATGCTTCTCAAAGCATGAAGCCAAGAATCATGGAATTTGGATTTTAGGGCTGGGAGGAACCACGAGCAATATTGGGCCTAGCCTAGCTGGGGCATGGTAGAAAGAACATGAATTTGATGTCAGAGGTTCTGGATTTGGATCCTGGCTCTTTGTCTTAGTAGCTGAGCGGAGCTTGGGCAAAACATTTTCCTTATTTAGACCTTGGTTTCTTCATTTGTGAAATAAAGGGATTCTGCTAACTAGTGTTGAAGGATCTGTCCAGCTCTATTCTGAGAGTCCCTGTGATTCTCTCTCCATCATCATAATAAAGGAAAGACTCCAGTTTTATAAATGGGTAAACTGAGGCCCAAAGAAGGTAGATAATGTGCCCATCATCCTAGAGCAAAAGCCGGGTCTTCTGATTCACTGTTCGGTGCTCTTCTTATAAAACCACCCCTGTTAATTCTAAAATGCTTTTCAGATATAAATAAGAAGCATGTCCATTGCCGCTCTGATTAGACGCCAGAAACATTTATCGATCACCGACTGTATACATATATGCATCGTATTTATAAACTCCCAGAGAGCATGTACCTTATACCATTTTGCATCCTAATGAATGGATTGGCAACAAGGAGTACACAGTCACTCAGATGACCTAGGTTTGATTAGTAGCTCAGTTGCTGGTTTTGTAACCATGGACAAATCACTTTATTTCTCTGTGTCTCAATTCAACCATATGTAAAATTAGAGGTATTTGTTTTACCTACCTCACAAAGTTGTTATGAGGATGAAATAAGAATCCTATCATCACAGTTGGAAGAACCCTCAGAGGTCATCTAAGACCATAGGACGAATAGCCAGAAGGGACCTAAGAATATTGAATTTTTGTTGTCTTTCAGTCGTTTTTCAGTTGTGTCTGACTCTGTAACTCCATTTGGGGTTTTCTTTGCGGAGATACTGGAGTGGTTTGTCATTTCCTTCTCCAACTCATTTTATAGGTGAGGAAACTGAGGCAAACAGGATTAAGTGATTTGTCCGGGTCATACAAGCTAGTTAAGTGTCTGAGGCTGGATTTGAACTCAGTTCTTCATGACTTTGGACTCAGTGCTCTGGCTGTTGTACAACCACTAGGGCTGGTCAGCACCTTTTCTTCAAGGATAATCTTAGAATTTTCTAGAGCTCTAAGAGGTTCTATGACTTGTCCAGAGCCAGGATGTGTCAAAGGCAGCAGTTGAACCCAGATCTCCCTAGTTCCAAGGCTAGCTCTCTGCTCACTACACCACGATACCTCTCATTTTATAAAATGATGGAACTGAGTCTCAGAGAGGTTAGATGACTTGGCCAAAGTCACACAGATATGAAGTGGCCAAGCTTAGACATGAAGCTAGGTCCTTCCCTTGATCTCTCTGAGATATGTTTTTCTTCGGTGTAAAGTGGGGATAATTTTTATATTATCTGCCTGTTGAGGCTGCTGTGAGAAAGGTGGGTCAGTGGGTAGAGTGCCAGACCTGGAGTCAGGAAGACTCATCTTCCTGAGTTCAAATCTGGTCTCAGACACTTATTAGCTGTGTGACCCCAAGCAAATCACTTAACCCAGTTTGCCTCAGTTTCCTCATCTGTCAAATGCACTGGAGAAGGAAATGGCAAACCACTCCAATATCTTTGCCAAGAAAACTCCAAATGGGGTCACAATGAGTGGGACATGACTGAAATGACTGAACAAGAAGAGATGGCAGTGAAGCTGCGAGTCATTAATAATCTCAAAAATTGTTTTTATATGTAATTGGGGAAAAATAAAATATTTAAAAAAGCAAACAAAAAAATGAAGGACCTGTGGAGAGACAAATAATAATAATCTCAAATATAGACTTTGCAGACAGTGTCTCCTTTGACTCTCATAATAGCCTGGTAGGGCAGGGAGCGCCAGTATGATTTTACAAAAAAGGAAACTGAAAGTGGATGAGTAAAATGACTCACCCCAAATTACACAGGTAATAAGGAGCTGAGCCCCAGCTCTGGGTGGCCTAGCTGTTAAAAATTATCACCATCCCTGCTTGTACAGGCTCGTGATTCCTTCTGCTGCAGGAGGCTGAGGCTGGTGGATTGCTTGAGCTCGGGAGCTCTGAGCTGCAGTAGGGATAAAGACAGTTGGGGGTCCACACTAAGTTCAGGACCAATATGGTGGGTCCCTGGAGGTGGTGGGAGGGGTACCATTGCTGCTTCAGAAGTTGGGAACTGAACCAGGTCAGAAACAATGCAAGTCACAGCTTCCCCACTGATCAGCAGTGGTATTGGACCCATGAGTGGCTGGTACACTTCTAGACTAGGCAAGATAAGGAGACTCAGCTCAAAAAAAAAAAGCAATTGTCCTCATTTGAAAACAACCCCAGTTTGAAAGGCCATCCCCAGAGAGGCACTCTGGTAAGTCAGTCCTGGTCTTGGTCATGGTTCAAAGTTTACTCCACCCCTTTCTTCCTGTCCTCCTTGCATTCCTTGGATTGTCCTTCTATTCCCTAAGCATAGCGCTGGGCCAGGAGTCTTCCTCTTCTTCTCAAACTCCCCCAAGAATGTCAGCACTGAATAGGGCCTCCCAAGCATCCAGCCTTCCCCAGTAACTTAACCAGAGAGGACACAGACCCAGAGACCCAGCTAGGGACTCGCCTAAGGTCATACAGACAGTTCACAATCTAGTTCAGTCTTGGATGCCTGTGCTGTTTCCCTCACATCACAGCTGCCAAGACAAATGCTTGCCAATCAGATAAGTCTTTTCTTTCACAGCCCCCTAATACCTAAGCAAGTGAGTTAATAAACTAAAGAGGATTCACAGGTAGGCAAGGAGTGTGGGTGTAGCATCAGGAGGGGCATTTTGTTATCATACGGTTGTGTGTGACTCTTTGTGACCCCATTTAGGGTTTTCTTGGCAAAGATACTGGAGTGGTTTGCCATTTCCTTCTCCAGTTCATTTTACGGATGAGGAAACTGAGGCAGACATCGTTAAGCGACTTGCCCAGGGTCACACAGCTAGTAAATGTCTGAGGCCAGATTTGAACTCAGAAAGATGAGTCTTCCTGCCTCCAGGCCCAGTTTTCTATCTACTGTGCCACCTTCCTGCCCTACTGGGAGGGGTATAGCTTCCCTTTAACTTCTCGCTGTCTCCTCTTTTTAACATCCTGGTGAAGGTTTATGACTTGGCATTACTGCATTGGTGTAACATTGACCACGTGCAGGCCTGGCACAGGTATTTCCTACAGAGATAGAATTTAGAATCTAGGGATCCTTTTCTCATTTGTTAAAAATTTTTTTAAAAAGACCTTGTATGACACAAAGAGTTATCTCTGCTGTTCAAGGCCTCCTCTGGTATACTATGGGTGGTCATCCCAAGGGATTATGTCAGTGTGTGACCAGGTAACTCCTAAGGTTGCTTCTGGCTCCAACATTCCACATGCTCCGCTCTACCATCCCTTGGAGTTACTGACACTGTGTTCAAAGTTGCCTCTCCGTGCTGACATTCAATTGTGCTGATAGGAAGTACTTGAAAATCTATTCTGTGTACTAGCACTAATATTGGACCCCCTACTGGCCCTGAGGCTGCTATATTCCACTGCACCTCAAATGATTGATTATCAAAGGTGTGGAGCAGCTAATAGGCTTTTGCTTACTTTGGATTAACGAGCCTGAGACAGTGAGGGTAGGCCAGGGAATATAACCAATGCATTGACAAATACAATGTGATAATAACAATAAAATAATAATATTAACGATAATAGTTAGTATTTATATATAATATAAGCACTTCAAGGTTTACAAACCACTTTATGTATCTCATTTGACCCCCACAGCAAACCCTGGGATGTGGATGCTGTTATTATCCTCATTTTACAAATGAGGAAACTGAGGAAGACTAAGTGACTTGCCCAAGGTCACACAGCTAGTAAGAGTGTGAAGCTGGATTTGAACTCAGGTCTTCCTGACTCTGCATCCAGTGTCCTAGTGACCGCACCTAGGAGAACTCATAACAGGGGGCTGGAAGGAGGGAAACAAGAAAGCAGGGCCTGAGCTGTGCTTTGAAGGAAGCTAGGGATACTGTCCTTCGGGAAATAGTATTAAAAGAGGCCAGGAACGGCAACCATGAGAGGGCTCCCAGGATATTTCCTCTCCTCCCCACCATGCCCCTTTGGCATTATTACTCAGCATCCTGTTTATCTGGCTGTCTACAGCTGTAGGCTTGGCTGGAAATGGAGGGGATTTTTCAACAGGCCCCAAAGAGCTCAGGAGGGCTGGGGAGGAAGGGAGGATAAGCAGCCCGTGTCCAGGAGGACTCGTTGCCAAATAGCCAGCTAGTGCTAAGCCTTCTCCCCAGCCCCCTTGCCCCCAGCCTCTGCCCACTCGGATCCAGCTGTCACTGAGCCAGATACCAGAGGGATGTTTCTTAAGCAAAACTCTCAGCATGTAACCCTTCCCTCTCCTCCAATAAGCCGTAGTTGTTACCTATTACCTCCAGAACCAAATATAATGTCTTCTGTTTGGCATTTAGATCCCTTCACAACCCGACCCCTTCCTACCTTGGCAATCACCTTGTGTTCTTTCTGCTCCTATCTCTGTACACTAGCCTAACCCATACTGGCTTACTTGCTTGCTGCTTATATACAACATCCCATATCTCATCTCTGGCCTTTTGCACTGGCTGTTTTCCACTCTTGGAACAATTTCCCCACCCAGACTTCAACTCTTAAAAAAACACTGGATAAGTAGTCAGAGAAGCCAGGGTTTGAATCCTGACACGGCCACTTATTAATTACTCAGGCTTGCAACCTAGGTGTCATCCTGGACTCCTCACTGTCTCTCATGCCCCATATCCAAGCTGCTGCCGAGGCCTGCTGATTTCATCTCTGCAACATCTCTTAAATATGCCCCCTTCTCTCCTCTTGGCACCTTTGGCACTTTTCTAGTGCAAACCCTTATCTCACTTCTGGACTGCTGAAATAGCCTATTTGTGGGTCTAGGGGCCTCACGTCTGTCCCCACTCCAATCCCTCCTCCATTCAGCCACCCAAGTGATTTTCCTAAAGCGCAAGTTTGCCACTGTTACCACCCATCCCTCTATTCAATAACCTCCAATGGTAGCCTATCCCCTCTACATTCAAATACAATTATTTCCTCTGGTTGGCATTTAAAGCCTTTCATAACCTACCTGCCCTCCTACCTTTCTGGTCTTCTTATTCTCGAGAATATATGCTTCGATCCAGTGACGCTAACCTCCTGGCTGTTCTGCAAAACGAGACACTCCATCTCTCCACTCTGGGCATTTTCTCCATCTGCCTCCATGCTTGGAATACTCTCTCTCCTCTGCTCCACCTACCAACCTCCCTAGCTTCCTTTAAGTCTCAACTAAAATCTTTTCTTTTGCCAGAAATTGTCTCCAACCCCTCTTAATTCTAGTGTCTTCCCTTTGTTAGTTACTTCCTATTTATCCTGTGTGTAGCTTGCTTTGTATACATTTGTTTGTCTGTTGTCTTCCCCATTAGATTGTGAGGTCCTTGAGGCCAGGGACTGTCTTTTGCCTTTTTTGTATCCCCAGCACTTAGCACAGTGCCTGGCACAAAGTAGGAGCTTAGTAAATGTTGACTGGTTGGTTAGTTGTATGAGCTTGGGCAACAATCGCTTTGTCATTGCAGGTCTCGATTTCTTTTTGTAAAATGAGTTAGACTAGATGATCCCTAAGATCCATCCCAGCTCTAAATCCTAGATTTGCCAAGCTGAATGTCTGAGTTGGAAGGAACTGCAAAGATATTTTAATTCAAGTTGTATCTTTCTTCATTCTCTCCTCACCTCCGACTCAGATAAATCTCTCTCTTCCCTCAAGGTGAAGCTCAAGCAGTACTTTCTAAATGAAGTTTTTCTTGACCTCCCAATTACTATTAGCCTCCCTCCCAAACTACCTTGTATTTATTTAACTTTTGCATTTATTCTGTGTGTCTGTGTATGTGTGTGTGTGTGTGTGTGTGTGTGTGTGTGTGTGTCTACTTATCCCCCAATAAGATAAAAACTCTTTGCTAGCAGGCATTATTTCTACTATCATATCTGTATTTCTAACACCTAGTACAGTGCCTAGCACAAAATAGGTATTTAGTGGATGCTTGCTGATTATACATTATAAAACACTTATTAACATCTTACTAATTTGGAAAAAACAACATGGCATAATGAACAGAGAGCTAGCCTCAGAGCCAGAAACACTTGGTTTCAAGTTCTGCCTATGACAAGTATTGGTTGTGTGACCCTAATCAAGTCACTTAACCTCTTGAGGTTCTAGGTTCTAAGTTCTAAGACTATAAGGTGTCTATATGCATTGGTGAAGGGAGTTTCCTCCCTTGGGAGTCCCCTCTTCCAATGAAATCCCAGCTCTATCCCTTATCTCCCCCAAATTGAAAAGAGGATTGAAGCCACATTGTAAAAGACTTTAAATGCTAGACTGGCGTTTGGGCTTTATTGTGGAGGAGTAGGGATGGCATTACGGATTTCTGAGCTAGAGAGATTATCAAAGTAACATTTTAGAATGATTGATCCGACAGCCATGTGAAAGGTAGAATGGAAGCACAGACATCAGCTAAGAGGCTATTAATATAAACCAGGCAAGAGGAGGACCTGAAGTGGGGTGTTCACAATGTAAGTTAAATAAAAGGACAGATACTTCAAAGGAAGAACTGAAGAGGCTGATAACAGATATACACGGAAACCATCCAAAAACTTAGATTTCAAGGACATTGATAAGCTGGAGAACATCCAGAAGAAAGCAATCAAGATGGCACAGGCTCTGAGATAGGAGGTCCGTTTCTTGGCTTATTGATCTGAAGCTGGAGGAGACCTCAGAGGCCATGGAGTCTAACTCCTCTCATTTTACAGATAAAGAAATTGAAGTCTAGGAGGTCAAATGATTTGCTCAACTTCAGACAAGTAGTTAGCATCTGAGGTGGGATGGGTGGGTGGTCTATTGACTCCAGAGCTAATGTTCTTTCAGGTATACCATACTGCCACCTAATTTGAAGGAACTGGCTATTTAACATAAAGAAGAAAACATTTAAGGGAAATGGGGTGGCCAGGAGACTTCTCTTCAAGTATTTGAGAGGCTGCTGTTCTCTATAGGTGGGAGAATTAGAACAATGGGGCAGAAGGAGGGAGGGGAATTGACCACTTAAGGTGATCAGATATGCCCAATATTTACCTTAAACTGATTCCCTTTATCTTGGGGATACTGTTCAAACTCCAGGGCCAGACATTCAAACCTGTCTATTATTCCTCTGTGACTCCAAGAGGCTGTAGCATGCACAGTGGCCACACCCTGGTAAAACCATCTCAGCAGATGGGCTAAACCAAGTTGAGAGTAACCCATGTGCCTCAGATCCATCAGTGAGGTAGAGGGCTGTCTAGCCCAAGACTTCCTTCAGTGGAATGGGTGGATGAGAACAATTTGTTCCAATGACCAAGAAGGCAGGCACGGTAGAATGCTTAGAGATTGGGCAGACTTCAAAGACGCCTGTGTCATCCACCAAATCCTGGATCATCACCAGTCATTCTGACTTTTGTCTTGCCACTAGAATTCAATGACTCTGGAAGAGAGAGTGAGGCAGATGACTTTGCACAACTCTGCCTCACTTAACCAATTTACACAAGAGTCAAGACATCACCCCCATGGTGTCATTGGTCCTCTTTGAAAACAAAGGACAAGCAACTCCTCCATTCAAAGCATCTTTTCCAAACAAGCTGGTCTTCTCACTAAACCTAACCCCCTCACTAATTGATGCCTTCATGATTATGATCATGATGTCCCTCCATTGTAATAGCCTTTCACCCTCAACTCCAAATCCCGCCCATCCTTCAAGTCCCCGATCAAACCTGCCTTCCACCAGGAAGCCCTCTGGCTCACACAGCTCTCCCTCCCTCTCTTCCCAGAACTTCCAAGAGAACCTGTAATCTGGTCCTCCTTTCAATGCTAGAACCCAGCTGTCTTGGTTTTCATTCCAGCCATCTTTCCATTAAGGACCAACTTTGTTGCCATCGAAATGTTTATGCGGTAAGCCTCATCTCCCATGTTAACTCCAAGTTGCCATTAAGAAGCAAGAGCTGAAGACTGAATTGAATTGAACTGAAATGGCAAAATTCAAGCTTTATTTTGAATAGAATGGAATGGAACGGAAAAAGTATTTCTTAAGTACCTATGATGTAACTAGGCATGTGCTAAGTGCTTTACAAATATTATCTGGTTTGATCCTCCCTACAGCCCTGGGAGGGAGGTACTTTTATGATCCTTACAATTGAAATCATGCTTTCCTGGGAATCTGGAATACTAAAAACTCTAGTCCTGGTCTTACTGCTTAGTCTCTGTGTCACCTGGATAAATCTCCTCTGCCCTTGGGGCCTCAGTTTCCTCATTTGTAAAATCAGAGAACTGGATTAAATGATCTCTGAGGTCCCTCCCAGATCTGACATTCAATGTCCATTAAAAAAAATTCAGAAAATCTTAATTTGATTCCAACAATTCCAAAAGAGCTTGGACATCCCTCAGAGGAGGATTCCTACTGCATAAGTGACCAGAGTAGCTGGGCACTAACTCTGATTTAGAGGCTGATAGTAATAATTATTGTCTCTACAATTAAATTATTAAACTAGTTTATTAAATTATTATTTCTATAACTCTTTAACATTTACAAAGTACTTTCCCCAAAACAATCTGGAGTTTCAGAAAGAATATTGTAATCTACTCAGGGTCATTCAGCTACTAAAAAAGCAGAGTCTGATGTGGCCCCTGGTCCCCTTGGTCTAAATCCAGGGAACTATCCTTTTTTAGCAGGCTGCCTCACCTACTTTCTTACAGCAGGATGGCAAATGCCCCAGGATATGCCAGTCATTGGCTTAATTCGCAAAGGTATATATGAAGACAGCAGAGAAGGGGTCTCTGAGGAGAAAGGAAGAGGCTGGCCAAATTCCAGTCTCAGCCCCCCTCTCTGTCGTTATCTTCCTCCTCTCCCTTTCATGTATCCCATATTCCAAAGTGTTATTGCTTAATCTTCTCTTAGCACACTCCCTGTTCTCTCCAAACCACGGAGGTGAAAAACCTTCCCTCTAAAGACTTCCTAGATTCTATCCAACTTCCATCCTTTGCACCCTCAGGAGGACATTGTGCCTTTCTCTCTCCAACGCTGTGTAGATGTTTAACCCTTTCTAGATCACAAGCTTCCTGAGGGAAGGGGCATCCCTGCATCACCCCTCCAGATTTCCCACACATAGCAGCTAACACTTAGAATGGCAAACTCTTTGAAGACTCATTACTTTTCTTTGTCCCCTAAACTTGTATTGAAAACTTTTTTAATACCACAGTCTTAATACCAAGTTTAATACCAATAAAACTTTTTAAATAGCGTACACTCCCATAATCAAACCTTCCCTTATGATGAAGCAAGACCAGTAAAGGCTGATGGCACATACAAATTACCTCACCTCTGCACTAAAATGTGTTACTAAAGCCCTTAACAATACATGGAACATTTAATTTATAGCAGACTTGGGAGGTCAATGACACAAATATCACAATTTCCACTTTCCCGATGAGTGAATGAAGGATCAGAAAGCTTGGAATGACTTGCTCTCAGGGTCACAAAATTAATATGTGCCAGGGTCAGGATACTGTCCCAGGCTCATGACTCCAAATCCAGGGATTTCTCCAGTAGCATACTTCATAGTTGTTCAGTTTTTTTTTTTAAGCCGAAAAATTAAGTTCCTTTATAATTCCGGGATATGGGAATATGAATCCCCCTTCCTAGCCTGTGAACTGGGCCTGAAATACACTAAACTCTTCATCCTCACCCTCTTCCCTCACTATAATTCTCTGCTTATACTTCTCCAGGAATTCTTTAATTACTTCTTTTTAATTTGTAATGGTTTTTATATCATTTATCTTAAATCTGGCCAGCTTTTCCTTTTCATTAATTTTACATTTTCCCTTAGTAATTAGTGTTTGAAGAACAGATAGGAATTAGTCAGCAAGTTGAAATTCTTCCAAATGGTTTAAAACCCAAGCTTTTCACATTATCCTACCTCACGCTACCTCATCCCACATATCCAATCGGTTGCCAAATAATGCTTTTTCTACCTTCACAATGTTTCTAGAATCCAACCCCTTCTTTGTACCCACATGGCTACTATCTTAACCTGTGCCTTCCTCCCCCTTGCCTAGATGATTGCAATAGACATGCCTAATTGGTTTTTCCGCCTCAAGTATCTCCCACCCCAGTCTATCCTATACACTGGACTGTATAGGGTGTACAGGGAGGACTAGCACCTCTGAGAGAGGTGAGATGAGGGCGGTTCATCTACCTTCGATGTCCACCTGATTCACCCAACTCTCACCTGTGACTCCAAGAAGCTGTAGCATGTGCAATAGCCACACCCCAGTAAAACAACCCCACTAAACCAGGTTGAGGGTACCTGATAGACCTCAAACCCATCAGAGTTAGGAGGGTGTCTACCCCAAGCGTGCGAAGACTTCTCCTGGAGGAATAGATGGATGAGAACAATTTGTTCCAATGGCCATGAAGGTGGCTGAAGCAGCTGCTTCACTCTGAAGTCATTGGTCTTTTTAAAAAATGAAGGACAAACAACAATCCTATACTCTGCTGCCAAAGTGATTGTCTTTAACCACAGATGGGACCTTGTGACTCCTTCTACTCAACCAACTGCTTTGGCTCCCTATGGCTTCTAGGGTAAAATCTGCTTAATCTTTAAAGCCTTTATACAACCTAGCCTAAATCTTTCTTTCCAGCCTCATTGGAAATTACTCCTCTTCCTAATTTTGATGATGCAGTCAAATTGACCTTTTCTCTGTTCTTCACACAGGACACACTTTATCCCATCTCCTTGCTTTTGCCCACAGTGACTAGAATGCAATCTCTACTCTGCCTTGCCTTAATAGAATCCCTTTCTTCCTTCAAGACACACCAGAAACACCACCTTCTTCTACCAGAACCTTTTCCTCAACTACCCTTAACCCCTCAACTACTAGTGCCCTTCAAAATACTTTGTATTTATTTATATTTCTTTTTTAAGAAGTTCTACTATAATGAAAGAATGAATGATTAAAAAAAAGCATTTAAGTGCTTACTTTGTGCAAAGCATGATGCTAAGTTCCAAGGATACACATTTAAAAATTAAGACAGTCCTTACTCACAAGCCACTCACGTTCTATTCAGGAGACAACGCCTATGAAAAGTTTCATTTACAAATCAGCTGGAATGATCCCATGGACCTTAGGGTGCAGAAGCAAAGCAGATGATAATCCTTCTTCAATATCGTTTCTGGAAATAATATCGTATCATTTTTTGATGTTGCAGCATTTGACAGTGCCAACGATTCTGGTGGCAAGAAATTTCTTTTCTGGGTCTTCGGTAGCTCTGACTGCAACATGAAAAGGCTTAGCCTAAAAGGGCCAGGGTCTCCCATTGCATCCTAGGCCAACTCCAGTCACCCTGATGAATATCTGGCCACTGGACCCAGATGTCTCTGAAGGAGAAAGTGAGGCTGGTGACCTTGCACAGCTCTCCCTCACTCATATCAAAGTCAACCGCAAGTCATGTCATCATTTCCCTGATGCCATGGTCTTCTTCAAAAATTAAGGACAAACACAATAACAACCTGCACCATGGGAAGAAGCAGTTGCCAGGCCACATGTCCATGGTTTCCTAGGGTGATAGCCATAAAGTGGTCTGGGGGCTTCCTGCCACTGTCAGGGCTCTTGGGCTTACCTGCCCATTGACTGCAGTGGACCCATGATTGTTATTAGTGGTGGCAAGGAGGGTAGGCCTTTTTCACCACAGTTATTGCTCCCCTTAATAATGGCTCTGGGACCTGGGTTGAAAGCAGGGTCAGTGTTCTGGAGGGCACTGCTGTTCCCAAGGCTCATGAATTTAGGGACCTAGACTCTCTCTCTTCAGAGTCTGAGGGGACTAATAATGGAGATGGTATTAGTAGTGATAATGGTCTGACTTACCTGTAGCATGTTAGTTCTGATCTCTTTCTTCAGGGTACCTTGTTACTTCAGCTGTATATGGAATATATACACATATTTACATGTGTGTGTGTATATATATATATCTACACATGTATGCATATATATACACACACATATAGACACATACATACATGTATGCACTTATGTATGTACATCTTGGCTCTTCATTAGAATGTAAGTACCTTGATAGTATATATTGTTTCATTCTTCCTATTTGTAGCCAAAAGACTTGGCACAGTGCCTGGCATATAGCAGGCATTTAATAAATGCTTACTGACTTGACTTGGTTGAAGACCCAGCTCAAACATCACCTTCTCCAAAAAGACTTCACTGATTTCCCCTAACCGCTAGCACTATCTCTTCCTATTTGCCTTGTATTTCTTCTTTTTATCCTTCTTCTTTATATGTTTATATATGTATTTCTCTGCCATGTTAGAATGTAAACTCCTGCCAAGTATGGATTGTTTCATTCTTTGTATTTGCATCCTTATCACCTAACCTACAGGAGATAATTACCAAATTCCTTTTGGTAATAATAATTATTAATATATTATATACTATACTATACTATACTGTAATACTATATACTAGAATATGCTATAATTAATAATTAATAATAATTAGGACAGTTCAAAGCCTGACAGTTTTCTTTTGATTCCCAGAATATATGAGGCAGCGCAGATAACTCCATGAGTCAGAGGTGACCCGCCTAGTGAAGAGGATAGGAGTGCTTGGGATTTCTTTGATCTCCCCAGACCCATAACTGTCCAGTCTAAAAGCACAACTATTTTGGTGCTCAGCAATTAACCAGCCCACCCCCAAGGCTCCCCCTTCCACTCTTCTGGCACATTTACAACATGGAATGTTAGGACTAGAAGAGATATTAAAGAGAATAAAATTCAGCTCCCCTCAGCTTACACAGGAGGAAATTGAGGCTCACCCTACCATTACACAGCAAATGAGTATCTCTGGCATTTGTACTGCATTTTAAACAAGGGAGATGAGACAGCCTTCGTGTAATAGAGGAACGAGCTAGAGAAGAACCAGATTCTAGGCTGGGTTTTGCTGCTAACTTGCTGTGGAGCTCTGAAAGCTACAGTGAGTATATCAGAGAGAATAAAGGAGTCGTAAGACCTGGGTTCAAATCCTTGCTCTGTCACTTTAACTAGCTGAGACTTTGAATAAATCATAGGATCAAATGTTTGGTAATTGAAGAGAATTAGCAATCTGACCTGATACTGTTTAACATTTTGATTAGTGGATAAAACATAGAAGGCATGCTCATCAAAATTTGTGGATAGCACAAGGCTGGGAGGGATGGCTGATACAGCGGATGACAGAGTCCAAAAAGGCAGACTACATTCATCCCTCCTGTCTTAGCAGATCCAGTCTTACAGTTGGGCTCAAAACAGTCAATTCTAGAGTCACAAGATGGGGGAGGCATGGCCAGAGAGGAGAGGCGGGGGAGGGGAGGAGAGAGGCAATGATTAGTAGACCACAAGTTCAATGAGTCAGCAGCAGCTCGGTGAGGCAGCCAAAAAAACCTAACGCAATCTTGGGTTGCAGTGAGGAAGAGCAGTCACTTCCAGGAATAAGAAGGGAGCATTAGGTCTGTTCTCTGCCCTAGTCAGGCTGCTCCTAGGATATTGTCTTTAATTCTGGGTGCCAGAGTCTAGTAAGGACCTTGATAAGCTGGAGGGCATTCAGAGGAGGGTAATGAGGATAGAGAGGGTTGTGGAGTCTAAGCTATATGGGGACATCTTCAGTAAGGAGGAGGAAAGTTTGCAGGGGACAGTTTAGCTTGCTTCAAGTCCTTAAATAGAAGCCATTTGAAAGGCAAGATTGACTTGCTTTTTTTGGCCCAGCAGGTCCATCCAGCAACTATGGATGGCTTGAGCCAATTTATGGTTGACAGTTGAAAAACTTGCCTAAGAGTTAGAGCTATCTGTAAATGGAATAGGTTGCATCAGGTGTTAATGGCTAGCCGGTCAAAGAGGTAGTTCTTTAAGCAGAGGCTGGGTGACTCTTTTTTGAGTGGGGTGGGGGTGGGGGAAATGTATGTTGTTGTAGTGGGGACTTTTTCAGGCATGGAGGTTCCTTTCAACTCTCAAATTCTCGGATTTCTCCTTTCTAGGTCCTCCTTTCCTTAACTATAAAGTAGAGAATTCTGGACTCCATGAGTTCCAAGTCCCCTTTCACTGGCTTCATTCTACATTCTGTTATGTTATCATCTCTCTCAGCTCTAACATTCTGAGTATGTTAGTTGTACCTACTTCCTAAAAGTCACTGGGTTCTATATGGCCGTTGTTCTGTGCTTCAAGGGAAATAAACAGTGCAGCAACTGAAAAGCATGAAACTCCTCTATGGCCTGTACAACCAGCCTTGTCACCTAAGACAATAGTAATAACCTTCACATCTCTATTACCATTTAAGACGTACAAGCACTCTTCAAATAACCCTGAAGGGAAGGAGATGGCCACAAAAGCATCACTGCTCTCGTTTCATAAAAAAGGCCTCGAAACTGAAGCTGAAAGAAGGAAATGACTTTAGGCAAAGTCGGAGCTAAATTTAAGATCTGGAATTCTGACATTGACTAATTTGATTCTTTTAAACAATTATTTTTAGCCAAGATGTTTAGGTATACAAACGCGCTTTCAGGAAGCATATTTTATCAAGCCAGTGTGACCAAGAGTAAGGGAGGCATTACAAGCCAGCCAGGAATGTTGCCAGCACTTCCATGCCAAGAGATTCATGTGCCTTACTTACCCCTACCCTAAACACACACACACACACACACACACACACACACACACACACACACACTTCTTTTTTTTCAAAGTGGGGGAAGGGGAATGACTTCATGATCTGGATCAAACTATAAAAACAGAGAAGACCAAAAGAGAAAAATACACAGTTCAGGGTGTGAGGAAGCACTGTCGCCCTGCAGTCTAGAGGATAATGCTGACATCAGGGAAATCCAACTGTGACAGGAGTATACATACTATAGATGGCCAGATGCTGAGGGTCTTGGAGGGCATGGGGAGAAGAACAAGGGAGAGGGAATAAAAAGCCAAAAACCAACAACAGAAATCACAACAGCAGCAACATCTCATTTCTCTACCATCCATCATTATCAGGAAAAGTAGCAGCTTATTATTTATGGAGCAATTCCTAATGTACAATGCACTGCAGTGGAAAGAGTGAGGGATTTTGGAGTCAGAGACCCTAGACTCAAATCCCCACATGGCCAATTACTCCCTGTGACCCCTTGAATAAGTGATGGCAAGAATCTCAACTTCCTTATCTTTAAAATGAAAGGACAGTAGACAGTGCACTGGGCTTGAAGTCAGAGTTCAAATCTAGCCTCAGATACTTACTAGCTGTGTGACCCTGGGCAAGTCATTTAACCTATCTGCTTCAGTTTCCTCTTCTATAAAATGGGGATAATACAGTTATCCCTTCCACAACATGACTTTCCCATCGTGGTTTTGATATATCATGGGTTGGCATAAAAAATTAAATGGGAATTTGGGGGGAGTTTTGTAGGAGCTGCAGAAAACACACAAAAGCTAGCAGACAACACAGAGCCTATGACCAAATACTTAACCCATATTTTACAGTAAGGACTGTAAACACCCCATCAAAAAAAAATACCAGACGTCTTCTCTGATGCAAAGGGATAGTCAAAAAAATTTACACATTTTCCAGATCATGGGGGCGCTGGGCTCCTAAGCCCCATGATGTGGAAGGGATAACTGTAATAGCACCTACTTCCCAAAGTTGTTGTAAGAATAAAATGAGATATTTGTAAAACACTTTGCAAACCTGAAAGTGGTCTACAAGTGCTCCCTCTTATTATTGTCATTGTTATTCTCTACTCCAGGCTAAACCATTCTATTACATTCATGCTACAATTCTAAATCCAGGGACACTTTCTTCATAGTTATTACTTTACCTGTAATTTACTGGAGGGAAAATGGAGAATCAGAAGCGTGTAATGCCATAGCCAAGGTCACACATGCAGCAAATGTCAAGCATTTGTGCTACGTTGATTCTACAAAAGGAGAAATCACTTTTGACTAGGGAAAATCCCAGGATTTCATGGAGGAGGTGACATTTAAGCCGGGCTTTGAAGAGAAGGATTTCAATGGAAAGATTACTTTATAGCACTTAGTACTATACCTGGCACATAGGAAGAGATCCTTAATAAATGTTAATTGATTGACTAATTATAGAGATGGAGGATATCCTGCCCAGAGCAAGGAGAGGTAAGGGTGAGAACACTACCTAGTCCTGGGCTCAACACATACATGTGGTCGGTAAATGTGGTTGCTAAGATTTTACAAATGATATGTGAGGAGGAGGGGAAGGTGAAAATCTGTAATTTATATAGCCCTTCAGTTTGCAAAGTCTTCTCCCTCCCCATACTCATTTTTTCCTCACAATAACCCTATAGATATCAGGCAACCAGGGCTGATTGGAGAAATAGAAAGCAAATGACCTTTACAAAGTCATGTAGCTAGTAAGTAGCACAAGAGTTTAGTAGAAGCCCCATCTTAGGATTCAGTCTAGAGCTTTTTCCATTATGTCATTAAATCCAATTTGAGGTCACAGAAAGTAGAGATGAAAACCTCTCCAAGTCTAGTCATTGCTGAGGATGTATGATTTTTGTCATGGGGGAACTTCTGGTATACCAGTAAGTCTTAGAGAGTTGCCCAAGGCACATAGAGATTAATGACTGATTTCAAAGTCATACAGCTAGTGAATCCCAGAGGCAGAATTTGAACTCATATCTTCCTTTTTCACAGTGTCAGGAGCTGTACTAGACCCTAACTTACAAATAATGAAAAAATCCATAGTCACAAGATCCTTACATTTTACTGAGGAGTCAGCAATCACATATACAGGTGACATACACAGCTGAAGCAACATGGCACCTTGGAGGAAAGGCAAGAGCCAGCACTTTCCCCATTGCCTCTTAACTATGGGACATCATTAAGGTAAGGTAATAAGGTTGCCTAGAGGGCCAGTAGAAAAGTTTTTCTTTCTGGAACCAACGCTTCAGAAAGTTTCTGTAAGATCAAGCCCAGGAGCCAGTTGGCCAATGCCAATGTGATATGCTAAAGTTGACAATAGAATATTTCAGTACTGGATTTCACATGGTAGACATACTGTATGTAAGCTAGCTTATGTTTCTAGCTTATGTTATGTTATGGAACCAAAGTATTGGCATCATCTCCATAGAGCTGACTTTTGTCACCAGCTGAAATTCATATCCCCATCCTCAAATTTTCTTAAAGAACTCTCTATCTTTCCTTTGTTCTTAATTAGATTGGACATTGTAACATAGCAATTTATGGGCCCATTATATGTATCCCTCCTATGAGGATAGAAGCTCCTTCACCTCAGGGCCGTTCTATATTCTGTCTTATAGGATCATAGACATAGACTTGTAAGGGATCTCAGAGGCCATCTAATCTAATCTCCTCATTTTAGAAATGTGGAAACTGTGACCCAAGAAGATAAAATGACTTGTTCATATTCACACAGGTAGTAAGTATAAGAGGTGGCATTAAAACTCGAATCCTCTGACTCCAAAACCAGTAGTCCTTCCACTGTACCATGTGATCTTCTTTTATGTGCCCTCCCTCCAAACTCTATCTATCTATCTATCTATCTATCCATCTACCTGTCTACCTACAGATAGAGATATCGATATATTATATACTAGCACAGTAGGTACTTAATCCAACATTTGTTGAATGGAAATGGCAGACTATAAAATAAATATTGAAGCTATTAACACACTATAAAATAAATATTGAAAATATTCATCTGTACCTGATGGGAGTTATAACTAAGTCACAGAATCCTGGAATGTTAGAGCCAAAAGGGGTTTTTTAAGACAACTCAGTGACAACCTCCTCACTTCACAGAGGAGCAAAGGGAAGCCCAGGAAGAAGTGATGTCTTCCCCATCAAAGAGTAAATCATTGGGTGTTGGGCTGGTATAGACTGGTTAGCAGGTAGAGACAACATAGTGATAAAAGAATATTCAGGAATATAACCCCTTAATCCAAATGAATTCCAGTCCTTGTGTTTATAAGGTTTTATTTGCTTACCCCAGATTGAAGCATTTGGGTATTTCTGGGGCCCTTTTATCAGCTCAGAGAATTGCTGAACTGCAGAGTTGAAAGGGGCCATATCAGCCATCTAGTCCAACCCATGTCCCAAAACCCACCCAACCCATCATCCTCCAGCCTTGGCTTGAAGATCTCCCTGGAGAGAGAATCTCCTCCCTGCCAAGGCAGCCCATTACACTCAGACATGAGTGTTAGGAGGCTCTTCCTGATATCAAGGCTAAATCGGACTCTTGGCAACTTTTACCCGTTGGGCCTGGTTCTGCCTTCTGAGGTCAAACAGAACAAATCAAATCCCTCTTTCACAATATAACATTTTCAGTACTTAAAGACAGCTATCCTATCTTCCTCTGCCTCCAACCTTCTCTACTCCAGGCTAAACCATTCCCATTTCTTTTAATGAATTTTCACATGTCATGGACTCAGGTCTTTGACCACCCTGTCTTCCCCTGGCCAGCTGTTCTCCAGATTATCAATCCTTTCTAAACCAAAGTAGGTGTTGTCCATTAGGCAGAAAACCTCACTATGCCTGGAAGTCATTCATTCACTCCACAATCAATAATCATTTACTATCCTACATGCCATGCCCTGTTCTAGGCATTGACCAAGAGAAAGCTGGGTCTGTCCTCATGGAATTTACAATCTAAAGCTACACTTTGCTTAATGTCACTTATTAAGTTAACCTTATTAAGTTTTGAGGTTGCCAAAGCACAGTCCTCTGTGTGAGCTAGTTATTTCCTAGAATCTGGGGACTGTTAAGGCCAGGTTGGGCACAGTGGGTGGGGAACAAACTGACAATCAGGTAGATACAGCAGAGCGACTGATGAATATTCATGAATATAGCCTCCAACTCCAAATGAATTCAAGAAATCCTTCCCTTTGGTATACCAGTGTTCAGGCTATTAGCTGGAATAGAGCTGGCCTTTAAATACAGTTATGCATGCACCTTCATTTTCATGGGCCTAAGCAAACCAGGACCTAGTGTGTATCACTGAAGTGGACCAATGATGCACACATGCCTTCTTGTACCTTCCCAATATAAGTATGTCCATGTGATTGTATATATTATTTAATAAACCCTATAATTATGTCAACTCTTCTCAAAATCTTGCCTCTGACTAACAAACAGACTATTAATATTATACCAAGTACATTCTAGGTTTGCAGGTAGAGAACTACCCACCAAAATATCACCCTCTGTCCTATGCCAACCCATCAGTGCCCAGGACCCAAGTGTCCAGAATACTGTGGCAATCCTTGCTGCAAAGTTGCATTCCCAGCTAAACAGGAACCTCTCTGGTGCTCAGAAGATGATTAACAGGTTGGGAGGCACTAGGCCATATCCTGTAGTAAAAGGATCATAAGACCTTAGAGGCCAAAGAGACCTTAGGACATAGAACATTAGAGGGGAGGAACATTAAAGCATAACCTTTTTTCATGCAATGGATTCCTCGAGCAGTCTGGTAAAGCCTATGGTAAAAACCCTTGTCAGAATCATGTTTTTACATATATACAGTAAAATACATTGGATTATAAAGGAAAGCAATTCTATTGAAATACAATTATTAAAATATTTTTAAAGTTACAATATAGAAACATGTCTAGCAAATGGTTTAACTACCATAGTAATTTCAACATACTGAAGAATGCAAACAATATTTTGAGATATTTACAACCACTGTGATATCTTGTGAGAATATCTGATTTCTATTGGAGCTAAAGGCATAGCTACCATTGTTACTATATGATTTGCTGCCTACATTCACAAGTGAAGGAGATGATAAATTTCAGTTAGAGGTTGGTGAAAAGTAAAGATATAATTATTTTTTTTCTACCCAAGTGCACAGATCCCCTAAAGTCCATCCATGGATCCCTTGGGGGTCCATGGAACATAGGCTAAGAACCTCTGATCTAGGTTAGACATAGCGTCAAGAGAGGCTGAGGCTGGCGGATCACTTGAGCTCCAGAGTTCTAAGTTGCAGTGAGGCTGAGCTGGTAGGTATTCGAAGTGTGTGGCACGTATATGGTGAGCCCCTAGTAAGAGTGAGGGGAGAGGAGAAGGGGAAGCAGCACCAGGATAAGGGGATAACATGCCCCTGAAAAAAGTCAGAAGGCCCAGATCAAAACAGAACAGGTCAGAACTCCTGTGCTGATCCCCTTAGTGGATCTCTGAGGGGCTGTGGACTTCCAGTCCAAGGACAGGAATAGGAGGTGGAAGTAAAGGAGAAGGAAGAGAAGGAATAACAGAAGGAGAAAGATAACAAAGAGAAAGCAATATTATCTTTAGACAAGGAAACTGAGACTAAGAGGAAAACAAATGTTACCCAGGTTTGCATTGCTAATAAATGGAATGGAGGTTCAAATGCAGGTCTCACCTCTATCTCAAAATCCAGTATTTTTCCACTATAGCAGGAGGAAGAGGAGGTAGAAGAAGACCCCAACTCTAGTCCAACATGCTCACTTACAAGGACTGCAAGGAATTGACTTGTAGGAATTATAGGAATTAACTCCTAAAATGCACAGAGGCTGGAATGTAAGCTCTTTTAAGGCAGAAACTATGACATTGTTCTCTTTGTATCAGCAGTAAATGCTTGTTGATTAATAGGGAAAAAGATTAAGCCCAGAGAGCACACAGAAATTCTTTAGGGTGGAGACATAAAAGCTGATAAACTCTAGGGATTGGCAAACTAGCAGATGCACTTACACATAGGGCCACATTCCTGCATTTCCTGCCTCCCAAGGAGTTTTCTCATAGGGACAGCGTGTCTTTGGGAGTGCACTGGTCAGGAGACAAAGAGCAGCAGCTCCAGGAATCCCAGTCAGCAAAGCAAGAAGTCCTGGAGATTTTCCTGTTATTACTCCCAAGGAACAGGAGTCAGCAACATGGAGAGCCTCACAGGAAGGAAGGAATTTTTGTCAGGCACCAAAGCCCCCTAATCAATGTCTGTCACACCCATGCAGATGCACGCGAGCACACACACACACACACACACACACACTCTCTCTCTCTCTCTCTCTCTCTCTCTCTCTCTGTCTCTCTCCTAGCCTTATCTTTTCAAAGCATGTGAGTATTGGGAAATGCCTTAGCCTATTGAAAGAATGCAGGCAAGTGTATCAGGTGGCACAATGGTTAGAGCTGAGTTCAGTCTTGCCTCAGACATTAGCTAGCTGAATAACCCTCACTCACTCTAAGCCTCAGCTTCCTCCTCTTTAAAATGAGGATAATAACAGTATCCGTTGTTATTTTTGTTCACTAATTTTTTAGCTATGTCCAACTCTTCAGCAACCCCACTTGAGGTTTTCTTGGCAAAAATACTGCAGTGGTTTGCCATTTCCTTCTCCAGCTCATTTTACATATGAGGAAACTGAGGCCAACAGGGTTAAGTGACTTGCCCAGGATCACACAGCTAGTATACTAGCATCTGAGGTCAAATTTGAACTCAAGTCTTTCTGACTTCAGGTCTGACACTCTATCCACTGCACCATCTAGCTCCCATGGGTAATTGTAAGGAGCACATGAGATAATGTAAACGATCTTGCTGAACTTAAAGTGCCCTACAAAGTGTCCCCAAAGTTGAAATGCTTTAGTGGTTTTAAGCTTTATTAGTTTAGTATCTTATGAGAATAATTCAGGATGTCTCAAAAGTCTTGGTGTAGTTTTAAGGTATTGAAAGTTTAATAGCTTAAATCTGCACTAGGATTTTTGAGATACCTCCCAAAATAATTACAGTTCTTATTTTATAATATAAATCTATATTTTAAGATTTACAGTGACTTCTTCATAACCCCTCTGGATAAGTAATACTATCCCTGGATGGAGAAACTGAGGCAAAAAAAAGTGAGGTACCTAGGTTTGCATAGCTAGTAAATATTAGAATGGAAACTCAAACCTGGCTCTCCTCTGACTCAAAATCCAGTGTTTTTCTGCTATAGTTATGCTATTTAAAAGAAGGAAAAAAAAACTCACCTAATCATCATGGTGCCCAATGACACCACGTGGCCAATTCTGAGATCAATTTAGATAACAATGGCCTCAGAGAAGACAAAAGCTCACCCCAACTTTCAGTAACTGTACCTCCTGCAAGTGAGCAGGTCTGGTTCTGTACTGACTAGAGGCAAAGGGAAGTAGGAGCAGAGAGACCTATTTATAGCAACTAGGAGTTTAGTCAAGACAAAGTCCCTCCTTCTGTTGATAGATTCAAAACCAGAATCCAACCTACCTCTTATTTTTAAATAAAGGCTTAACATCTAATGTTTTTGTTTTTGTTTTTAAATGAGGAATAGACATTTATCAGCAACCAGTGGCATTTTTTCCTGTTTGGGAAAAGGAAAAAAAAATTCAATCTACACAGTTCCTTCAAAGAAGCTTTCCTTTTAAAAATTTTCTTTCTAAAAGCCTTTTCACCACAAATATTCTAGGTCCCTTCTAGCTCCAGCGCTGACTTTTTAAACCCTTGGGCTTCATGTGAGCTGTGATTTTCTTTTTCCTAAACATCCTTCCAAATGTAAAATTGTATGACGTGTCAACATGCCTAGCTCTATCCACTCTCTCCTTCTGCTTCCCATCCACACTTCCCCCTCCCCAAGAATATCTATCTGCTCATTCTTTATCATTGTCCTCTGGCCAAAGCAAATTCCTTCTTGTCAAGATCTTGGGAAATGGAGAAAAAGTTTCAGGCATGCTTTTTGCAATCACCATTTACCATGTGTCTAGAAGAGAGGTTATTCATTTTGGTCTTTCTGGAGTCTAATCTTAAGGGGTGATGAATAAAATGTGTTTTGTTGAAGAGAGCTAAGCTAAGATGCAGCAGGGCATAGATGGAGAGCCCACCTTGAAGCCAGAAGCAACTGGTTTCAAGCCCTGGCACTGCCATAGTCACATACTGACTGTATGACCCTGGATAAGTCAGTTAACTTCTCTGTGCTCTGGGCAACTCTCTAAGACTATAAACTATAGAGAAGGTACCAGCCTTCATTGGTAGAGTAAGTTTGCTCACCTGGGAGCTCCCTGTATCAATTAAATCCCAGATCAGAGGATCACAGGTTTAGAGCTGGAAAGAACCTTAGAAGTCATCATGTACAACCCCCTCAATTTAGTAGATGAGGCAGCTGAGGCCCAGAGAAATAAGCTAAGTGTCTGAGATGAGATTTGAACCCAAGTCTTCCAGACCCAAATCTAAATCTCTATCACCTGTGCCACCTAGTCCAGTCCCTATCCCTATAGCTCATGTACATAGAAATATATAGTCATTTTATACATTTATGTTGTATATTTATTTTAAATATTTGCATTGAACCATATATGCATAAACATACATAAGCATACATACATGTATCTTTATGTGCATATCTGCACTCTGAGGTCTACAAAATGCTTTTTTTCATGACAAAACTATGAAGTAGGGCAAGTATCATCCCTTTGGAGAGATACAAAGACTGAGGCACAAAAAACGGGGAGTCATTTTGCCCAAAAAACTGGGCCAGAATGCAGACTCTAGGCTTTCCTTCCAAGATTTTGAATCATCTTCTTTCCACGATAACATGCTGTCTCTTGAGTAGCTACGTTTAATCAAAACCATAGAATGGTAGAACCAGAAGGGATGTCAAAGATCATCTCATCTAACCCATCCATGACCTCACTAAATTGTCCCTCCAGCTTCTGCTTGGACTTCTAGTACCATAGTGCCTGCATTCTAAAGGTCTTTGTCACAAGCGTTTTAACCCAGCCTTGCAAACAAGTAGAGCTTGCCAGCCCATATTTGAAGAGTTATTGGGTCCCAGCCCTAGTTCCTCCACACCCAGGGAGATCCAGCCACACCAATCATTATTGCCTCTTCCTCTGCACTGAATCACCATTCCATGGAGGCAGGTAGCTTTCTACATTTTCTCTGGTCAAAGAACTCTCTAGCTGTTAGAAAGGAACATGGTTGATGTGGTTTATAAAATGAACGAAAAGAACAGTGTAATAACCATGGTGAGCTCTCAGTAACACTGTGGCGTAGACTGAGTTTGTCTTCCCTATCTTCCACTTTTCCACTTTTTCTTTTGCCCAGTTTCTTTTTCTCTTCTCCTCTCCAAATTCCAACCACTTTCTTCTTAGCCTCACTTTACTACCTACAGTCACTTGGGCAAATCACTGTCCTCCAGTCATGTGCCTTCATCCTCAGCCTCTTCATTTTACTGATAGAAGAATAGGACTGGTGAATCTCTAAGGTCCCTCCCAGTTCTGACTCCTATGTTGGATAGACCCTAGTGTCAGGAAACAATCCACAGGGTGTCCCTAAAATCTGGACACATAGCAAAATTGGCGGCAATGTGGAGTTATTGCATCCAGTTGACCTGAATCTTTCAAAGCGCATCAACCTTTGCATTACAAATGATGGAAGTCATGTTGAAGATGTTATTTGTTAATATTCCAATTACATAAAATGTGGTCAAAAATTTCATTCATTTCATTTCTTGAAAATATGCATTTTTGCCTATTTTAGGCAAACCCTGTAATTCTTAGCCCTTTATACCTCAATGGGATGGTCAGAACTTAGAAATCTTATTGTTTAATCCAGGGGTGGAGAACCTGCAGCCTCAAGGCCACATGTGGCCCTCTAGGTCCTCAAGTGTGGCCCTTTGACTGAATTCAAACTTCACAGAACAAATCCCCTTAATAAATCTAATCTTCGCTAATAAATCTTACTTTGTAAGATGAGGACACTGAGGCCTGGATCATCATCTTCTTAACATTTCTCTTTTGCTGTTCGAGATACTGCCCTCCTGGTTCTCCAATCTGTCTGAGTGCCTCTTCTCAGTCTCCTTTGCTGGATCCTCAAGTTGCACTCACTAACAGTAGGGTCCCTCCTTCCTGGCTCTATACTGGGCCTTCTTCTGCCATGATACTATTTTTTCTTGATGATATCCTCAGTTTCCAGTAATTCAATTATCACCTTTGTGTAAGATGCTTCTCAGATCTGCTCAATCGGCTCTAACCTCTCTCTTGACTTTCGGTTGTAAATCTCCAGCTGCCTACTGGACATCTCAAACTGGATGTCCATACACATCTTAAACTCAACATATCAAAAACTCAATTCTTTTTCCTTCCCCCCAAACCCTCCCTTCTTCCTAACTGTCCTGTTACTTCAGAGGCAATCACCACCCTTCAGTATACCAAGCTTCAAATCTAGGTATCATCCCTGACTCCTCACTCTCTTGCCAACAACCAAACAGAAGCAAAATCGTGTCATTTCTGTCTTTGTAACATCTCTTGTATTTGCCTGATTATCTCTTCTGATACTTCTATGGTAATTCAAAAAATTCCAGTGGTTCTCTATTACTTCCCAGATCAAATATAAAATCTTTTCTTTGGCTTTTAAAACCCTCCACAACATGGTCCCTCTCTACCTTTCTAGTCTTCTTAGAACTTATTTCCTTCCATGGGCTCTGTGACCTAGTGACAGTGACTTCTTCCTTTCTGTTCATTGCACAAGACACTTCATCTTCAGACTCTAGGCATTTTCACTGGCTGTTCCCCATGCCTGAAGTGCTCTTCCTCCTCATCTCTGCTTCCTGGCTTCCGTATAAAGTCTCAGCTAAAATCTGACCTTCTGCAAGAAGATTTTCCTGGTCCCCTTTGATGCTACTGCCATCCATCTGAGATTATCTCCAATTTACCCTGTATATGTCTTGTATTGCATAGTTCTTTGCATATTGTTTCCTCCATTAGATTGTGAGCTCCTGGAGGTTAGGGACTGTTTCTTGCCTTTCTTTGTATCCCTAGCACTTAGCACAGTGCCTGGCACTTAATAGGTACTTAATAATTTATTGACTTGACAGGAGAGAGGAAGTAACTTTCACTGAGGTTACACAAGTAGTAACCAGAGGTAGGATTCGAATCCACATTCCTGACTCCAGATCTAGCTAATTTTCTCCTCTATTAAATGGCTTTCTCAACCTTTCTCTGCCAGAGGTTCCTTGCATTTTAAGGCTGATCTCCAATCAATAACAATATCAGCGGCTCACTTTGATGTAATATTTTAAACATTTTCCTCATATCACCTCTGACCAGCTTGACAGCACAAATACCATCTTCTCTATTTTTCTGATTGGAAAATTGAGGTTTAGAGGTATGATTCATCCAAAGCAATACTGCTAATAATTGTCAGTCATCTTTTCTGAACTCTGATTCAGAGGTGAATGAATGAATTCATTAAGTGCTTACTATATGTCAAGGCAAGCACAGAAGAGGCAGGGAAGACAAGACTTTGCAACAGGTGCTGCCGATTCTCCTGAAAGAGGTTGGTCCTGTGGTCTCCATATGATTAAAAACAATGTCAAGTAGGAAGATCTCTGGGAGACCTCGCATAAAAATCTAATCCACGGTGGTACTTACAATATGAGCAGGCAGGAGACTCATATGGAAAGAGGGAGAACTGACTCACTTATATATGTAACCTCAAGATTCCATGTGTCTTCTAAAAGAAGTTTCATTCTCAGATCAGAAGGAATGATACTAACACTTTGCCAGAACCTTGATCCCAACATGACTTTCATCTAGAAAGTAGAGTACCCAAAACGGTTGTTTTCTTTTTTTAATGTTTCTAATTCAAAAACACTTAGGTCAAAGAATCATAAGAGCATAGAGCTGAAAGAGGTCATCTATCTAGTCCAACCGTCATTTTACAGTTGAAGAAACCCAGGGAAGCCCAGGGAAGTCAAGTGACTTGCCCCAAATCGCAAAAGTATCAAGAGTGGTTTTAGACTTCTGGTTTTTTAGACTCTAGAAGCCCAGGGCTCTTTTCACTGCACCAACTGCACAAATCTAAGCCCTTCTTTTGACAGATGGGGAGCCTGGGAAGGAAAGTGGCTTATCTAAGGTCACACAGATAACAGGGGTCAGAACTGGGGCTCTAACCCCGCCTCTCCCCCTGCCCCACCCCAATCTCAGAGTCCCATCTCAGTGCTTTTTCTACTTTACTAAACTTCCTTCCTCATCTGGCCTAGGAGGAATGACAGCACCACTGTTCCCAAGTTTCTGTGTCTGTGTCTTCCTCAGCCCTGGGAGAAAACCTTCCAAGTTATCCCAGGCCTCAATATCCCTATATTGCTTGGACTCTGTTTGCCCAAACTATTCAAAATACCAGCGCCAAACTTGGGGCCTGTACTCCAAATAAACAGGCTTACCTCAACTGGCCAAACCTAGGGCTCACAAGTGAAAACAGGAAAGCTTAGCTTTCGGAAACAGCCAACAGGAAAGAGGCCAAGGCAGACAGTTACATACGCCTCTACTTCTCAGGCACAAAGAAAAAAAAAAAAAAACCCAGTGACTGAAAGCACCATTACCTGCGTCTTCTTCTGGAGCCACCAAGGATTTCTGGCCAGGAAGACACTACATTTTTTGAGGGCCGCCCCTCATAAAGAAAAACCAGTCAGTTTGCATTGGTAATTAAGCCTTTGTTATTGGTTACTGCTTTCCAGCCCCTCCCATCAGAGGGAAAGTCCCCTAGCTTTTCTTCTCTGACTTTCCTCTTATCACTGAGACTGAGCATGTTATTTCAAAGGTCAGCAGCAGATATTCTCTGGAATTGTGGAACTGGAGAGAGTGCTCATAAAATGGCAGAGTTTATAGGGCCACTTTGATTTCCCTGTCTATTAATTTCCCTTCCCCTCCTGACCCCCAATGAGTTGTTTTAAGAGAATTCAGAGTATAAAGTATTGAGGCACGGTGAATAGAGGGGCAGGCCTAGAAGCCAAGAATGCCTAGTTTCTGGTCTTACCTCTGACCAATGCTGGTTATATGACCCTGGGCAAATCACTTAAACTCTTAGTGTTCTGGGAGTGGTCTAAGAGGTTTTTTTTAGCCCTTTTTTTGTGTTATGGACTACTCCTCTGGCCATCTGAGAAGGCCTATGGGCCCCTTCTCACAATAAAATAGAATACAAGAGAATACAAAGGAAATATTATATTGAAATACAGTTATCAATTTTTTTTTAGATCCAAGTTCCAGGATTCCAGGCTTAAGGACCTCTGACCTAAGACTGTAAGGGAATGTCCTTATTATCTGGCAGTTCCCTATACCAGTGGAATCACAAGCCTAGTCCCATTCCTTATCCAGACTACTGAACAACTGCGTTTGCCCCAAAAGTCAAGAGAGGAAGAATTGTAAAAATCTGGTGGCAGGGGAAATTGAAAAAAAGAGAGCACAAGAAACCCAGACTGGAGAACCATCTAAGATGAATTGTTCACAATCCCAAAGGCAGCAGAAAGGTAAAGAATAGACCTTTGGATCTGCCTATGAGTCAGAGATTTAAGCGAAAAGGGATTTTAGAAGCCATCCCATCTATAGGTAAGGAATCTGAAATGAGCCAACTTTACACAGGTAAAATGGCAGAGCTCTATTAACAACACACATCTTCTTATTCTAGAGGTTAGACATGTCCGTCATTATGTGATGAAGTCATGATACATCATAACCAAAAGGAAACTTAGAACATAGAAAGTTAGAGCTGGAAGGACCCTGGGAACACAGACCATCAGAGGTGGAAGGGATCTTAGAACATAGAATGTTAGAGCTGGAATGGTCCTGGGAACATAGAATGTTAGAGCTAGAAGGGCCCTGGGAACACAGAAAATAAGAATTGGAAGGGACCTTAGAACACAGAATGTCAGAGCTAGATGGATCCTTAGAACATGGAATATCGGAGGTGGAAAGGCTGTTAGAACATCCACTGTCAGTAGAAAAGACCTTAGAAATCATAGATTCCAAGCCCTTCATTTTGAAGATGAGGAAAGCTAAGATAGAGAGAAAAAAATGACACATTTCATCTTACAAAGAGTGAGTGGCAGAGTGGAAGCCTGAATCTAAGTCTTTTGACCATACTGCCCATAAGAATGTAAACCATAGATTTTCGCCACCTGATTACCGTGCGCCATCTCATGTTCTGCCATAGTAATAATGACGGCTTACGTTTACATCATGTATATGGCATAAAAACACTCTCCTATGGGATATAAGTCCGACCTCCCTTTGTTAGCTTGAGTTAGTCTTACCAGTCAAAGCATAGCCCAAGGCCTTTCAAGACCCAGCTCAAGCCTGACCTCTTCCATGAAGCCTTCCTAGATGATCCCAGCCTAGAGGGTTCTCTCTCCTGGATTCACAATTGCTGTCCATACTATTCCATAAATTAATTGCCTACTACTCTGAGACATTTCTTGCTTACTTATCTAACTCTTTCATTTTTCCTTCTTGTCATGCATTTATTTGGACCTATTCATCACAATTAGACTGCAAATGTTTTAAGAGCAGGGCCCACTTCTTAGTGATTTCTTCTCTTCTCCTGAGGCCCAAGACAGCGCCAGGTAGACCATATGTACCCAGTAAACAATTCAATTAAACAAAGGCATCTGCCATAACCCTAGGGAAATTCCTTTGCTCGAAAACCTTCAGTGGGTGCCAATTAATGGCCTCTGGCATAACGGTCAAATTCCTTCTTCTTGTACTTAAGGATACAGACAATAATTAGACAGTAACAATTTAAGCCCTCTGACTCCAAAGCCACAACATTTGACTGCCATAGCCAAATATTTATTGAGTTGAATTGCTGAAATATTTAAAAATAAATAAAATATACTCGCCCCCTAAACTTAGTCTTTTGAATTGGTGAGAGTTCAGTTAGAGTCCCAATTGTGATCTTGAATACTTAACTGTCTCTGATCCTCTATTTCCAGGATAATAACTCTTGTACTATCTCATAGGGACTTTTCGAGGATTCGAGGAAAGCATTTTGTGTTTCTTATTAAATCATCATATAAATCTGAGCTACTGTTCATGAGAAAAGATTTGTA
Source organism: Trichosurus vulpecula (assembly GCF_011100635.1). Lineage (NCBI taxonomy): Eukaryota > Metazoa > Chordata > Mammalia > Diprotodontia > Phalangeridae > Trichosurus > Trichosurus vulpecula. The sequence continues at coordinate 206,219,128 of NC_050578.1, read as the reverse complement.
GGCAAATGACAGTAGACTATGATTGCAGAGGAAAAGTCAAGCGGAGAGGGCTAGGATTGAAGGAGGCAAGATCCTTTTGACTAGTGAGATCAAGGTAATCAATCAATCCATAAATATTTATTAAGTGCCTGCTATGTGCCAGGTACTGTGCTAAGTGCCAGGGATACAAAGAAAGGCAAAAGAAAGTCCCCACCCTCAAGGATCTCACAATCTAAGGAGGGAGACAAGGTGCAAACAAATATTAACATTCATTAAGCACCTACTACATTCTTGGCACTCTGTTAAGTTCTGAGGATTCAAAAAGGGGCAAAAGACAGCTCCCACCCTCAAGGATCTTACAATCTAATAGGGGAGGCATCATGAAAACAAATATATACAAAACAAGCTATATATAGGATAAATAGGAAGGAATTAAAAGAGAGAAGGCACTGGAATTAAGAGGGGTTGGAGAAAATTTTCTGTCGAAAGTGAATTTTAGTTGGGATTTCAAGGAAGCCAGGGAGGTGAGTAGTTGGAGCAGAGGAGGGAGAACATTCCAGGCATGAGGTACAGCTAGAGAGAATGCCTGGATAGGGTGGGTGTCTTGTTCATGGAACAGCCAGGAGGCCAGCACTGGATCCCGTGTGTCTTAGACTCTGAGTCAAGACTCCATGTGGTATTGAAACCCACAACTTAAGAAGTACTGAAAGGAACTAACACTTGGACTTGGCCTTGAGGAACAAGAAAGGCAAGGGAGAGTAATGGGGAGAGGCCATCAATGGAAGTCTATTGATATGCCGATTATTCCAAAGTCAGCCAATTTACAACTGAGAATTTAATCCTTGAAAAAATGTGTCAAAGCTAGCCCGTGGGGTGCCAGGGCAGGAAATACACTGTTATAAGAAGTTTTTATTATCTCTGGATCTTTGGACTTTCTTATCACAAATATAGAAAGCCAGAGCAATGCATAGTCATATAAAGACCAGTGGGCTTTAAGGCAAGAGACCAGAGCTCCCCTCCTTCCTCTACCAGTGATTGGCTCTATAACCACTGATAAATCTCCAAGTCTCTCTGAGCCTCAGTATTCCTCATCTATAAAGTGGATTAAAAAAACAAAATTGCCTGCCCTGTCTGCCTTCCAAAGCTGCTGGCAGAGTCTGATCAGTTAATGAATGTCTGAGATTATTATAAACTATGAAGTGAAATAGGGAGATAGAGGCACACACACACACACACACACAGAGCACTATTAATATTACTAACATCCTTATCTTAGGAAATAACATTTCTGAAGTGACCATCCATAGAAAAGGACTATAGCGCAGTTACAAAGCATGTACATGATACTAGGGAAAGGCATTCTTTTCCCAAGGATTTCAATTGAGGTAAAATAAATAGTTTGAGTTGAAACAGAGCCTCCTACACTGGCAGACACTACACTATTCTTGGCACAGGGCTTGCTTCCCCTTTTCAAGGAAATCAAGATAATTCTTAATCTTTTTTTTTTTTTAATTTGGGGCTGAAACTACCCAGGCTTGTTGCTGCCATCTAGTGTATAATTTGAAGAACATACACTATATGGCGACTGGATAATTTAAGTGTTTATTTTTAGACTAACTTCTGGGTAGAGGTAAATCACAAAATATTTAAGATAAAAGGGATCCTAGAAGGTAGAATATTGACTCTCAGAGCCAGAAGGGGTATTTAGAATAAAGAACAAAGAATGTTAGAACTAGAAGGTATGTGAAAGATAATCTGGTCCACACCTGGGTGCATGTGTGTTTGTATATGTGTATGTGTATGTATGTGTACATGTATACGTATGTGTATGTATGTGTATGCGTATATGTACATTTATATATGCATGTGTAGCCTATTTTACTTACCTATTTTTTAAATTTTATTTTGTTATTTGTTATTTTTATTTTGTCAGGAGAAATTACAGGCAAATGGAAATAGAGGAGGAATTGAGTGGGGAAATAGATGCCTGAGCTTGAGCCTGAGCCTGAGCCAACGAGCTTGGATCCACAAGATTATATTTTCTAAGGATTTAAACTTGAAACTACTAGGGTTCGATGAAGATCAAGTCGGAGAATTTGAAGATTGTTTAATCTAATGCCCTCATTTTAGAGGTGCAGAAACTAAAACCCAAAGAAGTAGGCATTTGCCCAAGGTCATGGCAGAGCCAAGATGCAAGCCCCAAACGCTGTTCTCACCACTACATAGTACTTCCTGTGTCAATATAACTGTGTCTTTTCTATGACTAGAGGCTTTGGGGGAGGGGAGGACATGGCAATTCTTCCCTTAGTCTAACTTCAAAAAGTTTTTTTTTTTCCTAGTGGGGGATGGGAAAAAGAGGGTCTAGAAAAGTATGAGCCTGCACATTTCACTTCTTTCCTATGGATCTCAGTTCTTCAAGATGTTCCCAATCTTGGACGATTGCACAGCTGGTTGGGGAGGTGACATTGAAAGGGTATTTTCTACTTGTGGAGGGTAGAGAATATGTCTTCTGGCATCAGTTCTGAGTCTCACCTGGTTTAATATTGCCATGTCAATGAAAATTATTTCAGTCTGAAGACGATATCAAACAGTGGCCACTCAGAACTGGTCAGCCTCTCTGACAATGTTGGCCAACTGTAGTCTTAGAAACAGAACAGAGATATGGGGAACTTTAGGGAGGTTCACAGGTGATCCACAAAAATATTTGTACTCAAGTGCCTAGAAGAGACTAGAGAGGGGGCAGAACAAAAGGAAGGAAAAGGTGTGAGAGATTTCAGTGTGAGAGATTTAGGTTAGCTTTAAGGAGAGTTAGCTTAATGCCCAAGAGGATGTCTCCCATACCTGAAACATGCTTCTTAGCTATACCAGTTAAATTCTTTCTTCCTTTAAGGCTCATTTCAGGTCCCATATCTTTTATAAACCTTTCCCTGGTCTCTCCAATTAAAACTAATCTCTCCCTCATTAAAATTTTTTCAAGTATTATGTATCTCAGTGGTTCTCAAAGTATGGTCTAAAGACCCTGGTGTTTTCCCCAAGACTCTTTCAGGGTATCTGAGAGGTCAAAACTATTTTCAAAGTAATACTAAATTGTTATTAGCCTATTAAAATGCTCCTCCCTTTCCCAACTACCTGTATATGTGAAGCCAGATTTTCTTCATTTACTTTAACCAAAATGACACATCACAACAGATTGAGCACAGAAGCAGAAATAAGAACCCATCTGTTTTCTATGAAGCCAGACATTAAAGAGATTTGCAAAAATATGGAAAATAATGCCACTCTTCTCACTATTTTTTGAAAGTATGGTTGTTTTTCATAAAAATGTGGTAATGTAATAAGTTTATCATTATTATTTTAAATGATTTAATAAATATTTAAGTGTATTAGTTTTATTTTTTAATATGGCAAATAGCAATAGCTCTTGGGGGGGAGGTTCTCAATAATTTTTAAGAGTGTAAAGAAGTCCTGAAACTAAAAAAAAAAAAAAAATGTATATGATTGGAAAAGGAAGGAGCATTTTAAGCATAAGATTTGAGGAGAAGACAGATTTGGTAATTAAAAAATCATTAATAGCTTTGGAGAGAGCAATTTCAGATGAATGATGAAGGTGGAAACCAGATTTCAGGGAGTTAAGAAGAAAGTGAAATGATGGAGCTTTCAAATGGACCAACCATTTTGGAAAGCAGTTTGGGATTATATTTCCTGTAAGGGAGTCACCTGTTTATTGTTTTGTTGTGCCCAAGTAGGTTATATACTATATATTATCTACTTGGGTCTGTCTCAATGTGGCTCCCAGTGAGGCAAGAATAGACAACTCTACTGTGTCTTCCTTTCACCCTTCTCCAAGGAAAACTTTGATTCCTGACAGGAGGGGAAGCAGGAGGTTGGGGCCAATGGTTAGTCAGTCTACTGTCCTCAGAGAGAGGAGCACCAGGCTAGAATTATGTCTGTTTGTTCCCCTAAATATTATTCTAGGGAAAGTTGTTTTTAGGTTCAAGATACAGATTCTGATCACTATTCCTTAATGGGAAAGAGTGTTCCGGGCTATGTATATAAGGCTTGATGCCCTTCTCACCAGATGCCAGTTCCACAATGATCACATATAGCAAATAGCAAATATACCCATCTATACAAACAGAAACCAAAAAATATATCAGAGAAAGGATACACAGGAGAATATACAAACAATACAGATTGAATGAGTTCTTCCTCTGAGAGTGAGATAATTCAGCTCAACCAAGACAGCATCCCAGATCTCACCCAAGAGGAAATTCCTGAAGCCTCTAGTATAGCAAGCTGGGAATAGAGACATCACTGAAGCCCTACATATCAGCTTCTTCCCAGCATCTTTCTTCCTTCAATGACCTGAAGAGTGATAGGATTCAGAGGTCTTCTTTCTCATATTGAGAATCATATTCTCTCTCTTCTCAGCATCTCTCCTCTCCTGCTCCTACCAACTCTGCCTCCCCTAACACAGGTACGGGGCATTGAATATTCAAATTCCAGCAGTGAGGAGATGGTCATCTATAAGTGGCCCTTTGAGCCAAGGATTGCACTCAAATTTCATGCCTTTGACCCAATGATAAAACTATTAGGTTCCTACCCTAAAGAGATCAGAGAATGAAGGACAGAATCCACATATGCGAAAATTTTTAGAGCAGCACTTTTTATTGTAGCAGAGAACTAGAAACAAAGTGGGTCCCTGTTGATTAAGAAAGGACTGAACAAATATTAGTATGCCAATACAGTGGAATATTATTACTCAGTAAGAAATGATGAGAGGGACAGATTCAGAGAAACTTGGGAAGATTTGTATGAACTGATGCAAAGAGAAATGAGCAGAACCAGGAGAATAATTTATAGAATAATTATAACACTGTAAAGGAAAACTACTAGGGGAAAAAAAAAAAAACCTTAAGATCCACAATCCATACAATGACCTACTATGATGAACCAATGATGAATCTTGGTTCCCACCTCTTTGCAGAGAGGTCATAATAGTCTAGAAGTCCAGAATGAGACATGTATTTTTATAATAACATGATCATTTAAAAATACACGGGAGAGAGTAGGGGAAGAAAAGAGAGAGGAGAAGAAGAAAGGAGGAGGAGGAGGAGGAGAAGAGGAAGAAGAAGAAGAAGAGAAAGAAGAAGAAGAAGAGAAAGAAGAAGAAGAGAAAGAAGAAGAAGAAGAAGGGCCGAGAGAGAGAGGGAGAGAGAGAGAGAGAGAGAGAGAGGGAGAGAGAGTGAGAGAGAGAGAGGAGAAGGGGTGGGGAGGTGATGGGGTTTAGACTATGGGAGCCCCCTTGAAATCTCCTTGTCCCACAGTCTAATCCCCATCAGAGGGTGGGAGGGGGAGACAAAGAGAGGGAGAGAGAGAGAGAGAGAGAGAGAGAGAGAGAGAGAGAGAGAGAGAGAGAAAGTATCAATAACTTTTTTTTTCAATAGTTTTGCCTAGAAAGGGAGGAGAGATATAGAATAATAGCAGTAATGGTGGGATTCTATTCTTTTTGTTTTGTTTTGTTTTGTTATATAGGTGGGGAAGACATGGGCATGTTTGTAGGCAGCAGTGAAGGAGAGATTGAAAATTTAAAAGTGGGAACAAGTGGGGGGGGTAATCTTCTAGAGAAGATGAGAAGGGAGGGTCTTAAGGGTACCAGTAGAGGGGTTGATGTTGAGAAGGGCTACCTCTTTATCCAAACAAGAGAGAAGGAGGAAGCAACCCAGAAGTCCTCAGTAGGGTGTGTGTGGGGTGGGGGTGGGTGGGTACATTTTTGCAATAACAGAAAGTAGTTCGCCTTAATCCACTGAAGTTCTTCCATGCAAAACATTGAAGGTGAGGGTCAAGGTGTGGGCAGCAGGCAGAAAGTATGATGGTTTCCTCCAGAGGAAGGACAGGACCCTTGTGTTATAGCTTTATTAGGCACCCTTAAAGCCCTTAGAAGGGGTCAGAGGCAGGGACACAGAAGACAAGTTATCATGTTGGGTGTTGTTCTACCAACAACCCTAGTCAAAAGATGGAAAAGGAGGGAGGTGACAGGTAAAGAAACCAACAGTGAGATAAGAGAAGGGCAGGACCTTAAGATGCCCCACCTCACAAACCTAGCAAAGGACCAGACAGGGCTAAGATGGGTTATGACCCTCACTGCTGCTCAGGAGATTTGTTCCCTGAGGCAAAACCCCACTCTTTCTCTAGTTTGGGGCTCTGACTCTCAATGACCTTGGTTCAAGTCAAACTATTAAATATCTCCCATTTCCTTGTGCTCCTATGTCCTACACACACACACACACACACACACTCTTTGGGACAGAAAGTTGTGAGTACAACCTAGTAACATCACCTCTCCTTGCCCCCAGCTCAGTTATTACCCCTCCAATGACCAGTGAAGACCCCATATCTTGATGTCTACCCTGTTTGCCCCACCAAGTAATGAGAGAGCTGGAATTTGCTACCTGGACTCTCCCTGGAAGCAGGTGAAGGGAGGGGCAATATCACACTCACCAAAACCTTTAGCAGGAATTCGAACAGATTACTGCCCTCACCTTCAGTGGTTTGCCTGATAGGACTTCAATTGATTGAGGCAACAAATCAAGGAGGAATATCACTCACCAGAATCTTTCTCCCTCCTTCTTCCTCCTCCTACTGTTCTATTAAAAAAATAAATAAATAAAAATTCCTGCCTTAGATCCTACTCCCATGCTAAGGCCTTACATGTGATGTCCTTGGATAGTTAGAGTCTCTCTGATCCCAAAGACATGCATTCATGAAGGAATAGTGTCATAGGCTTCTTACAGTAAGTATCAGAGCTCATAAAGCTGAATCCAGTAACATTCTTATTTTAACAGAGGATTAAGAATGAAAAGGGAAGCTAGGTGGCACAGTGGATAGAACTCTGGACCTGGAGTCAGGAAGACTTGAGTTAAAATCCAGCCTTATATGCTTCCTAGCTGTGTGACCCTGGGTAAGTCGCTTAACACTGTTTGCCCTCAGTTTCCTTACCTGTAAAGTGAGCTGGAGAAAGAAATGGCAAACCACCCCACTATTTTTGCCATGAAAACCCCAAAAGCGGTCAGAAAGAGTTAGATATGACTGAAACAACTGAACAACAACAAGTTTTTCGAAGACCACTATTTATTTATTGTCTAAATTGATTCTATTTATTTTTAAATATTATTCAATTTTTAAAATTATTTAATTTAATTATTTAAATATTATTTAATTTTAGCCTCACTACAAACCCGGCAGGTAGATTCTGTTATTATCCCTAATTGACACTGAGTAAATTAAGGTAGAGACAGAAGCAAAGTGACTTACTTGCGCAAGGTCACTGAGCTAGTAAGTTGCATTTGAACTCAGGTTTTTCTGATTCCAGGCCCAGCACTTTTTAGGTTGTGTCTTTTATTTCTTTATTCAATGAAAATCCATTTAGTACCTGCTGCTGTGTGCAGAACCTTATGCAAAATTCTGTGGAAAATACAAGGATAAATAAACCAAAATCTTTGACAATAAGAAGCTTGGAGAAATAAGACAGCTAGGCAGTACAGTGGATAGAGCACTGGCCCTGGAGTCAGGAGGACCTGAGTTCAAATACGGCCTCAGACATTTGACACTCACTAGCTGTGTGACACTGGGCAAGTCACTTAAGCCCCATTGCCTTGCAATAAATAAATGAACTGATAAATAAATGAATGAATAAGTAAACAAATAAAAAAGAGAAAAGGTACAAAGGACACAAATTTGAGTGTGATACATGTATAATAGTAATTCACATTTCTATAGTACATGAAGGGTTACAGGACATTTTCCTTACAAATCTATGAATTAAGTAGTACAAGAATTTAACCCATTTTACAGAGGAGGAAACTGAGAATGAGAGAGAGGAAGGGCCTTGCCTACAGTTACACAGGGTCATCGAAGGAAGATCTAGCCCAGATCTTGACACTCTATATAGAGTGGTCTTTCCACCACACTGGACTATGCCTGAAGAGTCTGAAAGTGCTTTTAAAACAGACAAATAAGGAAGAAATATCTAGAGGCATCAGAGGAAGACTCTGGGAGGAGGTCACCTATGGGCTGGGCATTGCAGGATGGAGATGTGGGTAAAGGGTCTGTCTAGTTTGACTTGAACACATGAGATGATTCATAAAGTGAGGCAGGTTGGAGTCAGTTTGCTGAACTACCCCATGCCTAGTTCTTTGGGAGTCAAGACAAACAAACAAAAAAGAAAAATAAAATAGCAGAGCATTCAGTCCAGCCCACAAGGAACCAAGGAGCCAAATAATGCACACTTGGAACAGAATAAACTTTTACTCAGTTCAAGGAACAAATATTTGGATAATTAGGAGAACAATCATTGATTCATTCATTCAGTGAATATTTAATTAGCATTTACAATGTAATGCCTTTCCCTAGGTTCTGTGTGAGATTCAGAGTTGAGATAGGACCAGGCCCTGCTGTCCTGGACCATGATCTTCCATGTGGAGTCTCTACTTATCCACTGGTGCCTTCCCTTCTAAACTGTGGGACATTTGACTATTTTGCATAAATTGTATTTATTCACTTTATATTTGTGCTGTCTCTGTGTTAATATGTTTATATGTATTTGTTGTCTTCCTCATTAGGATGTAAGTTCTTGAGAGTAGGGATTGCTTCACTGTACTTGTACCCCTAGTTCCTAGTACTATGCCTAACACATTAGGAAGTGCTTAATAAATATTTTTTGATTGATGGTATGCATTGTTCAGTAGGCGGTACTACGAGATGAGATACTGTAAGACAAGAGACTGTGATCCCTTTGTGTCAGAGGAATCCAGGAAGGCTTCAGGAATTTTATAGCTCTCTAGCTTCTGGGAGGTGGAGGCCCTTGATGGATGGACCAGCCTCTTGGTATTTTCCTGGAGTGCATTTGGGTGTTTGGTTTCATTTGCTGTTACACCCAGCCTGCTTATGACTTTCAACTCTCCACAAGACAGGTTTGGTTACCTTTTCTGGCAAACTCTTAAGAACCGTGTAAGTTTACCAGTTGTATAAATAATGAATCATAGTAAATAAGTCATAGGGAAAAGGTTTATTAACATACCAAGGTACCTGATATACAAAGTAATTCTATGAAAATCCAGGACACCTTCTTGAGGAGGTAGAGAGGAAACAAAGGAGAAAAGAAGGAAAAGGAGCAGGTCTCTGGCTCGATTTTGGCAACCAACTAAACCCGACAGCTAAGGATGAATCAGAATTCAGCATAGCCAGTGAAACCATGTGCTGGACATTAACAGTTTATACCTTCATTTCAGCCCCTTCCACTAACTTAATCCTGGCTCAAATTGCCTGGACTATATCAAAATATTCTCCTATATCAATCCTCCCAATTCTACTCTCTCCCTGCTCTGATCTGTTCTGTTATCTCTGCCAAATTAATCTTTCCAAAGCATAAACAATGTTAATCACATCATTTCTCTGATCAAAAACCTGTAGTGCCTTCTTTCTGCCTCCTGAATGAAGTCCAAACCCCAGAACCTAGTGGCACTCAATGCTCTTTACGATTTTACACTACCCTCCTTTCCTACTTATATTTCACACTATACTCCACCACAGACCCTATGCTCCAACAAAAACACACTATTCACCATACTCTACAGACACCCTGCTCTTCTCCAATCTGTACCTTGGTTCACCCATTTTCTTTTTCCTTTCTTTCTTTCTTTCTCTCCTTCTCCTTCTCCTTCTCCTTCTCCTTCTCCTTCTCCTTCTCCTTCTCCTTCTCCTTCTCCTTCTCCTTCTCCTTCTCCTTCTCCTCCTCCTCCTCCTCCTCCTCCTCCTCCTCCTCCTCCTCCTCCTCCTCCTCCTCCTCCTCCTCCTCCTCCTCCTCCTCCTCCTCCTCCTTCTTCTTCTTCTTCTTCTTCTTCTTCTTCTTCTTCTTCTTCTTCTTCTTCTTCTTCTTCTTCTTCTTCTTCTTCTTCTTCTTCTTCTTCTTCTTCTTCTTCTTCTTCTTCTTCTTCTTCTTCTTCTTCTTCTTCTTCTTCTTCTTCTTCTTCTTCTTCTTCTTCTTCTTCTTCTTCTTCTTCTTCTTCTTCTTCTTCTTCTTCTTCTTCTTCTTCTGACTTACCCAGGGTTACACAGCTAGGAAGTATCTGAGGCCAAGATGAAACTCATAAGGATGAGTCTTCCTGATTCCAAGCCTAGTGTTTTATCCATTACACCACTTAGCTACCCCTATAGCATTTTCTATACCTAGAATGGCCTTCTCTGTCCTAACTCCACCTGTGGTGATAGCTTACCCCATCCTTCAAGATTCATTTCAAAAGCCAGCTTCTCCATGAAACTTTCTCTGACACTGCCAAATGGAAGTGATCACTCTTTATTCAGATCTTATGTATTCATACCATTGAATGTGCTTCCCATATTCTATTTTGTATTCTGGTGATTTGTGTACCTGTCATTTCTACTGCTATTTTTTTTTTGGAGCAGGGACCAAATCTTACTCATCTAACAAGATATAATATAAAGGAGATCAATGTAAAAGTTCTATACTGGGGTTCAAAAAAATCAATATCGCAAGATGGCGGCTGGAAAGCAGGGACTGGCCCAAAGCTCTCCCCCAGGTCCCTCCAAACACCTGTAAAAAACGGCTCTGAACAAATTCTAGAGCTGCAGAATCCACGAAATAGCAGAGGGAAGCAGGGCTTCAGCCCAGGAAAGCCTGGATGGTTGCTGGGAAGGGTCTATCACACAGAGCTGGGAGCAGAGTGGGGCTGCAGCTAGGACCAACCAGACCAGGAGCCGGGTGGAATCCTGAATCATTGAGCTGTGGCAGCTCAATCCACAAATGCCAAAGACAACAGAGCAGGTTAGTGGGAAAGACTGTTGGATTGGAGTGAGATGAGCACAGGATTGGCCCAGCCCCAGGGGCACGGAAGTATGTGATTTCAGGCTGCTTCGAGAGCTACAGCTGTGGTTGCTTCTAGCCCCAGGGCCACACAGTGGGAGGAATTAAGCGGAGGATAAGAACTGGAGTGCAGAGGCTGCTTGGATCTGGGTCGCAGCCCAGGTTGGTGATTCTTGGGGGAGGAAGAACGCTGGTGTGGCAGAGCTTGCTGTGTAGAAGTAGCTCTGAAAACAGAAGCACAGCCCCTAAAGCTTGGGACAAAGTACTCTCTACTCTACAAACAGTCACACACTGACAAAAAGCTCAAGGGTCAAGTAGTTGGCTGGGAACATGAACAGGAAGTGAAAATGGACTCAAATTCAGACTCAGACTTTGGAATCTTTTTTTGGTGACAAAGAACATCAAGACATACAGCCAGAAGTCAACAAAGTCAAAGAGCCTCCAAGAAAAATATCAATTGGTCTCGGGCCATGGAAGAGCTCCAAAAGGATTTGGAAAAGCAAGTAAGAGAAGTAGAGGGAAAATTGGAAAGAGAAATGAGAGTTATGCAAGAAAACAATGAAAAAACAAGTCAATGACTTGCTAGAGGAGACCCAAAAAAATACTGAAAAAAAAACTGAAGAAAACAACACCTTAAAAAATAGACTAACTCAAATGGCAAAAGAGCTCCAAAAAGCCAGTGAGGAGAAGAATGCCTTGAAAGGCAGAATTAGCCAAACAGAAAAGGAGGTCCAAAAGACCACTGAAGAAAATACTACCTTAAAAATTAGATTGGAGCAAGTGGAAGCTAGTGACTTTATGAGAAATCAAGATATTATAAACCAGAACCAAAGGAATGAAAAAGTGGAAGATAATGTGAAATATCTCATTGGAAAAACCACTGACCTGGAAAATAGATCCAGGAGAGATAATTTAAAAATTATTGGACTACCTGAAAGTCAGGATAAAAAAAAAAAGAGCCTAGACATCATCTTTCAAGAAATTATCAAGGAAAATTGCCCTGATATTCTAGAGCCAGAGGGTAAAATAGAAATTGAAAGAATCCATCAATCGCCTCTTGAAAAAGATCCCAAAAAGAAAACTCCTAGGAATATTGTTGCCAAATTCCAGAGTTCCCAGGTCAAGGAGAAAATACTGCAAGCAGCCAGAAAGAAACAATTTGAGTATTGTGGAAACACAATCAGAATAATACAAGATCTAGCAGCTTCCACATTAAGGGACTGAAAGGCTTGGAATATGATATTCTGGAGGTCAAAGGAGTTATGATTAAAACCAAGAATCACTTACCCAGCAAAACTGAGTATAATGCTCCCAGGCAAAATATGGATTTTCAATAAAATAGAGGACTTTCAAGCTTTCTCAGTGAAAAGACCAGATATCCAAGAAGTTATTAATTTTTTTTAAAAAATAGACAATAGATAATTATATTTCAATGTCTTTCCTTTGTATCTTACACATTTATAAGCACTTTTCTGAGGAGTCCATAGGGCTTCACCAAGTTGCTAATGGAATCTATGCCCCACCACCATCACCACAACCATCACCAAACTCTGGGTCTAGTCAAACTTTCTCATTCTAGGAAAGAGGAAACTGAGATCTAGAAATGTTTGTTGACTTGTCCACACCACAAATCACACATTAGACATCGCACATCATATAAGTTGAGGAACCAAACTTGAACCAAGGATTCCAAGTCCAGATTTCCTTCCTAATAGCACTCAAGCTGACACCTTCAATCTACACGATTCATTTACAGATATAATATACAGTAACAGCAACAATGATATATAGCTCACATTTACATAGTGTTTTAATGTTTACAAAGCTCTTCTTGTACAATGTCCCTTTGGTAGTTAGTGCAAATGAAATGTTATCTTCCTATAGATGAAGGGAACTGAGGTGCACTAACTTGCTTGAGGTCATGTGACTAGTAAGTATTGTACTGGAAATCATAATAATAAAATTCATGCTTTTTGGAGCTTTTAGCTTCATTAAGCCCTTTCTTTACAACAGTCCTTCTAGTACTATATAAGTATACTTTCAAAGAACTAGGCTGAGAGAGGATCAGATAATCACAGGTGTGGAGCTCAAAGAATGACTTATGCAAGACCACACAATTAAGTGACCTACTTATGCAAGATCACAGGGCTAGTAAGGATCACAGACTAGACTAGAACCCAGGTCCTTTGACTCCAAATGTTGACCTCTTCCCACTATCCATGCACTTTCAAAGTTCCCACACATCTCCTAAAGGTTTCTGTTATCCCTTCACAATGGTGACCTTGTAAGGAAACTGAATCCCCAAAGCGTATTGCCTACCTGTGGGCAAAATTCCCATTCCTAGGAATTTTCTTCCAACACTCATTCCCTAAGTGATCTCAGCCATCTTTATGTTCTTCATTGCTGCTGCTATCCCAGGGATGCTCCTATTTACTGTTTCCCTTCTCTCTAGGTGTTCTTTCCCTGTAACATGTGAGATGTAAGTTTGATACCTGGCTGACACTTCTTAGCAGCAAGTTCCTAGCAAAGTTGTTCCATCTTTCTCATTTTCCATTTTCTCATCTTTAATATGAAGTAAATAATACTTTCCCTACCTACTTCACAAGACTGTTGGAAGGAAAGCACTTTGTCCCCCTTAAAGTGTTACAGAAGTGTGAGTTATTATTGTAACCAAATTATCTATTCATTGGTCCATTCAGCCTTTACTGCTAGAAAGCTAAGTATGGGCCTAGTACTGGGCTGAGTGCTGGTGGGGAGGGGAGAGGAATTCAAAGGCTTACAAACCATTGCAATAGAAACTATAGGTGATTGTGGCTTCCTGCTACTCAAAACTCTTCACCTCAGCCAAGTTCTTATTCCTTTTCCTGATACTGAAGGTTCATCCTGCTTTTACAACCTTACTCTATGTTATTCCCCTTTATACATTCTGTGCCCCAGTCAAAGAGGACTCTCCCATATCTGACCTTCACTTAACTGACACCATGCATTTGCTCACACTGTTCCCTAAGCCTGAAAGGGGCCTGTGCTGGTAAATGTTTAATAATTGGCTCTCAAAAAATGTATGCATGATATACTTTTAACTTTAGCCTACATTATTAACATTTCTCAGTCATTTTCTTAAATCTAGATAGTCAACAAAAATAAATCAAACTCTGATTTGTGGCATTTTCCAATTTCCAAGGAAAATCAAGGAAATTCTCAGCTCATACTAAAAATTTAATAATTGGCTTTTTCCATCCATCTGGAGCTGGCTTCAGCATGCTCCTGGTATGTCCTCCCTCTGCTTCTCTGCCTACTGAATGCCCACCCATTCTTTCAAATTCTTTAAAGGAAACCTTCCTTCATGCTCCCTCTACCTCATGACGACCTTCCCCTTTGGCCCTAACATAACACTTTTGCCTCTAAAATGTACTAATCATGTAACTCTGGGCAAGTGGCTAACCACTATGAATCTTAGTTTTCTTACCTGCAAAACAGGGATAATAATAGATCACATATCACTGAGTCGTGAAGATCAAATGAGATAATATAAAGTATTTGAAAATTTTGATGCTTTACATGTATAACTTATTATTACTGATAGTATTATATTTCACCTCCTTAACGTTTATTGTTGCTGTAGTTATCTATATGTGTATTATTCTCCCTACTAGACTACAAGTTCAATGAAGGTAGGAATGCTACTCATCAGACAGTAGGTGCAAAATAAATATTTATTGATTTGAATTGTCATATAATAATTTGTCATACAATCCACTTCCAGCCATTCTTGGTGAGTCACACAGCTGGGCAACCTTACTGGACTCTCCGCGGTTCTCCTAAGGGACAGGCCATGACTAACTGATTATATATCATCAAACAATAATGAATAGTTTAGCACCACAGCCCCAACTTTTAATAGCACAATAATTATTGTTCCACAGAAGAAGTGGGGGCAGAAGATGGGAAAGAGGTCATAAGAGACAGGCAGAGCATTGTCTTCTCCAGAAAGCAGATCATGTAGATCTCAGCTTACTGTATACAGTAAGGAGAAACAGAGATGCCTATCAATGGAATAGGCCACTCCTGAAAGTGGTGGGTTCTCCATCTGTGGGGGTACCTTCAACAGAGGCTGGCTGTCAATCTATCAGAAATATTGGGGAAGAGGTTTATACTTTGGGTAAGAGTTAAACCAGATGACCTCTTAAATCCTTTCCAGGTCTGGGATTTTATGACAATAACTGAAAGGGCACATGACAGTGAGGGGGAGACAGCAGGAAGAAAGTCCAAAGGAGAATTTTGTCAAGTCACTAAAAAAAAAATACTTTAGCTGTGAATTGTAGTTCAAGTTCTCATGACTTCTTAACTGGATTGTTATAGTAGCCTACTTGTTCTCCCTGCCTCCAGCCTCTCTTTTTTTCCAATCTACCTTTCGTAAAAATTATAGAAAACAATCATACTATGTAGGTCTGATACTATCACTATCCTTCTCAAAAATCTTTAGCAGCTCTCCAGTGCCTCTAGGATAAAACATAAACTACTTGGCCTGCCATTTAATATATTCTGCAGTCTGGCTCAAACTTACCTCTCCAGCTTTATTTCCCATAACTCCTTCTTATATAAGCCCTTTGCTTGGAGCAAATTGAATTATTTAATATTCCAGTACTTAATTATCATTTCCCACCGCCACATACTCCATGTACTTGGACAGACCATTTCCCATTACTAGAAGTCACTCCTTTCTCATCTCCACTTGTTAAAATCCTTTTCCTTCGAGGCTCAGCTCAGGTGCTGATCAGCCCTAATCCCCCCAACTCAAAGTATTCTCTTCCTCCTCAAATATTCCCAAAGAACTCTTCTTGAATTTTTCCTCTACCCCTACCACATTCTATATGTATCATATATATGTGTATAGACATATACATACATATGCATACACATACAAACATACATAAATATATATATATATATATTTATCTATCTATACATGTATATGTGCATGCAACCACACTCCAGCAAGCTCCTTGAAGGCAGGGATGATTGTCATTTTTCATCTTTGCATCCCCAGCATCAATCTCAGAGGCTGACGCATGGTAGGGGCTTAATAAATGATCGGTTACTTGAATAGAATTTAATTGAAATATCTGAGTCAGACTACTCTTGTCCCATTGATCCCCACAGTGAATATTTACAGATCATCTATGGTGCTAGCCCTGTCTTCAGCGCCTTGGAAAGGTGGAGGGAGATGTGTACAGAAAAGGATACAGCATGGCCCTTGAGGTCTTGTTGATGAAGCTAAGACTAATATACATATAAAAAAGATAATCAAGTGTATGTAGTATTGACTCCAAAATGGAATCAGTAGATGTTCAGAAAAGAGAAAGCTTACCATACATTGGGGTTATAGGGTTTGCAGTCAGAAAAGACTTTGGAAATTATCAAGTGCAATCTGCCCATTATTTTTACATATGAGGAAACAGGTCCAGACAGGTTAGAGGACTTTCAAAATATCACACAGCTGGTAAGGGGTAGAGTCAGGGTTGGAGCCCAGGTTGCTCTACCGATGTGGTTAGCTTAAGCATTTGGAGAGAAGTGAGAAGGTGTGTTTGGAGTGCAGTAAGGAGATTAACCTGATAAGTGGATGGTATATATTTTAGAGTAATAGAGATTTAGAGTAATAGAGAGCAGACCCTGATGGGCCTTGAATGCCTATCTAAGAAGCAAGAGCTCCTTATTATAAGGAGAACAAACCTGACACTTCTAAGATATTTTGTGGTTACAAATCACATTCATGTGCATTATCTCATTTGATTCTCACAGCGTCATTGGGCAGACCCATTTTACAGATGAGGATACTGGAGGTCAAAATTGAGAAACATGCTGAGAATCACACACCTACAAAGGGGGGAATCACTCTTAATCCAATGTCTTTTCTACTAAACCACACTGCATCTACTGAGTGATGGGAAGCCGTTGCCATTTATTGAAGAGAAGAACAATAAAATAAAGGAGGCGGTATGGCAAGGTAGATAGAATATTGAACTTGTAACATGTTAAATTTGGGGTTCAAATCATGACTACTACTCACTACTTTGGGGACCTTAGCTGGGGGAAAGGAATTGAATGAGCATTTAAAAAGCATCTATTATGTGCCAGACATTCTGCTAAGAACTTACAATTATAACGGCATTTGATCCTCACAATAACCTTGTGGGTTACGTGCCATTATAATCCCTACTTTACAGTTGAGGAAAAAGGCAAATAGAGGTTAAGTGAAGTGCCAGTAACTGGAACTCAAGTCTTCTTGACTCCAGACCTAGCACTTTATCCACTGCTCACCAGCTGTCTAAAATCATTTAACATTTCTGGATCTTGGTTTCCTCATCAATAAAATAAAATAAGACATCCAAGGTCATTCATAGCTACAAATCTATGCTCCTATATACACCCAGGTCCCAATTAGTGTGAATGATAAATCATCTGAAGAGGTTTCATGTATTTTACTTTGCCCTATTCGAAGTTGTAATAGTGTGAAATATGGTAACTGATTCCAGCCAAATGGAAACATATCATGTAAATTCAAATATTGTGACTACTTCAAAGATTAATTATTTGCACTAACTGAGACCTAGCTACATAATCTTAAAAAGATTACTCCAGTAGTTTGGGTTAGAGGGAAGATGAACAGGAGGCAAAAAAGGGAACACACCCTACTGTCATTTGATCAAATGATCATACTTGCCAGAAGTCTTTTCAAAGGGATCAGGACCCCTTCTTGGAACCCAGTGAAGCTGAGAGTATCCTGTCTAGATGAACTTCTCACAAGGCAGTAAAGGTTAAAAATACATATACACACATATACACAATATGCATATATGTATGAGGGCATATGTATATGCATGTGGTGAATACATACGTTATTTATTTACCTGTGCAACCATTATTATAGACCAGCTCAAATGAAGCCTTCCTTTAATCCTCCTTTCAGTAACAATTGTCCACTAGGGTCTCATATCATAATGTGTTTTGCCTCATGTAATACCGCACTTATATCATTGATGTTTGTATTTGTGCTAGTCCCATTCTAGAGTATAAGCTCCATGGGAGCAGGAAAATGACATGATAAAACCTTTTGAAGAGACTGGAGTCAAGAAGACAAATTAAGAGCTTTTTGCAATAGTCAAAGCAAGAGATGATAAGTGCCTCAATTAGGGTGGTGGTTATGTGAGTGAAAAAAAGGGGATGGGTTTGAGATATTTTGTATAGATGTAATCAAATTAACAACTAATTAAATTTATGAGATAAGAGGGTGAAAGGTAGAGGAATACTCCTAGGTTGTAATCTTGGTGACTGTACGGATATTGGCTTACTCTATAGAAGCAGAGAAGACCATAAAAAGGGATGAGTTTTGAGAAAAAAGACAGAGTGCACTAATGAAGTGACAAGTAGATTTAAGGGATTAGATCTAGTAAATAGAAAGCCTGAAGAACCACAGTCAGAGTTTTGCAATATTGTGCAAGAGGGAGCAAGAAAAAAGAAAGGCAAAAAAGCAAAATGACTGTCTCATGAGGCCTTACAAATAGTTGAGGAAAAAAGGAAAGTGAAAGGTAAAGGAGAAAGTGAAAGATATACTTAGCTGAATGCAGAATTCCAGAGAATAACAAGGAGAGATAAAAAGATATTCTTAAATGAGCAATTCAAAGAAATAAAAGGAAACAACAGAATTGGAAAAACAAGAGATCTCTTTAAGAAAATTAGAGATATCAAGGGAATATTTCATGCAAAAATGGTCATGATAAAAGACAAATGTGGTAGGGAGTTCACAGAAGTAGAAGAGATTAAGAAGAAGTGGGAACTATACAAGAAAGATCTTAACATCATCAATAACCACAGTAGTGTGGTTACTGATATACATCTTGAAGAATGAAGTCAAGTGGACCTTAGGGAGCCTTGCTAACCATGAGCCTAGTAGAGGTGATGGATTTCTAGCTGAGCTATTTAAAATCCTAAAAGATGTTGCTGTTGAAGTGGATATGCCAGCAATATTTGGAAAACTCAACAGTGACCACTGGATTAGAAAAGATCAGCTTATGTCCCAAACATAAGAATGTTCAAATTACCAAATAATTGTGCTTATCTCAAATGCCAGCAAAGTTATGATTAAGATTCTGCGAGCTAGGCTTCATAACTATGTGAATCAAGAACTAGAAGAAGTTCAGACTGGTTTTCAAAGAGGCAGAGGAATTAGAGACCAAATTGCCAACATTTGCTGCATTATGGAGAAAGCAAAGGAGTTCCAGAAAAACACTACTTCTACTTCATTGACTACATTAAAGCCTTTAGCTGTGTGGATCACAACAAAATGTGGCAAGTCCTTGAAGAGATGGAAGTACTAGATCATCTTACTTGTCTCCTGAGGAACTTATAGGCAGGTGTGTGGATCAAGAAGCAATAGTTAAAACTGAACATGAAACAACTGCTTTATTTAAAACTGGGAAAGGAGTACACCAAGGCTTTATATCGTCACTGTATTTGTTTCACTTATGTCCAGAGTACATAATGTGAAATGCCAGACTGGACGAATCAAAAGCCAGAATTAAGGTTGCCAGGAGAAATATCAGCAATCTCAGATATGCAAACAATCCCACTCTGATGGTAGAAAGTGAAAAAAAAATTAAGAAGCTTCTTGATCAGGGTGAAAGAACTATAAAAAGAAAGAGTATAAAAGCTGACTTGAAGCTCAGTGTTAAAAATCTAAGATCATGGCAACTGGTCCTATAACTTCCTAGCAAATAGAAGGAGTAGAAATGGAAACAGGGTCAAGTTTTATAGTATTGGACTCAAAGATCACTTCAGACATTTGACTGCAATCATGAAATTAAAAGACAGTTGCTTCTTGGAAGGGAATGGCAAATCTGGAATGCATACTAACAGGTAGAGATATCACCTTGCTGACAAAGGGCTGTATAGTCAAAACTATGCTTTTTCCAGGAGCAATGTATGGCTGTGAGAGTCGGACTATAAGGAAAGCTGAGTATGGCAGAATTGACACTCAAATTGTAGAGATGGAGAAGATTTTTGAGTCCCTTGGAGATCAAGGAGATAGAATCAGTTAATACTTAAGAGAAATTAATTTGAATACTGAAGCTAAAATTTAATTATGTTGACCGCATAATGAGAAGACAGGACCCATTGGAAAAGACCCTGATGTCTGGAAAAATTGAAAGCAAAAGGAGAAAGGGTGGCAGAGGATAAAATGGATAGACAGTATCATGGAAGCAACAAATATGAGCTTGGACAGACTAAAAGAGATAGTGGAGGCTAGAAGGGCCTGTTGTGCTATGGTCCATGAAGAGTCAGACACAACTGAATGATTGAACAACAACAAATGCTTTGTTGGTAGAGTTGTGCACTGGCATGAAATTGTGCAAATAAAGTGAATAAAATATCCATACCCCATCCCTGCCCTTGACCCAATTTGCCTCAGTTTCCTCAGTTGTAAAATGAACTGGAGAAGAATATAGCAAACTACTCCAGTATCTTTGCCAAGAGAACCCCCAATTGGGCCAAAAGAGTTGGACACAACTGAAAAGCAATTGAACAATAACGATAAGCTCTAATGTAGTGGGAGACTGGATTGGCGTACTCCCTAAAGAACTGGACCTGTGCCATGCAGCTACATGGGAGGTTGGGGGTGGGGGAGATATATGTTGGCCCTTTGTCACAATTCTCTTTAGCCTGGGGCTTGATGCATATGTGCTTTCTCCTGGAGCCAGGGGACATATACCCATAGGAAGCACCCCAAGCCACACATTTACACTAACATTCTAACGTAATTGATATACCCAAGCATGCCCCAGAAGGTGCCCCATATTCCCTCTTGTATTTCCTTAACAAGCTATAAATTTCCCTTACTAGCTGTAAAATCTTTGTTGCTTGACTGATGCAATCTTTGTTCTGACCCTGACTCAAGTTCACGGCTAGTTCACACACCTGAGCTACGTGTATCCTTGGGCTTGGACTTCTCAAAGAGGGTTTCATGGGGACTCTAAGGGCTGGGCAGAGAGAATTGTTTGCACAAAGAGGTCGTGTTCTACATGGAGTATCTCTTCAGCCTATGCTCTATAGGAACAGCTGCCAGGCAGAGATGTGGAAGGAGAGTAGAAGAGAGAGTAGGATGTAGTAGAAAGGAACACCAGCTATCAGATGAGTTGATTTCAGATCTCACTTTTCATGCTAACTTATCTGGGTCGCCTTGAGAAAATCATTTAACCTCCATGGGCTATAAAATGAAGACTTAAATTAGGTGGACTTGGAGGTTCCTTTCAGCCTTAATTCAATGAGTCTGTGAGCCGTTGCCAGATGGAGATATAGTGAAAGATTGGATCAGTAGGAAGCCATGCCATGGAGAGGCAAGTTGGCCCACCCCTTCTTGGGTACAGTGAGTCATGTGGGCTATCAGTTTAATTAACTCCCAAGCAATATCAAAGTTCTTTCCCACTGCAAGGAGTAGGAGGCACAGGTAGGGTTTGGGGTCAACCAGGATAGTACTATACATTTTTATGACGTTTTTATGACTATATAGTCCAGAGGAGATGGTTGCTCAATTTTCTACAAACTTTGAATTCTTTCCTCTCACAGAGGGATAGGGATAGGTGGATGCATCCATAATAGTTCCTTAAGTCCCATTCTGTCTATACTGGTCCAAGAAGAAGGTAGAGGCCCACTAGAAAGAAAAGGGGAGTTGGCTTGGCTCTGAATGGAATCCTTTGTGTTTTTGTTAGGTTAAATAATACTTGTTCTATATTTGAAGTTTTATTAGCCTTAGTGCTTGCATTTGAACTGAAGATGTCTTTCCTTTTCCCTTCCCTCCTTCCTTCCTTCCTTCTTTCCCTCCTTCCTTCCTTCCTTCCTTCCTTCCTTCCTTCCTTCTTTCCCTCCCTCCTTCCTTCCTTCCTTCCTTCCTTCCTTCCTTCCTTCCTTCCTTCCTTCCTTCCTTTCTTCTTTTCTTTCATGGGAACCCAGGTATAAACTGAATTTTGATGCTCTCTGAGTTGTGATATGGGCCAGAGTAGAGCATTTACTTGGTGGGAAGCCTCCAAGATTTAACCTATTCTGTGAAAGCCCTGAGCTATTTTGGGTTAAAGGTTAGGCTATTATTCTATTACCCCAACTTCTTTGGGAAGCACTGGAGTTTCTCACCAATCCATGAAAGAAAGATTTATTTGCTTTAATATGTGACATGGTATACTGAGAAACTAGGTGTCACAGTAGATAGAGTGCCAACTTTCAAGTCAGGAGGACCCGAGTTCAAATCTGATCTTAGAGACTTACTAGCAACATGACCCTGGGCAAGTCACTTAATCCTGCTTGCCTCAGTTTCTTCACCTGTACAATGAGCTGGAGAAGGAAATGGCCAGCCATTCCAGTCTCTTTGCCAAGAAAATCCCAAATGGGGAAATGAAGAATCAGACACAACTGAAAATGACTGAACAACAACACATTGAGAAAAGAATTGGACTCTAAATCAAGGGCCTTGAATCCAGTCTGATTCTACCTCTAACTCACTATATTCCCTTGAGCAAGTTATCTTTGTAAACACAGTTTCTCAATATATAAAATGGGGATAATAATGTATCTCCCTCCCTTCCTCATAAAATTGTTTCTAGGTCAGACATATATTCAGAAGGCCTTGAGAGTTCTTTAGATCAAAGAGGCTTAATGAGGGGGTTGGACTAGCTTTAAATATCCTTAAGATTCTTTTGAAAAACTATTAGTTCCTAGTATAGATTTAACAGAAAATACTGTGATTCTATAATTCTTCTGGTACAGAGTAAGGAATGTGTTAATGAACTTCTAAAGACATTTCTTCACATGCTTATTATTAAGATGGTAGAAAGATGTAGTAGAAATAGTAGAAAGATATTTTGCACCACACAGACACATTATTTTCCTTCCAGGATCTGCTGTGAGTAAGGGTGATGTGACCAACAGAACTGTTTACCTCTCTGGTGGTACTTATTATATTCTGCCTTGAATTATAGCTATTTACTTGGTGATCTCATCTGCTCTCATGAGTTTTATTATCATCTGGGTAGTGAATTCCCAGATCTATATATAAAGCTCTAATTTCTCCCCTGAACTATAATCAAGTATTTCCCACTGCCTATTGGACATCTTAAATTGGATGTCCCACAGACCTCTTAAGCTCAACATGTCCAAAACAAAACTCATTATCTTCTCCCCCACCAAAACCTCCCCTCTTTGGAATTTTCCTATCATTGTTGAGAGCGCCGTCATCCTCCTAGTCAGAGGTTCACCAACTTAAGTATCGTCTTCAACTCTTCATTCCAACTAACTCCATACGTTCAATCTGTTGTCAAGTCTTGTCATTTCTACTTTCACATCTCTAGAATAGATTCCCTTCTCTCCATTCACACAGCTACCAATGTAGTCCAGGCCTTCATCACTTCTTGACCGGACTTTTGTGAGAGCTTTCTGATTGCTTCTTTGGCTTTAAGTCTCTCCCCATACCAATCCTTCCTCTTCTCAGCCGCCATGATGATTTCCCTAAATTGAAGGTCTGCCTATCACCCACTACTCAGTAATAACCTCTTGTAGTTCTCTGTTAATTCTAAGATCAAATACAAGCTCTTCTCTTTGGCATTTAAGGCTCATCAGAGCATGGTACCTTCCTACCTTTCCAGTCTTCTTATATATCATTACCTTCCCTAGAGCCTTTGATGGAACCACACTGGCCTGCTAGTTAATTCTTCAATCATTGTATTTCATCTCCCATCTCTTTCCCTTTCTTCTAGCGATCCCCTTTGTAGAGGACGCTCTCCCTCCTCACCTCCACATCTTAGGTTCCTGAACATCGTCAAGACTCAGCTTAAATCCTACCTTCTCTCCTAATGCCTTCCTCTCTAAGATTGTGGCTGTTTAGGTGCGTCTGACTCTCTGTGACCACCCCCCACCCCTCCATGAACCATACTGTCTGTGGGATTTTCTTGGTTAAGATACTGGAGTGGTTTGCCATTTCTTTCTCTAGCGGATTAAAACAAATGGGTTAAAGGACTTGCCCAGGGTCACACAGCTGGTAAGTGTCTGAGGTCGACCTTTGAACTCAGGTCTTCCTGACTCCAGCGCTCTATTCAGTGAGCCACCTAGCTGCCTCTCTATGATTATACTCCATCTATTCCGTTAGAATGTAAGCTCCTAGAAGACAGAAACTATTTTTGCCTTACTTTGTTTCCCTAACATTTAGCACTGTGCTTAGTATAGTAAATGCTTAATAAATGTTCATTGACTGACTATTCACACTTATCCCTTTTCTCCCTTAATTTCACTGTAAGCTTCGGAGCTCAAGAAACCTCTTTAATTGGCATAGAGATGCGGCATGGTATAAGGGAAATAATAATGGTTCCCATTTCCACAGTACTTTAAGGTTTTCAAAATGCTGACGCTAATCTTTTTTGTCTCTATCAGGAGAAATAATACTTGATCTATGTTTGAAGTTTCATTAGCCTTAGTCCTTACATTTGAACCAAGGATGTCTTTTCTTTTCTCTTCCTTCCTTCCTTCCTTCCTTCCTTCCTTCCTTCCTTCCTTCCTTCCTTCCTTCCTCCTTCCCTTCCTTCCTCCCTCCCTTCCTCCTTCCTCCCTCTCTTCCTTCCTCCCTTCCCTTCCTTCCTCCCTCCCTTCCTCCTTCCCTTCCTTTCTTTCTTTCTTCCTTCCTCCCTCCCTTCCTCCCTCTCTTCCTTCCTCCCTTCCCTTCCTTCCTCCCTCCCTTCCTCCTTCCCTTCCTTTCTTTCTTTCTTCCTCCCTCCCTCCCTTCCTCCTTCCTCCCTCTCTTCCTTCTTCCCTTCCCTTCCTTCCTCCCTTCCTTCCTCCTTCCCTTCCTTTCTTTCTTTCTTCCTTCCTCCCTCCCTTCCTCCTTCCTCCCTCTCTTCCTTCCTCCCTTCCTCCCTTCCTCCCTCCCTTCCTCCTTCCCTTCCTTTCTTTCTTCCTTCCTTCCTCCCTCCCTTCCTCCTTCCCTTCCTTTCTTTCTTTCTTCCTTCCTCCCTCCCTTCCTCCTTCCTCCCTCTCTTCCTTCCTCCCTTCCCTTCCTTCCTCCCTCCCTTCCTCCTTCCCTTCCTTTCTTTCTTCCTTCCTTCCTCCCTCCCTTCCTCCTTCCCTTCCTTTCTTCCTTCCTTCCTTCCTTCCCACAACAATCCTATGAAGTAGATACTACAAGTATTATTGGTCTCATTTTGCAGGTAAAGAAACAGGCTTAGAGGTTAAATGACTTGGAGGTTGGATGACCTCAGTCATACAACTGAGGAGTATGAGACGCAAGTATAGGATATGAATTCACATGTCCCAGGTTCAAGTCCAGGCTCCCTTAGAGAGAAAGTATACTGACTTAAAGGAAGATAAGTAAGGATTTAGCTCCACCTCCATTTCCTAGTCCCCCTTTCACTCTACTTCCAGTATGACTTTGAACTTCATTCTCTCAGCCAGAATACTAGCAGTAACCACTTCCCAGGGATGTTATATGGACAGCCCACCAAAATAACCATACAAATATAAATGATGCTTATTATATCTCTGCTCTTGTCATTTCTTAAGCCTGGAAATGGACCTAAAGTGGAAATATGTGAATTGGAGTCTTGGCTCTGGCTCTGATTGGCTTTTTGACCTTAGGCGGGACAATTCTCTCTCAGGTTTTTCACTTGTAACATAAGGGGGTTGAACAAGAAGATTTCCAAGCTCCCTTATAGGTCTATTTTTAAATTCTACAGGCCAAATGGTGGCAAGATTCATGTGATTCTTGTCTTCTTTTCTGGTTCTATCAGTCTTCTTCTCAAAAATCTTCAGTGACTCTTTATTGTCCACTAAATAAAATTTGCATGCCTCTGCTTGACATTCAAAGCCTTCTAAAATCTGTGGTTATTGTATCTTGTCAGCCTTATGTTATTCTCTTCAAAGTGCTCTACATTCCAGCTAAATAGAACTATTCTCTGTTCCCCTAACCATGCCCTGTACTGCTACATCTTCATATGTTTACTTGTACATTCCCTAAGCCTGGAATACCCTATCTGCCTCTATTCCTTGGTTGAATTGCTAGTCATCTTTTAAAACCCTTTTGAGATTCAGTCTCCTATAGGAAGTCATCTCTGATTTCCTGGGTGTCAACAATCTTGTCCCTTCAGACTTCACATAGTACTTTGTTTCATATTCCTCCAATGTACTGATCATATAATATTGTGTATTATATTGATCTCAACAGCTTGGTAAAGAAGGCACAAAATATGCTGTAGAAAATAAAACCTTAAAAACCAGAATAGACCAAATGGTAAAATAGGCACAAAAATCCGCTGAAGAAAAAAATTCCTTAAAAAGCAGAATTGGCTAAATGGAAGAAGTACAAAAGCTCAATTTCTTCAGAAACCAATTCCTGAAAAATTAGAACTGGGCAAGTAGAGATTAATGACTCCATGAGACATAAAGGATCAATCAAACAAAATCAAAAGAATGAAAAATAGAAGAAAATGTGAAATATCTAATTGGAAAAGCAATTGACCTGGAAAATAAGAGATAATTTAAGAATTATTAAAAATAATACCTGAAAGCCATGATCAAAAAAGACCCTAGACATCCTCTTTCAAGAAATTATCAAGGAAAACTGCTATGATATCCTAGAACCAGAGGAGTAAAATAGAAATTGAAAGAATCCACTGATCACCTCCTGAAAGAGATCTCAAAATGAAAATTCCCAGGAATATTATAGCCAAATCCCAGAGCTCTCAGGTCAAGGAGAAAATATTTCAAGCAGCCAGAAAGAAACAATTCAAATATGGAGCCACAGTCAGGATTAAGCAGCTTCTATATTAAAGGATGTAAGGGATTAGAATATGATATTCCAGAGGGTAAAGGAACTAGGATTACAACCAAGAATGACCTACCCAGAAAAAACTGAGTATAATCCTTCAGAGGAAAAATGGATATTTAATGAAATAGAGGACCTTCAAGAATTTCTGATGAAAAGATCGGAACTGAAAAGAAAATTTGACTTTCAAGTGCAAGACTCAAGAGAAGCATAAGAAGGTAACCAGGAAAGAGAAGTCATATGGAATTCAGTAAGGTTAAACTGTTTATATTCATACATGGGAAGATGATGCTTTTAACTCCTAAGACCTTTATCATTATGAGGGCAGTTAGAAGAAAACTACATAGACAGAGGGCATTAGAGTGAGTTGCCTATGAAATTAAAAAAAACCCAAAAATAAAATTAAGGAATAAGAAAGAGGGATGTACTGGGAGAAGTGGGAAGGAAGAGGTAAAATGAGGTAAATTATCTTATATAAAAGAAGCACAAAAGAGCTTTTACAGTGGAAGAGAAGAAGGGTGGTAGTGGCAGGAAATGCTTGAATCTTACTCTTGTTGGAATTGGCTCAAAGATGGAATAACATACACACTCATTTTGGTATAGAAATCTATCTTACCCTACAGGGAAGAAGGAGTGGAGGGGGATAAGAGAGGTGGGGAACTTACAGAAGGAATAATGGATTGGGAGAGGTGCTGGTCAGAAGCAAAACACTTTTGAGGAGGGACAAGGTGAAAGGAGAGACAGAGATAGATGGGGGTGGAGACATATCTATATATATTATATATATTATATATATATATATATATATATATATGGAGAGAGAGAGAGAGAGAGAGAGGATGAGTACATGATTCAGACATAAAGGGTGGTACCATGATCAAAGTAGGGGAGCATGCAATAGTTTATCTATCAGATTTATGGATAAGGGAAGACTTTATGACCAAACAAGAAATAGAGAACATTACAAGATGTAAAATGGATAGTTTTAGTTACATTAAATTAAAAAGGTTTTGTGCAAATAAAATCAGTGCACCCAGATTAAAAGAAGAGCAGAAAACTAGGGAAAAATATTTTGACAGTAAATGTCTCTGATAAAGGCCTCATTTCTCGAATATATAGAGTACTGAGACAAATTTAGAAGAATACAAGTCATTCCCTAATTGATAAATGGTCAAATTCAGAAAAAGAAATCAAAACTATGTATAGTTATATAAAAATGCTCTAGATCACTATTGACTAGAGAAATTCAAATTAAAACAATTCTGAGGTACCACCTTGCATTATAAGATTGCCTAATATGACAGAATAGAAAAATTACAAATATTGGAGAAAATTGGCACTCATGCACTGTTGGTAGAGTAAAATTATTCAATCATTCTAGAGAACAATTTGGAACTATGCCAAAAAGCACTATAACTGTGCATACCCTTTGACCCAGTGATAACACTACTAGGTCTGTATCCCAAAGAGATTATTTTTAAAAAGGGAAAAAGACCTATATGTACAAAAATATTCATAGCAGGTTTTTTTTGTGGTGACAAAGAATTGGAAATTGAGGGGATGCCCTTCAATTGGGAAATGGCTGAACAAGTTATTGTATATGATGGAATAATGTTGTTTTATAAGAAAAGATGAGCAGGATGCTCTCAGAAAAATCTTGAAATACTTGCAGGAACTGATGCAAAGTGAAGTGAGCAAAACCAGGAGAATATTGTACACAGTAACAACAATATTGTATGATGACCAACTGTGAATGATGTAGCTACTCCCAGCAATACAATGATCCAAGACAATTCCAAAGGACTTGTGATGAAAAATTCCATCCACCTCCAGAGAAAGAACTGATGGAGTCGGAATGCAGATTGAAGCATACTATTTTTCACTTTTTAAATTTTTAATGTGTTCTTTCACATCATGACTAATATGGAAATATGTTTCATATGACTGCACATGTATAACCTATATCAAATTGTTTGCCTCCTCAGTGAGGGGGAATGGAGAGGAGGAAGGGAGAGGGAGAATTAGGAACTCATTATTTTTTAATGAATGTCAAGAATTGTCTTTACATGTCAATGGGAAAATTTAAAAATATATTTAAAATGGGAAAAAAACCATAATTTTGGCAGATGAATAGAAAATGGATTGAAGTGTGGAGAGTCTTGAAGCTGGGATGCCATTTAAAGGGCTAATGCAATAGTCCAAATGAGAAGTGCTGAAGGCCTGAACCAGGGTGGTGGCTGAGTGAATAAAAAAGGGGGACATATTAAAGAAAGATTGTGAAAGTAGACATGATAAGATTTGGCAATGGACTGAATTAGTGAGGTGAGTGAGTAAGAATGAAGAGTTGAGGATGAAACTGAAGTTGTGAGCAACTGGGAAGATAATGGTTCCCTTGACAGTAATAAGGAAGTTCAGAAGAAGGGAGATTTTGAAGGGAAAGGTGATGAGTTTTATTCTGGGCAGGTTAAATTTGAGATGACTACAAAACATCCAGTTTGAGATGTCCAAAAGATAGCTGGAGATTCCTGTAGCTCAGACCAAAGGGAGGTCTACAGTTCTGCCACTTTGAGCCAACAGAACTTTCCACTGGCTGATAGGGGCAGAGTCCACCAGCAATCTACTCTTGCTCAAACTCAAACCCAGGTCAGGAACTTGCAGAGAGCTCAGAGCAGAGGGACAGCAATGAGACTTTGCCCTGGATCAGGCCACTTTGGGAGCACTGAAAGCTGGCAGGTCCCCAGCCTGTTCCTGAAATACTGGAATGATACAACACTCAGTACTCCAAGAAAGAACCAATAGGACCAGCTCAGACTTTTCCTCCAGAAGTACCATTGTCTAGCCCTGACATTAAATCCAAATCAGGACGCAGGCTGGAAGAATGGGCTAACAAAAAAAAGAGCCCCACCATAATGAGGTATGCTAGGTGGCACAGTAAATAGAATGCTGGAGCTGGAGTCAAGAAGATCTGAGTTCAAGATCGCCTCAAACATTCACTAGTTGTATGATCCTGGGCAAGTCACTTAACCTCTATTTGCTTCAGTTTCCTTAACTGTAAATGTGGATAATAACAGCACTTACTTTGCAAGGTTGTTGTGAGAGTCAAATGAGATAAACTTGAAAAGTGCTTGGCACATACTAGGGGAATGTTTATTCCCCTCCACTTCCCTAATGAGCTATTATGGTGGCAGGAATGCTTATGATACAAACACAGTTGAGAATGACTCCAAAATATCTACAAGAATTGCCTCAGAGAAAAACACAGCTTGGGTACCATTTCATCTGGAATTCCTGGAAGAGATGAAGCAAGAGGTTATTTTTAAAGAGTTAAATTTTTTTTAAAAAAATAGATGAATACTTGAGTGAAAAACTGGAAAAGAAATGAGAGGTAAGGAAGAAAGAATTCACAATGTAATTAACATCTTGGCACAAGAGGTACCTTGCCCTATCAATAAACTCCCAGAAAATTCAAATGAACAAAATAGAAGCCAATGACTCCATGAGACAAGAAATATTAAAAACAAAGTCAAAAGGCTAAAACAAAGAAGAAGAAAATGTGAAATGTCTACTAGGAAGAACAGCTGATCTGGAAAAGCAGATTGAGGAGAAAAAAAATTAAGAATCATTGGACTATCTGAATTCCATGACCAAAAAAGAGCCTAGACATTCTATTTCAAGAAATCTTGGGAAAAAAAAAAAAAACAACTTCCCAGATCTCTTAGAACTAGAGGGTAAAGTAGAAGTGGAAAGAATCCACCTATCCACCACCTGAAAAAGGAAAAAAAGAAAGAAAGAAAATTCCCAGGAACATCATAGTAAAAATCCGAAGATTCCAGGTCAAAGAAAAGTATACTGCAAGCAACCAGATTCACGTACCAATCACAGCCAGGATTACATAATGCTTAGCAGCTACAACTAAAGAGGAGCAGAGAATTTGGAATACTATATTCCAGAAGGTAAAGGATAGGGGCTTACAGTCAAGAATAACTTACCTAGCAAAACTAAGTATAATGTTATTGGCGAGGTGGGGGGGGGCAATGGAGTGAATGGAGATACAGGGAAATTGGCCTTTAATGAAATAGAACACTCTCAAACATTCCTGATGAAAAAACTAGAGCTGGAGAAATATTGTGAAGTACAAACACAAGAGTAAAGAGAAACACGAAAAGGAAAATATGAATGAACAATAATAAAGGACTAAACAAGGATAAACTGCTTACACTTATATCTAGGAAGATGTTACGTGTGTCCTCTTTGATCCTTATTATCGTCAAGATTCACATAGTATGTCCAATTAGACAAGGTTTCCAGTGATTCTTTTATGTCTTGATGATCTTAAGAAAAGAATGAAAAGAGAGAGAATATGCTGGGGTGGGGGGAGGAGGGGAAAGGGAAAGGAAGATTAGAGGAAATTACTTTATATATAAGTAGTTAATAGTCATTAGGATCTAAACTGAGTGATATATTTGGATAGTGAGAACCTCAAAGGAGGATGGGTTATTTAATGATGATGAGGTTATTATTATTGTCTGTCCTTCATTCTTGAAGAGGACCATGACATCAGGGAGGTGATGCCATGACTTGCAAGTGAATTGAATTTAAGTGAGGGAGGGCTATGCAAAGTCACGAGCCTCACTTTCTCCTCCAGAGCCACCTTGGTCCAGTGGCAAGATATAGATTGAGATGACTGGAGATGGCCTTAGTGATGATGATGAGGGAGAGACTATAAGTGGGAACAGGAGAGGAATAGGAGGAAGGGGTATTCAGACCCCTCCACTTAGATAGATGAGCATGGGGCGGGGGGATATGAGAGAAAGTGTAGCCAGTATTGGAAAAGTTATTGAGGGAAGCAGTGTCTTCAGGAGGGAGCCAGGTCTCAGTGAGTGATTTGGTTTTACTCAGTAAGTGGCAGATGATGATGGGAATGAGAAAGGAAGAGGTGAAATTTGTTAATGATGGAGCAAGCATTTCAGAGGGTACAGTTTAGTTGAACAGTTAAATAACTCATCTATCCCCCATGCTACATCCTACAGTGAAATTTGTATGAACCCTCTGGAAGAAGAAAGACCACTGAGGCCCTGATATTAGAGTTGTGAGCTGTGTTGGCTATTGTGTCTCCCTACACTGTACTTAACATTCATGCTCACTCTTCCCTCTTAGATTGTATGTGTATTTGTGGGAGAGCATGCCTTGATTTAGGGGAGAAATTCTTTGTGATCACTGTTCTAGCTTTGCCATTGGAGCACTGCTCCTTTTTAAACAGTCAGCAAAGGTATTTGCTCCAGGTATTAGGAGGATAGCCACCCACAGGGTTACTCCTAGTCCCCTGAAAGTAGTAGCAGGCAACCTTCTGGGAACTCAACCTACTAGTGTCAGAGTGGATCAGGAGAGTAAGCCCAGAGGTGTTATATACATGTACATGCAAACATGTGCATGTGCTTATGTGTGTATGTATGTATGTATGTATACCGGTATCTATTTGGATGTATGCATATAAGTTTATACCTATACCTTGTTGTTCTGTCATATCTGACTCTTGGTGACTCCATGGACCATAGTACCTCAATATTGTCCATATGATTTTCTTGGCAAAGATACTGCAGTGATTTGCCATTTCCTAAATATACATTTAATGTTCTGTGTCCATGCTTTTTTTTTCCATTATACTGTAAGTCCCTTGAGGACAGGAAATTTCATTTTTGTGCTTGTATCCCAAGCATGTAGCACGGTGCCTGGTGCATGGCTTAGTGCATGCTTGCTGAATGAATGAATGACTCCTGATCTCCAGCAAGGTATAGTGGAAAAATTACTGGAATTAAGAATCAGAAATCTAGGGTGAAGTCCTAACTTTTTGATCTTAGGCAAATCGTTTTTCCCTTTCCGATCTGTTCCCCACTGTAAAATACGTTTGGCATATACCGTCCCTAAGGTCCGTTCTACCTTGTTTGTTTTAAGTGCCAACTAAGTGGCACAAACAATAATGTGTCGTTTAAACAGCACAGAGCTTGGATTGGAGTCAGGACACCTAAGCCTGAGTTCTGGCACTGCCAATTGCTAGCTGTGTGAACTTGGGACAAGTCACGTCCCTTTTCCGAACCTCAGTTTCCTCGTCTATATTATGAGAAAGATAAAGAGTCCTGCAGGCGCCTGCTGTCAGCTGTGTCTGTGTCTGCGCAGAGCATCGTGGGGCTTGTAGTCTGCTCCGCCCTCGGCAACCCAGAGATGCGATAGGGTTGGGGCGCATTGCCTACACTTCCCAGGGTGCTTTCCCGGGGGATGGCGGGTGAGAGGGGGGGAATTCTTCTCCCTCCCAGCGCTGGAGACCTGTCATTGAGCTTGGGCTGGGTTACCACCTGGCCTGCGGGGCGGGCGGAGAGCCGGGTGAACTGTGGTGGCAGCAGCGAGGGAAAGAGGGAGGCGGGGAGAGAAAGGGGAGGGAGGCGCGTCCAGGGAAGTGAGTGACAGAGCTGTCAGTGGGGATGGTGAGGAGAGCGAGCGCTGGGGCTGCCTGCGGACCTGCCACCGCGGGGCCCGTGGGAAGAAGAGCGCGCGCCGCCCTAGCGCC
The DNA here is from genome assembly GCF_011100635.1 of Trichosurus vulpecula. Lineage (NCBI taxonomy): Eukaryota > Metazoa > Chordata > Mammalia > Diprotodontia > Phalangeridae > Trichosurus > Trichosurus vulpecula. The sequence continues at coordinate 206,185,855 of NC_050578.1, read as the reverse complement.
GGCTGCGCCTTCTTTGCAGGGCGCGAGGCAGCTCTTGCCCAGTTGGCCGGAGGGGATGCGGTGCTACTGACCCAGGGAACTACAGGGCGGCGTCTGCAGGGAGGGAGGGGGCGTGCACCACCGCTTATAACCCGATCCCGGGCGGGGAAGGGAGGGATGTGGCTGCCCTCTCTGCTCACTGTCTGAGATAGTGCGACTGTTTCTGCTGCTGTTGCTGCTGCTGCTCGTGCTGCAGCGGCAGCAGCTGCTGCTGCTCGTGGGACTTTCTGATGCGTAACAGGTAGGAGAGGGTGGGGAAGTGAAGCCATCCCAGCCTGAGCCAGCCGCGGCAGCAGCGGCGAGGACCGGAGCCCAGCGCATCCACCTCTACCCTGGGGGAGTCGGCCAGAGGAGGCTGCAGGCAGTAGCTGGACCCGCTAACCGCAGGCGCCTTCGGGCAAGATGAGCGCAGGTAAGTGCAGCTCGCGCCTCCCGGCACTTGGGGTCTGAGCCCGCCGGGAGAGAAGGGGAGGGCAAAAGAGAAGGGGCCGGCCAGCTAGGAGGGGCTTCATCCTATTCAGCCACTTGGGGGGAGGAATTCTCCTAGGCGCTGTGTGAGTGGGTAAGTCATTTTTCTTTTCTGGACCTCAGTTTCCCTAGTTGTACAACGAAAGGGTTGGACTAGCTGATCTCAGAAGTCTCCTCCAGCTCTGATAGCTGATATTCTGTGCTCCCCTGAAGCTCTGACATTCTGATTTTTAAGCATTTCCATCACCATGCTTTCCGCCCCTCCCCATCCTAAAATTCTGAAATCTTAAAATGAAAGGGGGAGGTATTTTAAGGACATTTCAGGCCACCGCTTGGGCCTGGAGCTCTGCGTCTCTTGTGTTTCGGAGCCGGGAGAGTGGAGGAAAAGCTGCAGTAGTTTTCTGGTGACCCCACCCTAGTTCTTCTAATGAGATTTTCTGAAGCCCAGGAAGGGGGTGCAGGCAACAGCTCTGTGCCACATCTCGTTGATGATGATGAGACATTGCTTTCTCGTTTATAAAAGGCATTCTTAAGAAGGATCCTGAGAGATAGGGTAAAGGTATTGCTATTCTCACTGCAATGGGGGAAAAGAGGCTCAGAATGGAGAATGACCTACCCAGGGTCGCACTGCTGGGATTCTGGGGTTCGTCACCAGATGTCTTGGGTTCAACAGCTTTGCTAACAGTCAGCACTTTGACTTCTTTTGCATCCAAGCGCTCTGTTGCCCCTCACCCTTTCCTCCTTCCTTCTCGTCTCCCATCCAGCCTAAAGTCAATAGCCTCCTTTCTCAGCCGGTCCTTCTTTGCGGTTCCGTCACGTTATAATGCAGGTCCCTTTCCAGCCCAGGGAACAACTGAGGCTCACACCGTTTTCCTCTGTGTCTGTCTGGGTTTGGAAAGAAGCCCTATCATCTTGCAGCACCGGTCTCTTGCTGCCGTAGCTGCAGCTGCTGGCTGCTACTGCAGGGCTCTCCAGCCACCCGGGCCGAGCTCCCCTCCTCCGACTAATAATAGGCACCCAGAAGCTTTGGCTGGCGGCGGATTATTCCAGGCGCCCAGACTGGGCATGGAACTTTGGGGTTCTGGGGGTGGGGATGTGAAAGGTGCCGGCTCTCCAGGTCAGAAATAGGAGGCACAGCTCTCTCCCTTCCCTGCCTCCAGCCGCCAAGTCCAAGCTGGCTGCAGTCAGTGTCAGTCTCAGGAATACGAGAGCTAGCTCTGCCCAAAACCTCTTAAGAAAGGCGTTGCGGAAGGAGCCCCGCCGTCAGCTTCAGAGAGCTTCAAGTGGGAGGTGGGATTGTTGAGAGCCAGAGGAGAGGGAGACCTGGTAGATTGAGAAGGGACCCTTTATAGGGAGCGTTAAGGGGTGTAGGTTGTCGTGGCTAAAATGGGAAGCTCTGAAAGCTGGGACACTTCTGAGGGAAACCTTCCAGGACGGTGAGGAAGGCCACTTCAAGGGAGCCCAGGTGGGTGACTAGTGACACTCTGGGCTCTCAATTTATGAGCCGGGACAACCATTCCTTGCGAACGACTTCAATCCATTCTTTCAAGGAACCTAAATGTGGGTCATCTCTGCCACTGTAATCTAGTTGTCCCTTTAACACCCTTCCCCACCCCCACCTTTCCTATAGGCCTTTTTTTTTTTCCTGGACCATGCCCTACCTCATCTCTTGATGTATGCTGCCATCACAGATAATTTAATTTTAGTGCTAGCAGGGATCTTACATCTAAGTCAAGGGTTCTTCAGCCCCCTCTTTCCTTTTTTGGCAGTCTGGGGTCACCCATAAACCCCTTCTCTGAATAATGTCATTAAGTAATTGAAGGAAATCGTAAATTTCATTTAGAGGAGAGTGAAAATAAAGTTCTAATTTTTTTGCCCATCCAAGTTCAGGACCCCATAAAATCTGTCCCTGGACCCGGGGAGGCTGTAGACTATAGGTTAAGACCCCCTGACTAAGTAAATGGGCTTATTTTTATGGATAAAGCAAGTCAAGTCAACAAACATTTACTAAGCTAGATTCGGTACATATTAGGAATTTAATAAATGCTTGTTGATTTAAGGGCCTACTCTTATATATGGTACAAAGCCCTAGAGATACAAAGAAAAGTAAAAACAGCTCCTGCCTTTAAGACTTACTAAAATATAAGTCCAGGAAGTGGATAGAGCACTAGACCTAGAGTCAGGGAGACCTGAATTCAAATGCTGTTTCAGACACTTAATAGCAATGTGACCCTGGGAAAGTTGATTAACCTCTGTCTCAATTTCTTCATCTGTAAAATGGGGATAATATAGCACCTATATTCCAGGGTTGCTGTGAGGACAACATAATGTATCTGTACAGCATTTGGCGATATATAAATGGCTAGCTATTAGCTAAGACCAAGAAAAGTTAAGTGAGAATAATTAGTGGGTGTGGTAGATCAAGTGAAGCAGCAAATGTGAGTAGTTTGTAGATGGCTTTACATTATACAAATGTAATAAAAATTATTATGAAATCTTATTATTATAATTTTTGATTGAAATTCTTTTGATCCAAGACTTGTCATCTCACATGCCTGGAATATACTCCCTTTTCACTTGACTCAGAGAATCCCTCCTTTCCTTAGAAGCTTAGCTTAAATTCCATCTCCTACACTAGGCCTTTCCCAGCTCCCTGGCTGCTAATCATAAAATTACCCTGTATTTACTTTATTTATAAATTCATGTTCCCCAACAGAATGTAAGCATCATTAGGACAAGAACTCTCTGACTTTCTGTCTGTGTATTCCCAACATACAGCACCATGCCTGGCACAGGCACTTAATAAATATTTATTGGTTGAAAATTAATTTAAATATATGATTGAAAAAAAAGTGGATTGGTCATGTGATGAAAGCTAATAGTCTGAGTGCTCCACTGGTTACCCACAAAATGCAAAAAAGACACAGAAGAAGTCTTTCAGCACGGATGGACTTCACTCTGTACTAATAGAGGAGGAGCTGACATTGATGACATTGCATCCATTGAAGTAAAAGGAAGAAATTTCTAAACCATCAATCTGTCCATAAGTAGCAGGTACTATCTTCTGAGGTAATGAGTTCCCTGATACAGCAGATATTCAAGAAATCTCTTATCAGCTAGGAGGTTGGGCCAGTTGACCTTTGCAGTCTCTTCCAAGTCCTAGCCTCTTTGTTAATTTTCCACCCCTAACTAAATAATCACTTGTAGTAATGGTAATGAAATCCTACATGATGCTTCAGAATCCTGGGAGAATAGCTTGTCCCCCAAAGAAAACCAAGATTGAGTCTTAACATCAGTTTCTTCACCTGTGGATTAGATGAACCACTTGGATTCAATGATCTCTAAGATTCTTCCCTTAATACCTATGATTATACAATCAGATGAAGCTGCCAATTTCCAGCTTTTAATATTCTGAAAGTAAAAATATTATATTGTCTGTTCAGAAAATTATTTAAGAAAATGCCAGACAATTTTAGTTTGAAGAATTTTTGAAAGGGATTTTAAAATAGTCGACTGTCCCCTGGAAGTTTTGCAATGAATAGTCAATCAGTAGGTAGTTGGAAAACAAGAGAGATTAGTTCATTCAAAACCTATATTCACTAAATGAATGAATATTTTGAAAAAGTTACCTCTTAAAGTCTATATTAAAAATAGAGATAAACTAAAAGGATGGTTCAAAGAGGTGTAATGTTTAGGTGTGAGAAGGATAATTTTATGTTTGCCATGACAATAATTGAAGCCTTTTTAGCTTTCTCTAATAAACAAAGGAGGAACAGCCTATGAAAGGAATAAACTAGAACCAGCTAATGTCAGAATAGGAAGGAACTTTAACAACAGTTCAACTGCTCTCATTTCTTTAGCACCTTAAGGTTGACAAAATATTTCCTCCTGGGGCACCAATTGTGCAAATATCCTCTATTTTATAGATTCATAGGTAAAGCAATTTGTCAAAGTTCATACAGCCAGTGAATGAAAGAGCCAGGACTGCAAAGGGGGTTTCTTTCCTGACTCAGACCTCTCTGTTCTTTTCATTCTTTAAGGGACACTTTAAAGAAAACCTTTGAATTGTACCATTGCTAAAGTCTTCATCTGATGCTTCATTGTGATATGAGCAGACCATAGACTCTCAAAGGCTGTGCCAGCTCTGACAGATCCTACCAGACTGTAAATGCTTTGATTAAGAGCCCAGAAATCAGTTGTTTTATTTTTTTGTTTGAGTACCAGCTTTGCTAAGAGATGAGAGCTACAATACCACAGGAGGTAGGCCATGGCAGCTCATTAAGACTATCCACTAAAGCATGGAAAGTTGGAAGGAGTAGCCACACTGGTGAAATCACTTATCATTATAATAGTAGAGTCTAGTAATTCTTTGTATTACTAATGTTCACTGTAAAGCTTCCAGGGGGCAGCACCAAGGGATCCAAGTTGGTTTACATGGACCTCATATTTATGTCACATTCCGAAAGTCACAAAGCTAATCGTCCCAACAACGCTAAGTAAGTTCAATGATTGTTCCTATTTTACAGAGGAAGAAACTCAGGCTTGGCAATTAAGTGACTTGCCCAAATCACATAGGTAGAATTAGAAATAGTGGAATTAGAAACTGAACCCAGATTTTCAGATTCCAAAATCCAGCGATGTTCCTAATATACAGCTCTTCCACCTCGATCACTATAAATATGCCAACTTTCACCACCAGATGCTGTCAATATGCTTGCTACTAGCACCATACCTCCATTGCTTTCTAATTTGCTACTTCTGATCTGTTTATAATGTAGAATATAATTTAAATATTTAATATAATATTAAGGAAATTTGAAATACTATTTATCTTCTCTCTTACTTTCAGCTTAAGATTATGCTTTAATGGGAGGGTGGGTGGGAAGGGAAAAAAAAAGATTATGCTTTACTACTCTCTGATATCTCTGATATAGACACTTTTTTTTTCCAACAGTAATACCATTTGTTCTATTGTAGTAGAAAAGCACTGAACATGAAATAAGAAAACCTGCGTTCAAGTCACCATTCAATTGCTACTTTATGAGACCCTTGCACAAGTCGTGTAACTTTTCTGAGGCTCAGTTTCCTGATCTGTGAAATGGGAATAATGATATTTACATTTTTCTAATAAGATTGTGGAGAAAGTAATTTTTAAATTATTGTTGTTCAGTCATTTTCAGTAGTGTCTGATTCTTTGTGCCCCATTTGGGGTTTTCTTAGCAGAGATATTAGAGTGGTTTGCCATTTCCTTCTCTAGCTCATTTTATAGATGAGAAAACTGAGGCAAATAGGATTAAGCGACTTGCTCGGGGTCACACAACTACTAAGCAGTTGAAGCCAGATTTGAACTCAGAAAGATGAGTCTTCCTGACTCCAGTATCTATCTATTTCATCACCTAGCTATTCTTTTAAACTATAAAGTTCCACAAAAATATGATTGACAGTATTACTAACTGAAACATGTAGAGCTTTAAGTACATTACATAATACATTACACATTCTGCAAAACAACTTATATACATAATCACATTTGAACCTTACAGTAAAGCAATGAGATATGTATTTTACACATCTCCATTTTATTGATAAGGAAAGTGAAGGAGACAGAGAGGTTAAGAGGCATGCCCTTGGGTGCACAGCCATTAAGTGCCAGGGATGACATTCAAACCAGGCTTTCCTGGCTCCACCTCCAGTGCTTTATCCACCAAAGATGATTTGTATACAAGAAATGGCAGGATTGATATTGAGGATACACATGGTTGGAAGACAAGGTGGGTTGATCATGTAGAGAGAGACAGAACAGATGGACAGCCACATTGCTGCACTGGTGACTATGAAAAATGAAAGGAGCCAATGGGTAGATCCTCTAGAGAGAATTTATGGAAATGCACCCAGGCTAAATGCATTCGTGAATTGTGACCTGCCCTGACAGAAGGAAACCAATAAGATGCCAATAAGATCACGGATCCATTACAATGTGAAATTATGCTTAGTTCCCTGTGCAAATCTGTGGGACTGAGGTGGCTATATGGACAATTTATGCCCTGAAATTATGGTGCCAAGGATTCATCAATGTTATGATACCTATCTGTATCACCTGACTACAAAGTGTCTGGGATCTGTCATTTCTAATGAGGGTGCAGCTACTGTAATTCTTCAAAGGGGGGGGGGAGGAAAAAAAAACCCAGTACAGCCATCTTACAGAAGTTCTGTCCAGACATGAATGACAGAGTATCTTTTGATCACCTCTCAAACTCCACATTCACAGGACTGATGATCAAAAATAAAGGGGGCTTTAAAGTCCTTTGTTCAGGAGGAAGCTCTGGCTTCCTTTATGTTGCAAAGATGTTACCATGTAGCCAGATGTTTGGTTTGATAGTATAATAAGAGGCTTTGATTCCTCAGCAACTTTGTATCATCATCCAAAATTTATTTTTACGGCAGGGGCTAAGAGAGAGAGAGAGAGAGAGAGAGAGAGAGAGAGAGAGAGAGAGAGAGAGAGAGAGAGAGAGAGAGAGAGACAGAGAGAGAGACAGAGACAGAGAGAGAGACAGAGACAGAGACCGAGAGACACAGAGAGAGAAACAGAGACTGAGACAGAGACAGAATGAACTTTCTAACTAACTTTATGAAACAAAAATAAAGATGTGAGTAATTACTCATAAAATGCTGAAGACATTTTAGATCATAAACAGACCTAGAAAAGCGTTGGAGATAAGATAGTCTAGTCTATTCAGTAAGGGAGGAAACTGGGACCCAGGAAAAGAAATTGACTTGATGAGGTTTACAGGCAAATAAGCATAAGGGCCAGCACTTAATGCTAGATCTTTGAGTTCAAGCCCAGGTTCTCTTTCTGATCCATAAACAACAACAATAAATGTAATTTAACTGAATGGGAAAAAGTTTTGAAATTGTGGCATGCACAGTTGTCTCTTGTCCTATCTGGTATCCTGGCCAAAATGAGTTGTCAAAATTCAGATAATCAAATTAACCCAAACCAGTTTCTTTGGGTACCAAAGCAATGGAGGGGTACATTGGACATATAATTCCCTCATGGTCATGAGATCTTGTGAAATCAAAGAAAAGGACTGAGCAAAAGTGGTTGTGTTTTGTTGCATATATTGAGGCAATGAAGCTTAGTGGACAGACAACTGAAGTAAGAGACAGGAGATGTTGGTTTCCCTCCTTTGCTCTTGAGTCAGTGTGACCTTAGTCAATCACTTCACCTCTCAGCTATAAAATGAGAGGGTTGAATTAAGGTGATATCTTAAGTTCCTTCCAGCCCTGACAACTTGTGGTTCTAGTTTCTCTTGTAGGATGCTCTAACACTTAGTGAGTGGTTCAATATGTTGTAGATTTTATAGAATCTAAAAGATTCTGATTGTAGTTAACAATTTTGAAATTTTAGGGAATGTCCATGATAATTGCTGCCATGATATAATATTGAGATAAGAAATAACTATGGAAAATGCCTAAAATCTATAGTTTCTGCTTACCTGTATACTACCTATACAGGCCTGCTATTTTAGAATGATAGTGTCAGAGCTGTAAGGAATTCTGAAACACAGATCACTAGGCTATAAGCTCAGTTAGGCGAAAAGTCATGTCTCCAAATTTTGCATCTGCTCTACTACCTATCACTTCTGCAGACAGTGGATGTTTAATAAATATTTAGATGGATGGATGAGGTTTTTTAATTTTGAATAATATTTTATATTTTTCCAATTCCATGTAAAAATAACTTTAACATTCATTTTTCTAAAAAATTGAGTTCCAAATTTTCCCCCTTCTCCTCCCTAAGATGGCAAACAATTTGATATAGGTTATACACGTGCAGTCCTGTAAAACATATTTCCATATTAGTCATGTTGTAAAAGAAAGCATAGACAAAAAAAACACACAAAAAATAAAGTAAAAAATGGTATGCTTGGATTTGTATCCAGACTCCACCAGTTCTTTCTCTGGAGGTGGACAGGATTTTTCATCCTAAGTGCTTTGGAATTGTCTTAGGTTATTGTATTGCTGAGGAAAGCTAAGTCATTCATAGTTGATCATCATACAATATTGCTATACAATGTTCTCCCCGTTCAACTCACTCCATTTTGCATTAGTTCCTGTAAGTCTTTCAAGGTATTTCTGAACACATTCTGCTCATCATTTCTTATAGCAAGTAGTATTCCATCATAGTCATATACCACAACTTGTTTAGCCATTCCCCAATTGATGGATCTCCACTCAATTTCCAATTCTTTACTACCACAAAAAGTTGCTATAAATATTTTTGTATAAATAGGTCCTTTTCCTTTTTGTCCCCCTTTATTCCTTTAGCAATACACATTTAGTAATTGTATTGCTGGGTCAAAGGGTATGCACAGATTTATAGCCCTTTGGGTATAGTTCTAAATTGTTTTTCAAAATGTTTGGATCAGTTGACAGCTCTACCAACAGTGCATTAATAGTTTTCCAATTTTCCTACTTCCTCTCCAACATTTATCATTCTCTTTTTCTGTCTTATTAGCCAATCTGGTAGGTATGAAGTGGTACCTCAGAATTGTTTTAATTTGCATTTCTCTAATCAGTAGTGATTTAGGGCATTTTTTCATTTGACTGAACATAGCTTTGATTTCTTCTCCTGAAAATTACCCGTGCTTATCTTTTGAACATTTATCAATTGGGAAATGACTTGTGTTCTTTCAAATTTGAGTCATTTCTCCATATATTTGAGACATGAGGCCTTTATCAGAGATACTTGTTATAAAAGAAAATTCCCCCCAGTTTTCTGCTTTCCTTATAACACTGGATGCATTGGTTTTGTTTGTGTATAAACTTTTTAATTTAATATAATCAAAATTATCCAGCTTATCTCTTATAATCTTCTCTATCTCTTATTTGGTTATAAAGTCTTCCCTTATCCCTAAATCTGAGAGGTAAACTATTCTATGCTTTCCTAATTTGCTTATGATATCACCATTTATGTCTAAATCAGGTACTCAGTTTGACCTTATCTTGATATACATTGTGAGATGTTGTTCTATATATAGTTTCTTCCAAACTGCTTTCCAGTTTTCACAGCTGTTTTTGTTAAATAGTGAGCTTTTGTCCCAAAACTTGGATCTTTAGGTTTAATCAAACACTAGATTACCATTGTCAGTTACCACTATGTGTTGTGTACCTAATCTATTCCACTGACCCACCCTTCTGTTTCTTAGCCAGTACCAGATTATTTTGATGATTACCTCTATGAAAAAGTTTGAAATCTGGTATAGTTAAGCCACCTTCCTTCATATTTTTTCATTTATTCTCTTGATAGTCTTGACCTTTTGCTCTTCCAGATGAATTTTCTTATATTTTTTCTAGCTCTATAAAATAATTTTTGGTAGTTTGACTGATATGGCCCTGAACAAGTAAATTAATTTAGATAGAATCCTTATTTTTATTATATTAGCTAAGCCAACCCATGAGCAATTAATATTTTTCCAGTGGTTCAGATCTGACTTTGTGTGAAAAGTGTTTTGTAATTGTGTTCATATAGTTCTTGTGTTTGTCTCGGTAGGTAGATTTCCAAGTATTTTATGTTGTCTATGGTTATTTCAAATGGAATTTCTCTTTTTATCACTTGTTGGTGGGCTTTGTTGGTTATATGGATGGATGGAATCTTAAAAGATAGACCACAGGACAAGAGTCTTAACTTGGGGACTATGAATTTTAAAAAGTTGATAACTGTATTTCATATTGGCTTCCTTTGTAATCCTATATACTTTCTCTTATACTTTTAAAAATATCCTTCTGAGAAAGGGTCCATAGGCCTCACTAGACTGTTAAAGTGATTCATGGCACAAAAAGAAATGAAGAACCTCTGCCTTAGAGTATCAGAGCTGGATAGTTAAGGTCAACTTCATAATTTTACTATTTTTCTTTACGCTCACGTATGTGTATACACACGTGTGTCTGTTGTGTATGTATGCATATGTATATAAAGATATTATATATATATATATATATATATATATATATATATATATATTCCCTTCCCCCTTCCCAAGAAATCTCATTTTAAGGATATGTTATATATTCATGGTCAATTTATATATGGGTCAATGTGGCAAATCATCTTTCTTAAGTCTCAGTTATTTTAAGAACATTTTTTGATATCTTTTGTTTTTAACATCATCTTATTTTCCACATACGTCCTTCTCTCCCTCCTCCTCTCAGAGAGCCATCCTTTGTAACATAGGATTTTGTCAAAAAGAGAGAGAGAGATTGAGCTTAGTTCAGCACCAGATTGACATTGTATGCAGTGTTTTACATCCATAATCCCTCACTTATGCAAAGTAAACATCAGAATTTTACTTTTTTCTTCATACTCACATATGTGTATATACATGTGTGTATGTGTGCATATGTGTGTATATAATATTATATATATATATAAAATATATATATTCCCCTCCCCCTTTCTAAGAAATCTCATTTTAGTGGTATGTTATATATTCATGCTCAATCTATGTATGGGCCAATGTGGTAAATCATTCTCTTCTTAAATCTCATTTATTTTAAGAAAATAATTTAATATCTTTTGTTTGCAACATCATCTTATTTTCCACATAAATCCCTCCCTCCCTCCTCCTCCCAGAGAGCTATTTGTAATGCAGACTTTTTTTAAAAAGAGAGAGAAAAAGCAGTTCAGAAAAGAAATCATTTCAGTGATGACAGTCTGCCATCATATGTAGTGTTCCACATTCATGGTCCCTCACATATGTAACAAAGGATGGGAGGTCCATTTTGGAAAGTGAGGCCTCGGGTGTTATAGCCACACAGTGAGCCTGTGATCCTGCTGGGAGTCAAACCCAGGTATCTGTCTGTTACTGGTCATATGCTCTTCATTTAGCCACACCCCCTCTTAGAATTTGTCACCCAGTGAGTATGGTGTACCTGTGGTAGTTTTGTTTTAGAATCAGAGAGGTGGTGGTCAGAGGTGAAATCAGTAATGAGGGACCTCTATTTTCAGTTGAATCTATGGGACAGCTACCTTTCCTAGTCCCTGCATCTTATTCGGGAGGCACCTTCATCTGTATCGTCACAGATGTATAACATGGACTTGAGTGAGTGGAGTGAGAAGAGAACTAGGTTGCTTCTGGTTCTTTAAAAAAAAAAAAGGAAGAAGTTCACACTAGTATGGAAATCTTTACGGCATGTTGTCCTGTGAGGTTCAAAGGACTAACAATTTTCAAGGGTCACTAAACTTGCTTAAAAACGACTTCTTTTTCACATAGTGTTAATGTTTCCTTGAGAAATGAACAGCAAGGATACCATTTCAACTATTATTATTTCATTTTTTTTACCCAGTAAATTTCAGCAGAAAATAAATTAGTTTGACCCAGAAATTTGCTGTTTAATGTGTTCAGGAGACTGCCTATGCAAAATAATCTTGATTTCCCCTGGCAATCTTGGTTATTTATTGAATCTGGCAACTAACTGACCATGGGCCATTCAATGGACTCCTTTGAGTCTCAGTTTCTCTGCCTCTAAAATGGAGCCAAGTTGGGGTAAGGATTACTATCTGACAGGGCTTAGGAGAGGTACAAAATAAGATAATGAATGTGGAGACATTTTGTAAAGTGTGAAGTGCTTCCTAAGTGGATCTGAATCCACTTTTGGATGGTTAGGTTTCCTTGACTAGAGAGTCCTCAGTAAAGCTCCTTGCTTTTTGAGTGAAGGAGTCAATATGACATCGCCATATCCAACTCTTTGTGACCCCATGGACTACTGTTCATGGGGGTTCCTTGGCAAAGATACTGGAGTGGTTTGCCACTTCCTTCTCCAGTGTGTCCCAGTTTTTTTTTTTCACAAATGAGAAACTGAGCCAAATAGAGGTTAAGCCCAGGGTCACATAGCTAGTAAGTGTCTGAGCCTGGATTTGAGCTCATACCTTCCTGACTCCAGGCCCAGTGCTCTATCTACTGTACCACCCGGCTGTGGTCAATGAACCTCCTTGAAGGTAGAAATAGCATATTACAATGTAAAGAATGCTGTATTTGGAAGAGAAGCACTGAGTGGCTATGCCATTTATGACCAGTATGACCTTGGACAAATCACCTATCCTCTCTCAATTTCACTTTTCTCAACTGTAAAATGTGGTGATTGGATTAAATGACCTTGTCGGTCCCTTCCTTGTCTGCTTCTATGACCCTATGATTTTGTTTATGCAGAAGGCCTTGCTTTAGTCCCAGAAGGAAGCAAAGGAGGCCTCTAAGCCATCAAAATAGCTGGGAAGTTGGTGGACTTTACCCAGAGGAGAGCCTCTCAGCCCCTTGCTTGGAGCTCATTTGCTCTTGTATTAGAAACAATTCATACAAGTTGGGTCATCTGGCTTACAAAGTGAGGAAAAAATCAATGACTCAGTAGGGAATTCTCCAAGGTAATTTTATTGTTGTTAGGAAGAAGTGACAGCTGATTGTGATGGATGAGCCATACATACATACATACATACACACATGTAGGAGGGAAGGTCTCCAAAAGATGGAGCTAGCAGCTCTACATGAGTCAGCAATCTCTAAGAGTATCACTATCTTACAATGGTTATTCATGCTAACGATCTTGAGTCATCAATAAAAAATCCTTATGTAACGACCTTAATGTAAACTCCTTAAGGTCAGAGATTATTTTTATTTTTTATATTCCAGTGCTTGGCACATAGTGGGTGCTTAATAAATGTTTGCTGGATGAATGAATGAATAAATCAATGAAAAGTCGGAGAAATATGTGATTTTTAATAAAATCAGTTTTTTAAAAAATCAGGTTAAAAAAAAAAGCTTTTTAATAAAAGGTTCCTGATCTAATTTGCCTCACTTGATTGAACATCTTAAATTTGTGACTTATTCACAATTCATTCACAATTATACTCTCTGCAGTGACAACCTAGTTCAGGGTTGGGGAATCTGTGGTCTTGAGGCCATATGTGGCCTTGTAAATCCTTGGGTGCTACCTTTTGACTGAGTCCAAGTTTTGTAGAACAAATCCTTCTATGAAGGGGATTTGTTCTGTGAAGTACGGATTCAGTCAAAGAGCCGCACTTGAGGACCTAGTGGGTCACATTTAGCCTTGATGCTGCAGGTTCCCCACCCCTGACCTAGTATCTTCTTGTGTAGGGGCTTGTTTAAATTAAAATAGTATTCAGCAAGCATTTTTAAGCATAAGGCATTGTTCTAGACTTTGAGGAAGTAAAGATACAATAAGACATGATCCTTGCCCGATGGAGCTTATAGGGTGTGTCCCTGTTAAAAACATAATTGTGGTGGGGGGAATATAATAAATGCAAAGAAGAGATCCAAAGCTTAAAGAAAAGTGACCTTTGGGGAAGAGATCAGGGAAGGCTGCTCTGACTAGGTGTCACTGCCTTTGGGTCTTAAAAGAATAGGGAGAAGGTTATAAGAGATAGTTGTTGGGGGTAGAATGGAGAAGGCATTTTAGGCATGGCAAATGAGGGTATAAAGACAGTCAAGGGCTGGGCAAGAGTGAATCATTTGGCCAGAATGTAGAGAATGGGAAAGTTAGATTGGAACCAGATTGAGGAGGTCTTAAAAGCCAATATCTAAGGTTCATATCTTATTCACTAGGCAATGGGGAACCACTGAAAGTTTTTGAGTGATTACTCCCAATTATTATCTTTCCTTCAGAGAACGTAACTGCTATATGTAGGACTCTCAAACACTTCTGTAGAATGATGAGAAACAATTGGCTTTTCAGATCTGGAGCCAGGGCTGTTATTTGAATTATATACTTCACCTTTAGCAAATTGATCCCCCCCCCCACCCTTTTCACTCCCTACCTCTCCACACATGCTCTGGGTAAGTGCTAAGTGCAGCCAAACTGTGCAGAATGCCTGGGGGAGGGAGACACTGCCACACAACCTTTCTCAACCCATATCTTTCCCCCACTGCTCAACTCCCTTCCTATAGGTCAGAACACAGAAAACGCCCATGTAAAGGGAGACAAGCTAGGGATGCCCAGACAGCTGCAGCCACACCCTTCCCCAGCCTCACTGGCTTAGTTGGATCAGCTATTTTCTGATAAGCCAATTCTGCCCAAAGGCAACAGGACCTTGGCCAGCCTTACATTCATTGGCAAATAATAACCACCTATCCTTCTCCTTAAATATCCCAGCTAATGTTGTCCCTGTTTACTGGAATGGTTGTGCAATCCTTTGCTTTTCAGTCTACCCACCTCTCCAGGGCTTTGTTGGACTCCCCTGGCTCTCATCCTAACAGTACTGACGGAGCTAACCTGTTTCTAGGCTCCTGTACTGATGGCCCTGGGGAGTTGAGAAGCAGTGAAGTTTCCCATTTAATGTGTGAAAGACCTCTGTGGGTCACTTGACTGGTGCTCTAGAGCCCAGAGCAATGTGAGAAGCGAGCTCTTTGTTTACTAAAGGATGATTTTTCCATTACTCACAGGCGATCTTGGTATCTAGTTTGTCAGACACCATCAACAAGGTAGTGGAACACTTAAACAGATCAGCTTCAGCACTGATAAGTGTGTCCCCCACTTACTAGACCAGGGTTTATTTGTTATCCCACCCTTCTGCCCATCCATTGCCTTTATTGTCTTTAACACTGGGGAAATAGCATGGCGAGGTAGAAAGAGGACTAAGTTTGGATGTAAGGGCTTGGGTCCAAATCCCAACTATTGCTATTTATTAACTGTTTATCCTTGGACTAATCATTTAGAGGCAGCTAAGTGACTCAGTGGATAGAGCGCTGCACCTGAAGTCAGGAAGATCTGAGTTCAAATCTGTCCTCAGACACTCATTAGCTGTGCGACCCTGGACAAGTCACTTAATCCTGTTTGCCTCAGTTTCCTCATCTATAAAGTGAGCTGGAGAAGGAAGGGACAAACCACTCCACTCTCTTTGCCAAGAACACCCCCAATGGGGTCATGAAGAGTCAGATACAACTGAACAACAACAGTCATTACCCTTCTGGGTCTGTTCTGTCCTTGAGTAACAATAAGGCAGTTCCACTAGATAATCTATGGTGTCCTTTATACTCCAAATACATGATTCTATGGTTGGTACATTTTTGGCACTTGGCTGCAGTTATTTTAACATTTGATTACTGTATTTATGTTTAGCCAAGAAAGTAGACATAAGAGAAACACACCAACTAGCTTCAAATATTCTAAAGACTTTCATGTGAAAGAGAGAGGCTTTTTCTACTTGAGTTCAAAGGGCAGAATTAGAAGCAATGAGTAGAAATCTTGAGAGGAAGACTTCATTTTTTTAAGAAAAAGAAAAATTTTCTAAAAACCAGAGGTGTCTCAAAGAGGAATGAGTTGCCTGAGAGTAGGTGAATATCCCATCACAAGAAGTCTTTAAGGAAAGGGTGCCTGGCAGCAAGATATCATAGAGGGGATTCCTATTTATGTACTGATTGGATTAGATGGTTTCTGATAACCTCTCCAGTTATGATTCTGTGTATATTGTCTTAGATTCTTCTCAGTTGCACTGACCCCTCAACAAGATTTTAAAGAAAGAAGGGCACTAGCAGTTGGGAGCAGGAGATCAGAAAAAAAATCATGCAGAAGAAGATAGTCTTTAAGCTACATCTTAAATGAAGAGAGGGTCTGAGGCAAAGGTCAGGAGGGAGTAAATTCCAGGCATATGGAACATCCAGTGCAAAGGAATTCAGAGACGGAGTATCACGTGTGAGGAATCTCAGAAAGGGCAGATTGGCTCAATCACAGTATGCGATTTGGGAGTAATGTTCAATAAGACGGAAAAAAATAGCTTAGGTCCAGGTTGTTAAGGGCTTTAAAAAACAAATAGAACTTATATTTTATCCAAGGGATGATAAAAAAAACCACTGGAGTTTGTTGAGTACAGGAGTCACCTGGTCAGAGCAGCACTTAGAGAAAATCACTTTGGCAGCTGTATGTAGGCGGACTGCAGTGGTCAAAGAATTGAGGCAGGCAGATTGATCGGGAAACTATTGCCATGATCTAGGTGAGAGGTGATAAGGACCTGAACTAAGGTCGTAGGTAGCTGGGCAAGTGGAAAGGAGTTAGATTCGAGAGATATTGTGGAGGTAGAAATATCAAGATTTGTCAACTGATTGACTATGTGGGGTAAGGGAGAGTAAGGAAGCAACAATGCTGCAGATGCTAGAAAAAAGCAATTGTAGGAAGAAGAGGGTTAGTGGTTAAAAAAAAATGAATTCAAGAAGCAGCTACATGGTGCAGTGGATAGAGCACCTGGACCTGAGTTCAAATCCAGACTCAGATACTTACTAGTTTTGTGACCCTGGGTAAGTCAGTTAACTCTGTTTGCCTCCACCTGCCTCAAAATATAATGAATTCAGTTTTGGATAAGATGAGCTTGAAATGGCTTAGAATATCCAGTCCGAAGTGTCCAATAGGCAATGGTAATACAGGATTAGAACCCAGGAAGATACTAGAACTGAATGCATTCATCTATCTATCCATCCATCCAT
Organism: Trichosurus vulpecula; assembly: GCF_011100635.1. Taxonomy (NCBI): domain Eukaryota; kingdom Metazoa; phylum Chordata; class Mammalia; order Diprotodontia; family Phalangeridae; genus Trichosurus; species Trichosurus vulpecula. Next base: position 206,168,861 of record NC_050578.1, on the reverse strand, counting down.
TCATCCATCCATCCAACCAGCCAGCCAACCATGTGATATATTTATGTATATAGGTTTATATCAGGAATTCTTAACTTTCTATGTATGTCATGTACCCCTTTGGCAGTCTTGTGAAGCCCATGGACACTTTCTCAGAATTATGTTTTTAAATGCATAAAATAAAACACATAGGATTGCCAAGGAAGCTGATTAATTCGAAACACAGTTATCCATTTTAAAAAAGAGTTTATGGACCCCGGATTGAGAACCCCTGATCCAGATAAACATATATCTAAATAGATCCAATTATATGTGAGACATCTGCATAGAGATGAGAGTTAAACTTAGGGGAGCTGATAAGGTTACTGAGAGAGAAAAACTGCATAGAGGGAGAAGAGAGGGGGTCCTGGGATAGAACCTTGGGGAGCACACACAATTAGGGGGGAGCACTCACAATTAGGGGCATGACATGGATTATGAGGAGACTAAGAAGGAACAAAGGAGATTGAGCAAAAGAGACTAAGAAGGAACAGTCAGTCAGATAGGAAGAAGCCAGGAGAGACGAGTATCAAGAAACAAGAGAGAGTATCCAGGAAGAGAAAGTGGTCAGCAGTGTCAAATGCAGTGGATGGGCTGCAAAGAATGAGGACTGGGGAAAAAAAGGTTCAAATCTTTTTTCAAAATCAAATTTAGCAATTGAGAGATCATAAAACATCACTGATAATATTGGAGAGAGAAGTTGGCTGATAAAGTCAGACACCATATGGAAAAGGCTTGAGAAGTAAAAGAAGAGAAGTAAAGGCGATGAGAGTGGGTAGCTTTTCTGGTGGTTTGGCTGCAGCAGGTGATAGCTTGTGAGGATGGGAGATTGTAGTGAAAGTTTTTTTTTTAAGGATTGAGACTTCAGTCATGTTTGAAAGTCCCAAGACAAGAACTAGTAGATGGGGAAAGATTGGAGATGTGAGAAAGAGGGAAATGGTTGAGGATAGAATCTTCTGGAGAAGATAGGAGGGATCTGATGAAGCACAAATGTAGAGAGGCTTTGGCTTTGGCAAGAGGAAGAGCTTCCTCCTTGTCACAGACTGCTAACAAAGGGAAGAGAGTGGGAGGTGATGTCCGAGGGGAGTTTAGGATGAAGAGGGAGCTCACCTCCAGGGTCCTCAAGTTTTCTCCAGTAAAGAAGGAGCAGTCTTCCTTGAAAGGTAAGAGGGAGAGATGTGAGAGGCTTGAGGAGGGAAGTATGGAATATCTTCTGTGGGGAGTGACCTAGGAAGTCAATTAGGGACGAATAAAAGGGCTGTCTTGTAGCAGTGAGGCCCCGGCTAAGAGTGGATTATATGAATTTATAATATATCCAGTCAGCATGGTTGTGAGACTTCCTCCAGATTTATAATGAGAGTAGTGATAGTACTGACTACACATCATATCTGGAGCTTTAAAGGTTTATTGACTATTTTGCATATACTTTTTCATTTCATTCTAATTTGAGGTAGGCAACTATAGGTACCTCATTTCCTAGATGAGGAAAAGGAGGTTCACAGAGACGGGATGATGTGTCGAGGTAATAAGTTTTTGGAGCTGCTATTTGAAGCCAGGTTTCTGAGAAAAAGAGAGAGAGAGAGAGAGAGAGAGAGAGACAGAGAGAGAGAGAGAGAGACAGAGACAGAGAGAGAGAGACAGAGAGAGACAGAGAGAGAGATAGAGAGAGAGAGAGAGACAGAGACAGAGAGAGACAGAGAGAGAGAGAAAGCAAGTTAGACAGGTAGGAGAAGAACCAGGAAAGAGCTATCCTCGAAACCAAGGGAGGAGAGAGTATTGAGTCAGAGGGTGTGTCCACAGTGTCCAATGCTGCAGAAAGGTCAAGGAGGAAAGGGACTTGGAAATTTAATAATTAGTAAATTTAGTGATTAAGAAGCCTCTACCATAGAACAATGGGGTGAGAAGATGGATTATAAGAGCTTGATGAGTGAAGGAGGTTGAGCTAAAGAGGAGACTGGGACTATTTACACTTTTTTAAGGTGTTGTGGCATTTAAAAATCTTCAAGAGACAGAATTTCTGGGTAATTTAATCATTTTATTAATAATGCCAGCATTTTAATAAAAGGGTGGTCATTTGACCATCTCTCTCTTTGAGCAAAGGCAATCATGGCAACGGGCTTGCAGCTTCTACGCCCATAGGAAGAGCAATGTTCCTGAGAGTGGCAATCAACTCTTACTGATTAACAATTAATGAGAGAATGAATATTACAATGAGAAACTGGACCTGAACTTTGATAATGTCATTTACTTCTTAAGTTACCCCTAGGCAATCTACTTAAAGAATTTACCCCCCACCAAAGCCTGAGCAGAACACAATGGCTTCCTCGCATGCAGAAATGATGATAAAAGAAAAAGGGGGGAATCTGAATCTCCCTAAATCATTGGTTATTAATAATCATTTCTCTCCATGTTTAGCAGTGAAAAGGAGGAGAGATCTAGGATGATAAGTTGAAAGGATTCTGGGTGGGCACAAGGAAAAGTTTGTGTTTGTTTGAGGTTAGGGAAGGCCTGAGCCTGTGGGTAGGAACCAGTTGATCACCTTACCAATCATCTATTGCAATAACCTTCTAACTGCTTTCTAACCAACCAGCTGCTCCCTCCCTTAATATCCAATAAGCCTTCCTGCATACTGCTGGAGTAAATTTACTAGGATGTCAGTTTCTCTGAATCCCTCTAAGATCAAAAATATTCTGTGGCTCCTCTATTAACTCTAGAATAAAGCTCAAATTCCATACCTGCTGCATTCACTACTTTCAAGAGTCTGTCACTCCAGCTAGATACCTTACCTCGTTCTTCCTGTTCCTCGAGGCCACTTATATTCGAAGACCAGCTCTGGCCCTGGGTGGGAGGTTAGACAGGGAATTTTTGGTTCATAAAATCTCCAGCTCAACAACAAACTTCACACTTCTTGTGCCCATGCCTATTACCAAGAAAGTGTGGTAAGGAAGAAAGAACACTGGACTTGGATTCAAGTCCCAACTCTGATGCTTAGTAGCCATGTGACCACGCGCAAGTCACCTTGAAGAATAAAGTGTCAAGGATCTTCTATTAGCCTGTTTCCTGTTCTGTGAAATGGGCATTGCTACGTACTTCAAAGGCGGTTCCAAGGGAAATGCTCTGTAAACCACTTAATAAATGTGACCTATTGTATTGTAAACTCCTCGAGGACAGGGACTGTTTTGCTTTTGCTGACTATTGTGGTTGTGACTGGCTGCTATTAGTTACTAGATGACCTTCCCAGATCTTCTCTTTTGAGTAGCAAGGTATCTTGAGTTAGCTCAGTCCCTAAACATGGTCTGTGGGCTATGTTTCACACTGACCACCCATCAGTACAAATTGTCTCTACCCATGAGACACACATATCTGCAGTGAGGCCATGTCTCAAGTCAGTATCTTTGAAGCCTTTGATCCAGATTTAGAAAATCATATGACAACAAGATGGAGGATAAAAGATCAGATGCTTTCAAGGAAGTTGGAGCTAGAAATACTGCAATAGCTTAGTATGTGGCCTGGGAGAGGGCAAATGATTTGCTAGTGATTTCTCCAGTTGGAGAAACATAGACTTTCTTTCTGAAGAGGTAGAAGGGAAGGGATACAAAGAAGTGTAGACCAAAGGTCAAGCTAGATTTGAGTGAAGCTTTTTTGGAAGCCTTAAATCCAAGTGACTGAGATGAGCAGGAAAATTAATTTCCTACTGAACATTTCCACCTAAATAGATCAATAAACACCTCGAATCAACATATCAAAAAGGAAATAACTTTATTTATTTCTCATGCACTTCGCTATTTCTGTTCAGGACACTACCATCCTTGGTAGTCACTCAGGACCTTAAACTCATTCTTAATTTTTCCCCCTCTCTTCCCTTCCTCATCCTCCATCATTTATCAAATCTTGTGGTTTCTATGTCCACAACATCTCTCTTATCCTTTGCCTTCCCTCCACTTAGACAGCTTCTACCCCAGTTCAGGTCTTATTCACTTCTTGCATAGACTATAGCAATAGCCTCTTATTGCTTATCCTGCTTCTAGTCTCCCCCCTCTCTAATCCATTCTACTACTAAGTTTATAATCCTAAAATACTTGAACCATGTCTCTTTCCTACTAAAAATAGTCAGTAACACCCTGTTGCTTCCACAAGAAAAGACAAAATCTTTAGCCTGATAGTTAATGTTTCCCCAATATACTCCTCAACCTGTCAGTCATTTACCTTTCTAGTTTTGATTTCATGTTGTTGTTCAGTTATGTCTGACTCTTCGTGACCCCATTTGGGATTTTCTTGGCAAAAACACTGGAGTGGTTTGCGATTTCCTTTTCCAGCTTATTTTACAGATACAGAAACTGAGGCAAACAGAGTTAAATGATTTGCCTAGGGTCACACAGCTAGTAAGTGTCTAAGGCCAGATCTGAACTCATGAAAGGGAGTCTTCCTGACGTAGGGCTCAGCACTCAATCCACTGCAACACCTAGCTGCCCAATTTCATGTTACTCTCCTTCATTTCCCTCATTTCATATTACTTGACTTTCAGCCCAAATTATCCTGCTCGTTGCTCCTTCTACATGATGTTCAATCGTTTATGGCCAAGCCTTTGCACAGGTGGTCTCTGGTATTGGGAATGCCTTACCGCCTCAGCTCTGCCTCTTAGGACTTCATGTTTCCTTGAAAGCCCATCTCTAAAATAGACGAATGAATGAATAAATAAATAAATAAAAATAAAGTACATCTTCAGTGCTACCTTATATGTAAAATCTCCCCCACTCCTCTGCAGAAGTGGGGAGTTCACAGGTATAGAATACTGCATATATTATCAGATTTTTCTTGAGTATTAATTGGCTTTACTATTTTTTTCTCCTCTTCTTTTTTCTTTCCAAAAATTCCATGTTATTAGATGGCTTTCTGGGATGGAGAGAGGAAGAATATGGGGGAAAATCAGGTAAAAACCAAAAACATCAACAAAAATTTATTATCAAAGAAATTGTCCACATACATGTTGAATCCTACCAGTGGAATGTCAGCTCCTTGAGGGCAGGGATTGTTTCGTTTTCTTTGCATCCTCAGCCCCTGGCACATAATAAGTACTTAATGAATGTTTGTTGAATGAAAATGACTAGGAATTCAGAAAAGGTCAGTCCAAGGATCAGGATGTGCTGGAATAACCGAACATGTGTCTGGCTCATAGGATGATGGTATTTAGTGTTGGAAGGAACCTTGGAGGACATCAAGTCCAACTTTTGCATGGTACAGAGGAGGAAGTGAAGGCCCAGAAGGCTTATGTAACTTGTCTTTGAACACACAGGTTCAAAAAGTACATAGTAATCTTTCTCCCCAAAGCTTTAATGTACTTGCATTCCTGATCCCCACCCTAGGCTGACACGCTGGTATGATCACAGGATGGGGCTGCCATGCCTCTCCTCTGACTTAACTGTGACAATAAGGCATCAGTCAGTCATTCTACATGAGTCAGGCTGAGGCTTTTTGCCGTTCACTGCCCATAATCCAGTGAACTCTGAGGCTAAAACTGCCAAGAGTAAAACCAGCAAGGGGCATTTGCCTTCCTGTTTCTTGGGGTACTTCTCACCCCTCACTAAGTAGGTCTGCAGAGGGATGTGAGTCTCCATATGGCCCTTCCAGCTTGCTCAAGCCTGATTTTGCTGCTGCAATGCCTATCTCTGCCAACTGTTGCTTCATAGGCTGGGCTTTGCCACTGAAGTGGCTAGGCAATCAACTGGATTTGCGTAGCTAGAAAGGTGCTACTCAAGGTATGTTTGCATTCAGTGTGTCTGAATTCTGGGATGTATGGGCTGTTCAGGAGGGCTAGCACTTCTGGTGTGAGAGTTTGTTGAGCCCTTTTCAGAGTTGCTCATCCACCTTTGGTATCCACCTGATTCACCCAACTCTCACCTTGTGTCCCAATGAAGCTGTAGCATCCACAGTGGCTACACCCTGCAAACCATCTCAACAGACGAGCTAAACCAGATTGAGGGTAACCAACATATCTCAAACCTGTCAGTGAGTTAGGGGGATGTGTACCCCAAGCAGTGAAGACTTCCTTTAGTAGAATGGGTAGATGGGAACGATTTGTTCCAACAGCCATGAAGACAGATGAAGTAGGTGCTGTGGAGTACTTAGAGCTTGGGCAGGCATGGAAGACATCAAGGTTATCCACTGCATAGTGACTTTTATCCTGCCACTGGACCTCGATGACTCGGGAAGAAAAAGTGAGGCTGACAACTTTGTGCAACTCTGCGTCCCTAAAATCCAATTCACAAGCATGCTATGATGTCACTGGTCCCCTTTGAAAATGAAGGATGAACAACATTTTGAATTCTGGTTTTTGTAAACTTCACTCTTGTGTAGTGAATTCTTGGTTCAGCCTTATAATGGAGAGAACCCTGGATTTGGAGTCAGAAAAACAGGGTTCAGGGTTGAAATCCTAGCTCTATGCTGTTAAGATCTTGAAAAAATGTTCAAATCTGTGCCTGAACTTCTTCACCTAGTAAGTATCTGAAGCAGAATTTGAACTCAGGTTTTCTGGTTCCAAGTCTAGTACTCTATCTCATTGAAATGGTTCATCAATACCTTATCATGACATAGAGATGATAAAGGTTTTTTGAAAGTGGGTACCACCAAGCTTAAAAGGCTTCAAGTCTGATCCATAATGGACTGTATCTGTCATGTAGTGATGACCAACCTAGCTAAATACAGAGAGGTTTATCCTAAGAAACTTTGCCTCTAGGTGAGTAACCTCATCCACAGCAATTCACAAAAGCATCTATTAAGGTGAAGGGGGTTGCAATCTGCACTGGGAAGGGAGTGCCCATACCTGTGAAATTACAGATCTTTGCAACATCAAAGTGAAAGTAAGTTATATATGAATAACAAGAGCCAGCATGGCATAATAGAAAGAGCATAATGTACTAGAAGTAATAAGATCTGGGTTTTAGCTCCAGCTCTACCACTCCACAAAGTGACAAGTTTCTTCTACTTTTCTGAGCCCGTTTTCCTCATCCATAAAATGGATATAATCATGCTTTCATGATCTGCCTTGAGAGGCAGCAAAGACATACTGGTTAGAGAGGTCAACTCAGAACTAGGAAGGTCTGGATTCAAGTCCCAAATATTGGTCATGTGGCCCTGGGCAAGTCATTTATCTCTCACTGCTTTAGGCCAATCTTTAAGGCTATAAGTTGCAATGAAGCTTTCAACCTGCATTGGTATAGAGGGAGTTTCTTCACCTCAGAATTCCCGATATCAGTGAAACCACCAGCCCCTCTTCCATCTCTTTCTCATCTATCTCCCATGACTGTTGGTTTAAGCAGATAAGAATCTTAATATAATGATTCGTAAATATTGAAGTGTTGTGTAAATCTCTATTATTATTATAAAGGATAAACTATGTATGATTCAGCTTATAGGAGTTATTGGAGCCAGAAATGATGGAATCTTGGGGTAGTCAGGGAAGGCTTCCATGAGGAGATTAGGAGGTCTCCATAATGCCCTTTGGATCACAGGGTATGGGAAAACTGCCCATTCTGCCTCCATTTAGACTAAGTCTAGAGGAGCATCTGAAGATTGTCACCAATTGTGATGCTCATGGAGGGGTTTATCCACCTGTTCATACACTCATTCACTGCTCTTCTGGGGTTGCTTCTTCAAGGGAACTAGACTTCCTCAGAGAAGCCAGTCACAAGTGAATGTTTTACATGTCCATAGACATGTTGAATAGCAAGCTGGTATAATAGAAGGAGCTTGGCCACTCATCAGCTGGGTAATCTTTGTTAAGTCAATTCTCTCATCTCTATCCTTGGTTTACTTATCTGTCAGGTGAGAGGACTGAGTTATGTTGGGAGTTCTTGGCCTTTTTTATATGTATCACCTTTGAAAGTCTGGCAAAGCCTCTGGACCCCTTCTCAAAATCCTGTTAAGTACATAAAATCAGACACCTAGGATCACAATGGAAATGAGTTGTATTGAAACACAGTAATCAAACTACTTTTAAAAACAAATTTATGAACCCAGAGTAAGAACCCCTGGACTAGAAGATCTCCCAGGTACCTCACAGCTTTACCAGTATATCTGTGACCCAGATTTTCTCTGACAATAACAATTCTTCTGTCAACTTCAAAACCAATTTTCAGCATTTCTAAATATACTCTGTACATTTTGGGCTAAGTAACAATTTCAGGAAAACATGTCATTTTGGCCTGTGGATCATCGCTGTGATGATCCACAATGTAAGTCTTTAGCTAAACATTTGCCCAAAGTGGCTTTCAGTTTTGCTGAAAGAAATCTTGCTGTGAAGCTGGAGGGGTCTTCAGAGTGACTCTAGGGTTATAAAGCCTAGGGGAGCAGCCTTCTGTAATAGTAGCATGTACATTCTCACCGCCATTCAGAAACTTCCATCTGTGGCTGAGCTTGAGACAGACACAGCAGAAGGTACGCACCTCAGACATCTGGTAGGCTTTTGTCATTGCCTGAAAAGCCGTAAAAGAAGAGGAAGAGTTGTGTTGCTTTTTTTGCAAACCATTTGTGTGTGCTTTTCTAAATGTCCAACCTCAAAGTTTGAGTTTAAGGGTGATTTCATGGAGTTGTTTTTTTTGCATGCAGCAATCTGGACACAGGCCTTCTCAAAGTCTATCTGAAGGAGAAGTCTGTCTGAGGGGAAGGTGGAATTTCAGTCTTTCCAGGGTCATTTACAGATAGCAACATCAGACATAAAACTATGTTTCGTATAGAGATGTCATTTTGATGTGAATTATGAGGTAGTAAGATGCGTGTCCTGTGAGGAGCACTGTATTTGGGGTCAAGAGTTCTGGGGTAGAGTCCTGAGGGTGTCATTCCTCGGCCGCCATGGGCACATTACTTTAGCAAATCTTGGCTTCCTGATCTACAGAAGAAGGTTAATATCATATGTGTTACCTGATATGGATGTTGTGAAGAAAAGACCATGTCACTGTGAGCAATTATATAATTAATAACAATATAATTATTTACAATAATGAGAAGTGGTATAGTGGAAAGTATAGTGGTATGGTGGATAGAAAGCTGCCCTCAAAGTCAGGAAGACCTAGGTTCATATTGGCTGTATGACCCTGGGCAAGTCACTTAACCTCCACTTGCCCCAGCCAAATCTCTTAAAACTATAAGTTAGAGAATAGTTGTTATTCTGCATTGGTAGAGGGAGTTCTTCACCAATAGCTCCCTATGTCAAAGCAATCGCAGGTTCAGTCCAAAAGCACCACCCTCAATAATGATGGGGTTATGGCCACAGAAGACATTTGTCAGTTACTACCTCTCCATACTATAGTTTTGTGATAGTGAAAACATTTGGAGACAAGAATTGCCAAGCACATTAATATTAACTTAAACCTCAAGCATGTGTCAGTCTCCCTTTTTAACTTCCCATGGTCTCAGTTTCTCCATATATAAAATGGGAGGGTATTGAACTTGATCTCCTAAAGAATCCTTACAACACTAATACTTTGGTCTCTATCCCCCAAGTCCTTGATTCTAACAAAGAGATGTGGGAACTCTCACATAGCAAGGTGTCCAAAGTGTAAAGATTGCTGGATTTGGGAATGGAGGGTCTAGATTCAAATCTCAAATGAACTACTTATTACCTGTATGACCTTAAGCAAGTCCCTTAATCTCTTTGAACTTCAGTCTCTTCATGTGTAAAATGGGGACATGAGATGCTGGCTGAGTTTCGTTCCAGCTCTAAATCTTTGATCTTACTGAATTAGGAAATGCTCCTGTCACAGTCTCTATTCACTACTTAGTCCATTCACCATTATTCTTTCTTCGAGTATTTGAGGACAGGCACTTGTTTCACAACCATTCTTTCTGCGGCTTCTGAAAGCTGCTTGGGACCCAAAGCATTACGAACACACAATTAAGCCTCACAAACCTTGTGTCATACTCTATGAATCAGAGGCTATATTTTTGAAATCATTTGGATACATGTAACTTACATCTCTATAACACTTTAAAGTTTACAGAGTAGTTAAAAAAACTCAACTCTGTGAAATTGATAAAGTTTGTATTATTATCCTCATTTTACAGATGAGGTTACTAAGGCTTAAGAAGGTTAAAGGACATGCCATATGTTCACAAAGCTAGAAAGTTATCAGCCAGGATTCAGGACACTCAGATGTTCTGCTGTAGGATTCTGGGTGCTTAGGTGCTCAACATCGCCTCCAAACTTTCACTCCTCCAAACATCCTGATTTTTGCAAAAGGTATCAAAATCTTTAGAGTCATCCAGGTTTAAGGGATCAAAAGTTTAGATCTGGAAGGAATCTTAGAGGTTTTGTAGTCCAACACCCTCACTTTATAGGTGATGAAACTAAAAGCCCAGAGAGAGATGGTCAAGATCAGGCTGGTAGAAAGTGGCTGAGGCAGGATTCCATGAAGCTATCTGAGAGTTACTTTTGGCCCCTTTCCTTTCCCCTTTTCTTTTCTTTTTTTTTGGGGGGGAGGGGGGAAGGAAGGCAAGGCAATTGGGGTTAATGACTTGCCCAAGGTCTCACTGCTAGTGATTGTCAAGTGTCTGAGATCATATTTGAACTCAGGTCCTTCTGACTCCAGGGCACTGTGATCTATTCACTGCTCCACCCACTTGCCTGCCCCCTTTAAAATTTTTTTTTCCTTTCCCCTTTTCCAATCAATTGTCAGCTTTTACCTTCACAACATCTATCCCCTTATCTCCACTAACATGGCAACCTGTTTGGGTCCTTATTACTTCTTGGTTAGTCAATTGTGATAGACTAGCTATTGGTCTACTAGATATTGGTCTCTCTGTTTCCAGGTCTCTTCCTAATTCAATCAATCATCTGCACAGCTTAAAAAAATAATCTTCCTTCTTATGTCATTCACATTCAAAAATTGTCTTTTGGTTCTGTATTGCCTTTTGGATAAAGTACAAATTCCTCATCCTGGCTCTAAAGGTTATTCTTCAATCTAGCACATCTACCTTCTAGCCCCAAATGGACTGGCCATTACACCTCTAGCCCCTGTGTATTTTTATAGGTTGTCTTCAATGTCTGGAATGCATTCCTTTTTTTGACTCCACCTCTTGGAATTACCATCTTCCTTCAACGTTCAGCTCAAGTTCTGTCTTCCATGAATAGCCCCAGTTAATTTTTTCTCCCTCCTCTAATTACTTTGACTTCCTTATCTATAAATATGTATCGCCACATGCCTCACCACCGTACATGCACACACATGTAGAAAGACCCTCAGAGACCATATCATTTAGTCTAACCCATGATTCTCTCTACCACACTGCTGACAAATGGTCAAATGGTCCTATAGTCTTTACTGTAAGACCGTTAATGAAATGGTGAACTCATAGACTCCTGAATAAGGCTATTCCTGAAATTGTTAGGAAGCTTTGCTTTACAACACAATGAAGTTTGCCTCTTCAGTTTCCATCACTGATCCTTGTTCTGCTCTTGGGGAACTCTATATCCAGTAGGTTTCTTTTTTTATTAAACTATATCACATTGCATACTTCAATGTCACAAATAAAATGCTGCAAAGGGTAATTCCCTTGGAGCAGCGATTTTAAAAGTCTCATTTGTCTAGAAAGAGATTAATGTCTTTATGACAAAGCATTAAAATTATTTGGATGGAAAGAAACAGTGCTTTTTAGCATGGCACTTATCTGTTGGAAAAACCTTTAACAGCTCCCTAATTTGAAATAGTAATTCACATTTCTATAGCATTTTTTAAAGCTTAGAAAGCATTTTCTTCTTAATCCTATGAGACAGACAGTCCAAGTATTATCATTCCCATTTTATAAATGAGAAAACTGAGGCACAGAATGTTTAAGTGACTTTCCTGAGGCCATACAGTGATAAATGTCAGAGCTAGGAATTGTCCTTAAGTGTTCGGAATCTCAGACTAATCCGATCCAATCCAATAAACATTTAGTAGATGCCTACTATATGCCAAGCACAGTGCTAAACACTAGAGATCCTGTTATTAAAAAGAAAGACAATCCCTGCCCTCAAGGAGTCCACAGTTTAATGGGGAGGGAGGGAGACATTGAACAAAAGGAGGCAGAAAAGGTGGGACACAAGGGGGAGGGGAAGGATCTGTATTCTTTCCAGAACTGTGGAGCCAGAGGGAGCTAAAGAAATTGCTGTAGGAATTCCATGTTTGGTATCCCAGACAGTTGGTCATCCACCCTCTGTGTTGAATATATCACGTGATAGGAAATTCACTTAGCCTTTAGCATAGTGCTTGGTATATGATAAATACTTAATAAATGTGTTATTTTTCATACTTGTTTACTTATATAGAAGAAAAGAAGGGACTAAACATTTATTAAGTACCTACTGTATGACAGGCACTGAGCTAAACGATACATATGTATGTACATGTATACACATATATAGTGGTCCTTATACATAGTTTTCTATTACAATTTATAATTATTGGGCATCTATAGATGCCTATTAGATGCTTAACATCTATGGATGTAGAAACATGTCTTATCTACACTTTGTATTTCCACTTGTACTTAGCACAGTGCTACATATAAAGTAGGTACTAAATAATAAATGTTTGTAGGATTAAGTTGAGTTTAATTGAGCAAATACCATACTGGGAGTCAGAAAATATGGGGTGTAACTCTGATTCTGCTACTAAATTTCTATATGACCTTAGGTATTCATCAAACTTCTTTGGGCCTCAGTTTCCTTGTTTGAAAGTGAAAAAATTGGACTAAATGATCTCTAGTGTCCTTTTTAGTCTCAGATTCTACGGTGAGTCAATTTGGCATGCTTGGAGGCTATATCAACTTTCTGGTCATAGGCTATATATGAAGCATTAATTAACTAAGGTTTTCAATTAGTAAATATATCTTGATCAACTTTTATGAGCCCCGCACTTAAGTAAGTGCTATGGACAATATCATTTAATTCAACAACTATTTCTAAACAAATAGAAGATGTGGGTTTTTTTCTTTGATATAAGAACTTACAGTTTAGTATGGAAGCTAAGCCCCTGCTTTGATATATCAGTAAATCTCCACTGGTATATTTCACAACTATTGCCTTCTCATTCTGTATGACTCTGATCTACACTCTCTCATACATCTTACACAAAGAGTCCACATGCTGAGGGTCTTCCTTCAGATCTTGTGACATTACATGGGTACCAATAGAGTGCACAGGTTGTCCATATGTTATCCTTTGTTTTCTCTTTATGACTAGCCCATCTCTCTTTCTGGTCACATGTTTCCTTGATGCCATCATTTACACCTCTTGCCTATTCTAGCTCCCACCTGAAGCTCCAGGCTCCCATATTGGTGAAAGGTCACCTTATCTAGCATAGGCCCAGACATCTAGCTCTGAGAAAAGTAATTAAATTAACCCTTTCGTTCCTGGAAAGCACCAATCAATTGTCTTATGTCTCTGATCACTCTTGTTGCAACTTCCCAGACTAAAATGCCCTTCCTACTCTATCACTCCACTATAAACTACTTCTTCCCCTATTATAGAGGTTCTTAACCTTTTTGTTTGTTTGTCAACCTGGTGAAGTTCAATACTACTGAGATTTATGGCTTATGTTCATAATGGAAAGAAATGCTATTTTTCAGTTAGAGGCTTAAGAAAATAAAGATGTGAATTTTTCCCATCTGAGTTCACAGCTCCCTCCCCACCAAATCTATCCATGAATCCCTTGGGGTTCTCTTAACTTCAGAATGTAAACTTAATGTCGAACTTAGCAGAAAGTGAAATATTGGAGGTCAGCGATTGTCTTGCTGTTGTACTTGTACCTGCATTGCTCAGCCTTGTGCCTAGTACATAGTAAGCACTTAATAAATGCTTTTTCATTCATTCATTTGTTCTTCTCCCATGAAACCTTCCTGATCAACTTAGCTGAAAGTGATCTCTCTTTCTCCTCCAAACTCCTATAACATCTTATTTGTACCTTCTTTCTGACATTTAGTCACATACCACCTTCCATTGTAGCTCCTTTTGTTTGGGACTTTCTCCTTTAAAGACTGTGGGCTCTCTGATGACAGGGAAGGCAATATGTCTTACTTGTCCACAAGGTCACTGCAAAGAAAGCATTTTGCAAGCCACAAAAAAATGCTATGTAAAGTAAGATATTATTTATATCAATATGAACATTATATAACATTATATACATTTATAATAACATTATGTGCATGTAGACAGATACATGCACATAGGTAGCAGTAGAACACAGACTGAGATGTTGTCATCCCAAGCAACGGAAGTATGGACCTAATGATGACCTTGCTATCCATCATTCATTTAAAGTTTAATCTAAGGGAGTCTGATTACCAGATTATTATAACCACTTTTGAAGATAATCCACCAAGTCATAAAGAAGTTAGGAGCTGCATTGGTGAATGGGGGCATCCATACTAATGTAAATGAAGCATTGACACATTTCCTATTATTGGTAAAGATAAGGTGCTCTAGCTAGGCAGGGTTTTGTCATGGAAGGAGCAAAGTTGGGAACAACAAATCCTGAATCGTATCTCTGACAGGTAATGAGCCTGCATAAGTCACTTAACATCTCTGAGACTTTTCCATCTTTGGAATAAGGATATGAATAATCATCTTGTTTCCCCATTAGGCTGTGAGCTCCTTGAGGACAGGGACTGGTTTTCTTTTCTTGTTTGCCTTTCTTTGTATCTCTAGAACTTAGCCCAGTACCTGGCTCATACTAGGTACTCAATAAATGCTAGTTGACTGATGGGCTTACACCAAGATTACAGCATTCTAGATTAAAACTGGAAAGATCCTCAGGAATCATCCTACTCCAACTCCCTCTTTTTATGGTGACAAACCTGAGGTCTAGAAAAATAAAGTAACTTGCTCAATGTCACTCATATGGTAAGGAGCTGAGCTGATATTCAAATGTATGTCCTTGAAATACAAACTCAGCATTCTATCCAGGCTCAGCAGACTTTGAAGCATAAAACTCCATTCAGAATACAGGCTCCTCCATTTGCCATCGGTAGGATTGTCAGTTATTTTACACTACTACTGGGTTGTTGTAAAGAAAGGTCTTGGTAAGCAATAAAAAACTTAAGGTCATAGGAATCAGAGGTCAAAGGGGGATTGTAAAATCATCTGGTCCAGTCCTGTGATTTCTTACAGATAAAGAAACTGATGCCTAGAGAAGAGAAAAGCATGCCCAGCGTCACCCAGGCATTCCATGGCAAAGCTAAGATTTGAACCCACCATCTCCTATCTATAAGCTTAGGGCCTTTTGGATATATCATTATTGAAAGGCAGAGCTTAGCTACTGCAGGGCTTACTTTTTTTTCTTCCTTCTCCCTACATGATGTATACAATATGAACAGCTGGAGAGGGAAAAGAGATATACTGTCCTGTCCTGGAACTGCATCTCAGAAATGCACTCAAACAATTGGGAATGCTTTTTCAAGCATCATGATCTCATTGTTAAAGTAGCAGATGGGGCGTCGGGTTTCTTTGGTTTGGTGCCTGTCTGCGCCTCCACCTTGCTATATGACTTTGGGAATGTCAAGGCTTTCTCCTCCCTCAACCTCTCTGGCGAATACCAGTGATCACATTTTACTACAGCTTGTTTTCCTATAGCTTGTGTGGATGTTTCCCAGTTTGACCCTAATGGGTACTTGGATCTCTGAGACAGAAACTGCTGCATTAATTCAAATATTTAAGGATAACTGGGAGTTAACTGGCAAGGAGCTTTTCACGTTCTCTTCTAGTATGTCTGTGAGCTATTCTTGGGATAGATTATTGAGACCATTTTCAAATTGCATAGCATATAGAATATAGAATGTCAGAGCTGGAAGGGACTGTAGGACTTGGAATGTTAGTGCTAGCTGGGACTAGAAAACCTAGTCCAACATTATCATTTTATAAAAGAGGAAGCTAAAGCCCTGACAAGAGAAGTGACAGACTCAAGGCTACATAGCTACTTGGTGGTGGTGGTGGTGGTGTTGCTGTTCAGTTGTGTCAAACTCTTTGTGACCTGATTTGGGGGTTTCTTGGCAAAGATGCTAGAGTGATTTGCCATTTCCTTCTCTATCTCCTTTTACAGATGAGGAAACTGAGGAAAACAAGGTTAGGTGACTTGCCCAGGGTCACATAGCTCATAAGTGTCTGAGGCTGGTTGAACTGAGGAAGATGAGTCTTCCTGCCTTCAGCTCAGCACTCTATCCACTGTGCCACCTAGCTGGTAGAAGGATTATAATCCAGGTCTCCTAACTTCAAATTTATTACTTCTTCATCTTTTCCTTTCTTTTTGGAGAGACAATGTTGGTAGAATGCTGTGCTTGAAGTAAAAAAAAAAAACATGGATTTGCCATCTCTGACCTTTCCTAGCTTGTGATCTTAGGCAATGAACTTAACCTCACTAAACATTGCTGTTCTAACCTGTACAATAGGCATTGTAATATTAGACTGCCTGCCTCCCAGGTTTGTTGTGTGAAGAGTGCAAAGTCAAATTTGAGAAGTGCATAGAAATGTAAGCTATCTCATCAACCATCCATCAAGCATTCTACTTTTCTTTATCAGTCCCTCCAATTTGGGTAAGAGGTAGGGGGAAGGCCAGATGACAGTTAAGATCCATAGTTGGAAATTCTAAGGAGACAGATTCTGAATGTACTTCCTTATATTTAAGCAGGAAATTAGAGCTGAGTGGGCTATGTGAGGAGAAAGTGAACTCTCTATCACTAGAGGTGTTGGAGGGGAGGGCGAAGAGTCACTTTTCTGGGAAGCTGTAGAGAACTGTTAGGAGAAGAGTGCCTTATACATTTTAAAGTGCTGTGTAAATAATGAACTAACGTTGTTACTTATTTGTTACTCTTTCCATGGGCTTCAGATAGAACCGATCTAGGGAGAAGTCACTATCCTACTACTATTCTTTTATAATTCATGTTTTGAGCACTGTTACAGAGGTGTCTAGAATAACCACTTTGTAACCGAGTGAAAATATTGGGATGCATTCTTATTATTCAGGTAAGAGTTGGCCTATATAACCTGTTAGCGTCCTCACCAATGCTGAGATTCTAAGGTTCTAAGGTATAAAACCCAGACCACTTTTTCATTGTATACAAAGGTTTGGTGGTGATATAAACGAGTTTGGGCCACTGTGAGTCATATTGAGAAATACAGGGCATAGTAGAAAGGACATCGAACTGGGAATCAGAAGGGCTGGCTCTGCAGCTTCTAGCTGTGGGAACTCGAATAAATAATTTCACTTTTCTGTTTCCTTATTTTTAAAATGGGGAGAAAAAAGCTGCCCTGTCTGCCTTCCAGTGTATGAGGATCAGATGAGATAAAGTATGTAAGAATTTTTGTTTTTACTGTGCTGTAGAAATGTTATGTATATGTATATATAACTATAATACATAATAGCATCAATATGTATTAGAGTACTGTTACTGGTATGTTTTTGTTCTTGTTGATCCTCTTATGAATTTCCACTGCTATGGAAAAGGACTGATTATATTTGAAACTGTCTAGATTTAAGGTTTCCAGATGTGAGACTTATTACCCATGAACCCAATAGTCTATCTTGTATTCTGCTTGATTCCTGATACTGCTTCATGTCTCATTCTAGTCTTCCTTTGCTCACACACACACACACACACACACCAATAAATAGGTTTTAAAGAAAGGTTTCATGTATGTAATAGTACCTGACTGAGGTTTTCTATATTCAAAAGATTGAGAACATTACAGTAGTTGTTTTTCTTAAAAGGCCTCCTGTCTAAAACATGTCATATTTTGTAGAATTCCAGATATCCCCAATCATGGGGATCTTCAGAACCATTTCTGGGGAACGGGGAATGGATGTAAAAAAAAATAAGACAGGAAGTAGGACCAGAAGTGGGAGGGAGGAACAGTTTGGGGTCTGGAGAAGGAACTTACTAACAAGTGAGGAATTCTGAAAATAGAATGTCTGACTTCTGGAAGTAATGAGCTTCCTGTCACTGGACATCTTCAAGCAGAAGTCGGGTGGTTGCTTGTCAGGGATGCGTATATGAGATTGATGGTCTAGAAAATGATTGGACTGGATGCTCACTGAGTCCCTCCTGCGTCTGAGATTCTTTGACTCTGTGGTTGGATGAATACAATAGAACTAGTTATACCTTTTAGGTTAAAACTTGTTACTTCAAACCCAGTTCGAATCTGTAAGCCTGATTTGTCTTCTGGGTGTGAAGGGGCCATGTGGTAAAGAGGAAGGAATGCTGAATTCAAAGTCAGGAGGAATGGCTTCAAGACCGGTTATTAGCAGTGTGACTTTGCACAAATTTCTTTGTCTCTCTGAGTCTAAATTTCCTCATCTGTGAATTGAGGGCAAAGATGTAGCATGTGGGAGGGAAAATAATGCCCACTAAGCCTGGGAAGATAGGCTGGGTCCAGGTTGCATAGGATTTTAAAAGCTAAATACAATCCCAGAGGACTTTACATTGGATTGGAGTCACTATGAAGCCACAGGAATTTGAGTAGGGGAGTGGCGTGATCAGATTTGTGTTTAAGGAAAATTCCTTTGACAGCTGGGTGTCAGATGGACAGAAATGGCAGCAAGGCCAGTTAGGAAGCTGGTGCAGTCATCTTAAAGAAGATGGGAGGTGTGGGAGTGCAAAGAAGGGTCAGAGGTGAGCAATGTTGTGTAGGTAGAAATGGCAAGTTGTGACAACCGATCTGAAATGTAAGGGGAGGAATGGAACAGAACACCAGGGTTTCAGATAGTATGAAATAAGAATGGAAAGGAAGCTTGGAGCTAGAGGCAGCTTGGATAGAGGGCTGCCTTTGGCCTCCGGAAGACCTGGGTTCAAGTTTTGCCTTTGTCACATTAGCTGTGTGATGGAACATCTCCCATAACATCTCAGAGCTTAAGGCAAATCTCTTATGGCTTCAAGTTACAGATGTGGGCCAGTCTGCATGAGGGGACAGCATTTCCAGAGCAGTGGAAATTATAAGTTTAACCACACCCCCACAAACAAGATGTGCAATATGTATTTATTATACACATAATCATACATATATATACACACATATGTATATATATATATGTGTATGTGCATGCACACATATATACATATATAATTTGCATACATATATCAAGTTACCAAGGACCTATGTAACTGGAAGGAATGTGGGTTGGTTACATCTCATGTCAAAGGAATAGACAACTTAGAGCAGAGATTTCTTAGCTGGAAGAAACCTTAGAGATCTAGTCCAATCCCCAATTTTACACTTGAGGAACCTGAGACCCAAGTAAGTTAAATGACTTACCCACAGCTATCCAAATATTAAGTGACAGGTCCCGAATTAGAACCCAGGTCTTCCTCCTACAAACCCTATAAATTTTCAACTAATACTATACTGCTAGTCCAAAGTGCCATACTAATGTCCAGGGGGAAAAATAGAATACCTCCAGCAGCATAGATAGATCCTCTTTGGGGTATTAATGGAAAGATGTGGACAAGAATTTCACTGCATAGAAACTATGGCTGGGTTGTAATCTATACCTTAGGATAGCATACCCCAAGGAATCAGAGCACAAGTCCATTGAAGTATGCAAATGTAAGGGTGGAATTGATTGAGTAAGCCAAATTACTTCACTGTCTGAAGTAAGTGAGAAATCAAAGGCTTTTTAATGAATTGCAAAAATGCCCATATCAATGAGCCATTGGATGAACTGGAGTAAGGTTGTGCAGGAAGAATGTTCAGTTTGGCTTAGGAAACTTGGCCGTGCCCCATTTGTCTTCTAAAAAATTTCAGACCAGTTGTGTTTTTTTTTGTCCTTCATTTTTGAGGAGGACCATGACATCAGGGAAATGATGACATGACTTACAGTTGACTTTGATTTGAGGGAGGGAAGGCTGTGCAAGTTCACCAGTCTCACTTTCTCCTCCAGAGCCATATGGGTCCAGTGGCCTGATATTCACCAGGATGACTGGAGATGACCCGGGATGCAATGGGAGACCATGGCTCTTTTAGGCTAAGGCCTTTTCAGGTTCTCACTTTGAGTGAGGTAATGTCCATTCAGTGAATAGGCCTCTATAAGAAGTGAGTCAAGGGATGGCCCCTTCAATTAGAAAAAAGGAAAAAAAAGAAAAAGATCAAGCTGGGAGGGGAAGACCCTCAGGGTTGTTGGCCCAAAGAGAAACAGTTACTGCTGGCATTCGCTCTGAACCAGGAGGGCCCAAAATACAGCCATTAGATTTCAGACCAGTGGAAAGGGATGATAAAGGTATTTCAAGAGCAGTGAATGAGGAGAGGACTCTCTATCGCTCCCTGAGGAGTTGTTTGGGAGGGGACAAGTTTTGTCTTTGGTCTTCTCCTTCTCTCCCAAACTCCCCTTGGCCCAAGGAAGATCTCATGAACTACAGAGCTCCAGAAGGCTGCCTACTCTTATATCAACATCCTATCATCATTCCTGGAAGAGCTGAGAGCTGTCTGCATATAGTGCCAAGCACAGACTAGATGCAGATTCCCAGTTCCCCAAGGAGCCCAGCAAAAAAGCTATATCATGCCTAAGGGGAAATTCTTGTGCACCCCAAGAATGGAAGAAAAGAACACACAGGGACCTGGAGCTACGAGTTACCCAAAAGTCAATGGAGAGCCAGATTTTAGGTGTAAATAAGTGACAGCACGTTACAGATGAGATTTGGTAGAACTATTTCCATGTCTGTATTATAGGAGATTGTGACTTCCCTAGAGTCTCATAGGCAATAATTTCCCTAGAATCTCATAAGTGAGAATTCCACCCAAAGCTTCCAGACTCCAAATCTTCTACTCTGGCACACTGTGGAACTGTGTCTTCTCAAAGCATCAGGTCAGCCCGTGTGTGCTCCTTACCCCTCTTCCTTCTGGGCAAGACAGAGCCTGCTTCTGCCTATAGTAGAAGTGAGGTGGGATGGAAATATGTTTGCCAAGTTACTGGGAAGCATCGCAGAAATTATGAGTATAGATGATGACTGGATGATAGAGTTAGGGGTGGGAGGGACCACTCCCACCACTCTCATTTTACAGCTGAGGAAACTGAGGTCCAGAGAGGTTGAATGATTCTCCCAGAGTCACACAGGTGGTAAGTAGCAGAGCTAGTTCTCTGGCTCTAGATCCCACATACTTTCCCACTTTACCATACTGTCCATTTTAGAATACCATGCAGGCAAGTAGAAGGGGACGGTCTTCATTTGGGAGTATGCTAACATTGTTTTCATTGTCTTACTATTTATTTCTGTTCTTATTCAATGTTTTTTCTCTGTCAGTGTTGTTCCTTGCCTACCTTGGCCAGCGAGGTGAGGAGCTGAATGTCAAAGCCTCAATTCACTTTAGAAGTTCCTAGTTCCAGAAGGGGTGGTGGGAAAGCCAGCCAAGGCAGATTAAAACACTTATGATTTGGCCTAGGATCCATGAATGTTCAAAGGCACTGGGACCTCTGGGCTACAAGAATATCCTCTCTCTGGTTTTCTTTCAGCTCTGATGCCAGACACTCCCCCATTATACTCAGATGCATTTGGTGGGGGGTGAGGGGGAGATTTCTAAAGGCTCTGGCCCTTACCCAAATAACTTGGGATCCTCTTTCTGGACAAAGCTGAGAATGTTATCACCCAATTCCTCACAAGCACATGGATCACACAATACTTAAAGAAGAAAAAGTTTATTTACATTTCAATAAAAGAATGGAAATAGTAAGAATAAAAATGGATTCCTTTGCAATTTGTGAAGTGTTTTACATATACCATCTCACTTCAACTTCACAATCCCTTTATGAGGTAGTCACTACAAGAGTTATTAAGATATAGAGGCTAAGATAAGTGACTAGCTCTTTTTCTCACAGATACTTAGTGCAAGAGGTTGGGAGCCTAGATCTTCCATGCCCTAAGGAGAGCCCTTTGTCCGCTATATTGTACTGCCTAGAAAGAAGCCACATTACAGCCCATAGGCTCCAGCATCTGCTAGTCAGCCATACTTGCTCCAAAATTTGTGTAGCCTCACTCCACTACAGGAAATGGATAGTCCTCCTAGCCTACTCCTTCCTCCCTCTTTTCATCTATCCTGTTTGAGCTGCCAGCCAGTATTAGAAGAACCAGCAATGGTTTTAGTAACCTGATGGAATAATCATGATAGCTGGCATTTACATAGTGCTTTAAGACTTGTAAAGTTCTTTGCAAATATCTCACTTTATCCTCATAACAACCCTGGAAAGGGAAGTGTGGTTATTATCCCTGTTTTACAGATCAGGAAACTGAGGCAGACAGTGGTTAATAAGACAGACAGATTAGTAAGTGTCTGAGGTCAGATTTAAATTCATCTGCTCTTGACTCTAGGCCCCTCCTGACTCCTACCCTCACCTAGTTGCCATTACTGAGTGGACAGATACTGTGTGTCAGCTTGGTCAGCCAGCAATAGGTCATGCACAACACTATAGGACAAGTCTTTTCCTACCCATTGACTGTTGGTGAGTTAGGGGGTTGTCTACCCCAAGCATGTGAAAACTGCCCCCTGTCCGCCCCCCACTGCAGAATAAGGAGATGAGAATAATTTATTCCAGTGGCCATGAAGGTGGCTGAAGCAGGCTATGTGAAGTGCTTAGAGCTTGGTGAGACATGGAAAATGCCTAAGTTATTCACTGCATCAATGGTTGTCTTAGCTTTTGTCTCACCACTGGACTTTAATGACTCAGGAAGGGAGAGTGAGGCTGGTGACTTATGCAACCCTGCCTCACTTAAATCAATTCATGCATAAGTCAAGCCCTACCCGAGGATGTCATTGGTCCTCTTCAAAAAATGAAGGACAAACAACAATCCATTGGCTTAACAAGAGAAGAAAGTTGGAGAAGCCACCTGAACACCAGTCATAGTATGTGCTGGGAGCTGTGCTGGGTTGTGGGGATACTAACACAAAGAATGAAGCAATCCCTACTCACAGAGAATGCGCTGTTCCTATGGATACAACAGTAGCTCTGGAATCCTCAGAAAACTTCTACGAATCTTTCTCCCTTAGCACCTTGTTAGTAACCAGGGAAGTAACAAGAAGTGTTTCCATCTGGGGCCTAGGAGGCTGAAATGACAGTGATGCCCCAAATACTCTATTGTTGTCACAGCCCTGAATTGGTGACTTTTTAAATATTACATTCAATACAGCAGACACTTACTAAGTGACTACCCTGTGTGGACACCATACTATGGGAGGTGAAAAATTTAGAAAACGGTATAGTCTTTGACTTAATGCAGCTTACAATCTAATGTAGTCTTACAGAGATGACACATTTACCGAGAACATTTAAAACATGCAATGTTTTGTTAATAATAATCAGGTAATAATTATAATCACATAACAATATTTATAATTATAATAATAATTTTAAAAATAATAATAATTAATAATAATCAGAGAGGAGCAGGAAAAGTGCCATATAAGGTACAAGAAAAAAATAGTATGGACAGCTTTATGTAGCACTCACTATCTGAAATAAGCATGCTACCTTCTTTGGTTATTTGTTTTGTGTCCATGTCTTATCTCCCTCAGGGCAGCTAGGTGGTGCAGTGGATAGAGTGCCAGGCCTGGAGACAGGAAGACTCATCTACCTGAGTTCAAATCCAGCTGAAACACTAATGAGCCTGGGCAAGTCACTTAACCCTGTTTGCCTCAGTTTCCTCATCTATAAAATGAGCTGGAGAAGGAAATGGCAAACCATTATCTTTGCCAAGAAAACTTCTCCAAACGGGGTCATGAAGAGTCAGACTTGACTGAAAAGACTGAACAACAACTTATCCCCCTCGATTGAATTTTAGGCTTCCTGAAGGCAGAGACCATTTGCTTTTAAGATCTCTTATGGGCACTCAGTTCAATATAGAGCAGATGCCCAAGAAACAGATTTGAATGAATGAATGAGTAATGATGATGAGCAAAGGAGCCAAAGATACTGGTTTCTAAGCCCCATCTCTGTCACTAACTAGCGACACTGCCTTGTGTATGGAAACTTTATGGCAAAGAGATGCAGACGCCCACAAGTCATCCTTCTGCCAAGGATGAGCGAGCGAGCGATCCCACACAGTCTAGTCACAGCTGTGTTTTTGCCTTTGGATGTAATTCAGTTTAGGACAAAAGAATGAACTGTACAGCGTAGAAGTAAAACATTTAGGGTTTTCTTTTTCTTTTTTGAGATGATAGTTGTGGTAATTCAGCATTAACAAGGCTAAGAGTTGGTGGAGTGCAGAGGAAGGGATGCTCATGGAAGACATTGTGGAATAATCTCAGAGGCCATCTTGCATTTTACAATTGAGGAAACTGAGTCCTGGGGTGGTGAAGTGACTTGCCCGAGGTCATATAGGTAGAAAGTGCCAGAGGCAGAATTTGAACTCGAGTTCTCTGACTCCAGGTAGGGCTCTTTCCACTGGAAGCTTCCAAGTTGCATTGCAACACAAACTGCTGTTGTTCTGATTCTGCAGTACATTGTACAAGGTGCTGGTGGCTGGCACAAAAGTGACTAAGACATAGTCCCTTGCCCTTAGGCAGCTTACAGTCTAATAAAGGAAAATAAGTTATGTGCAACGGCTGCATGTGCATGCGATTATCTGCCCAGGCACTCCTTTGGAGGCTGTGCCAGTGGACTGTCAGCTCTGGCAGGTCCAACCAGGCTACAGAAGCTTAGAGAACAGGCCAGTGATGGGGTATGTGGTTATTATGTGAGGACCAGCCTAGTCAAGGGTAGAGTGGCATATCAGCAGTGGGTGATGTAGTCTTGTGGCTATGGTTACTCATGAAGCCTTATCTCCTAAGGCACAGTAGGGGCTATAATCTGCATTAGTGGAGAAAACATCCACACCAATGAAATCATGGATATTTTGAAGTAATAAGGAAGTAAAGAGGAGGTATCCAGAGTGATTAGGGACTGGATAAAGGCAAAATTACTTCTAGCTGGGTAATCAGTAGGTCAACAAGCATTTATTAAGTGTTTCTTATGTGCCAGACATTGTTTTGTTCACCAGGGCTACACAAATAAAGAATTATACTATCCTTATTTTCAAGGATCTTAATTTCTAATGGAGGTAGGAGGGGATAGATCCAAGGAATCGTTCTTAGAAGAGCATGTGAACCAGGCCTGAAAGGATTTATCAGAATATATGGGGAACCAGAGAACATCAGCAACATTTTGCACGCCTCATAACCCGCATTGTGACCTCGCACGGTGGGTCATTGCTGCCCTATCATTTCATTGTGGGATCTAGAGCCATAAGTAACCTGAGAGGTTATCTAGTCCAATCCCTGCATTTGACCAAGTAGGACACTGAGCCCCCAGAGAGGGGCACAGAGTAACCTAAAGTCACCCAGTTGGGAAGTAGAAAGTTGCTGTCTATGTCCAAGCATGAAGCTGAGTTTCTATGGGTTAATAGGTGAAGTACTAGAGCAGCATGTTCTGGAAGAATCTGGTGCAAGCATTAATAGCTTCCATTCTGGGTCTCTAGGTGAGAGCCCGTGCTGCATGTGAATGCCTGAAAGCTGTGTTTCTGGGGCAGAGGTAACAGAATGCAGGGAATCAGAACCTCTGCCCTAAAAGGGACAAAAGAGTATTCATTTAGTAATAGAGGAAAACATGAACTTCTTCTAGCATTGCTTTGTGGATTATGGCCATGTATATTTGAATGAATGAAGCATTTATTAAATACTAACTATGTACAAAGCATCGTTAACATAATATTTTGATAATGGAGCCAAAGTGTAGCTCATAAGGGAAAAAATAAGAGCTGGGGAGGGTAGATTTTATCTCCTCCTCTCATTCTGTGTCTTGTTTGATTTCCTTTGGACAAAAAACAATGTATGAAGCCAATAACAGTTGTAGTATAATATGAGGGAAAGGAAGTCGAGAGACATGGTGGAAAGTGTTGGGTTTGGAGTCAGACAACCTGGTGTTGAGCCCCTTGTAAACTGTATGGCCTTCTGGGTAGTGCAGTGGCCAGAGGACTGGCCCTGAAGCCAGGAAGACCTGAGTTCAAATCTGGCCTCGAGGGAAGTAACTTAACCTCTGCCTCAGCTTCCTCATGTATAAAATGGGATAAAAATAGTACTTACCTCCCAGGGTTATGATGAGGATCAAATTAGATAATAATTAATTGTAAAGCACTTAGCACAGAGTTTGATAAATAGTAAACACAACATAGATGTAAACAATCATTATTTGGGAAGTTGCTTAATTTCTCTGTGCCTCTATTTTTTCATTTGCAAAATAATATGGTTGAACCAGATCGTGTCCTAAGGCTCTTCTCCACTCTACAGCTCTGCTGTTGTAATCCTGCTCCATTGTGAACTCCATGTTTATGACTTGGGCAAATCACTTCAAAGCTTTGGGCCTCAACTACTCATTTGTAAAATGAGAGGGGCTGGACTAGATGCCCTCTAAGGTCCTATCTGGCCCTAACATTCTGTGTTCAGAGGTTCCCTAATACTAGGGTGAACTGAAGCATGTAGAGATGTTTGTCCTTGCACTGTTTGAAACCAGTTATTTTACCTTCTGAGTTCTTATGTCCACTTTGTATAGTTTTTCTCCTCCTCTCTCTCTCTCTCTTTCTCTCTCTCTCTCTCTCTCTCTCTCTCTCTCTCTCTCTCTCCTGCTCCTCCTCCTCCTCCTCCTCCTTCTTCTTCTTCTTCTTCTTCTTCTTCTCTCTCTCTCTCTCTCTCTCTCTCTCTCTCTCTCTCTCTCTCTCTCTCTCTCTCCATCTCTCTCCCTCTTCCTCCCTCCCTCCCTCCTTCCCCCCACCACATTCAGTTGTCACCTTCTTGTTGCTATCAGTATGATGGTGTCTCTATGATTGCTCTTATTCCTTATAATCGTTGGCAGGGGAGGTGTGGATGACTGCATCAAATAACTGTCACTTGGGGATACTTTCCAAAGTCCTTTACAACAGCCTCATGACATAGATGATATGAGTACCACTGTGCCCATTTTACAGGTGAAGAAACTCAGAGGCTTGTCCAAGGTCACAAAGGTAGTAAATGACCTGCACCGTGACCTGCACCCAAGTTCAGTGCCCTTTCCACCTCACCATTTTGCCTAAACTTAGTAGAAACCATTCCTCAAATCAAAATAAGTAGAAAGTGTGTGATGTATGAGAGGGAGAGATTGTGTGAATAAAGTGCCAGAGGATGGACTTTGTTGCACTTATTTTTGCAGCTCTGAGGCCTCCTTTCCTTTTCTGATTACTCTCCTCTTAGCCACATTCTGATTAGTTGAGGTTTCCAGATTATTGGCCTGTAGGAAGTGAGACATTGCCGTCTTTGATTAAGGGAGGCTTCCTCAAGAAAGGGGGAAGAACAGGCTTTGATCATGAAATAGAAGAAAGCAAGAAGAAGGCAGGAAAGGAGGTGAATATTATGAAATTATCCTTCTGTATAATGCTATGTAACTTTAAAACTGCTTCTGCAGCCTCTTTATCATTGAAAAATGAAAGAAAAGAGAAGATCCTCCTAAATAAAGACCCTAAGAAGGGTGGGGAGTCGGAAGTCAAAAGCTGTGTCCACTGAGGCAAAGTGGGTTGACTTGAAAATAAAATAAAGAGCTAAAGATTTTTAAAATTATTATTATTATTTTTTAATTAATTTCTACTCCTTTCATGGTAAATAAAACAATAAGACCACTGTAATATGTGTAGTCAAGCAAACTAAATTTCTACATTTGTCTTGTCTAAAAATGTGTCTAAAGGCAGAGATTTTGCAACCAGTCTAAGGGCCAAAGTGATTTGTGATAAAAAGGTATGGATGACTTACTCCTTTTGTTGTTATTTAAAATTTTATTGATGTGTTTTGTTTTTACATCATAAATATTTATGAATTACTACTCATATGACATCAGGAAATATAGTTCCTTTTTGGAAGCCTCAGTTTTTTTAATTTATTTTTTTAAATTCATTTTTAAATTTTGAGTTCCAAATTCTCTCCCTCCCTCCAGCTCCTCCCCCACCCATTAAGATGGAAGCGATATGATAGTCATTATACACGTGAAGTCTAGATGACTTACTCCTAGGCTCTGAAATAGAGCTATTGCGTGGGCACCATAAGTTTTTGTGAAAGCAAGGAATCAAATTCAAAGCCTTGAGTGAAAGCGATTTGCTTAAGTTCACACAACTAGGTTAGTGGTAGATACCACCTTCTTTAAAATGTCCCTAGAGAGCCTTGATTGGCTCTCTCCTTTGCCCCTATTGCATCATAAACTCATTTGTACATATTCCTTATGCACAAACCTCCTCTGCAGTCTCTAAGCTCTTCAAAGGCAGGGGTCATGCCACTTTAAAACAAAACAAAACAAAAACCTTTGCACGATGCCTTGCACACAGTAGGCAACTAAATATTGGTTGAATGAAAGACATGGGGTCAGAAGTCTGGGGACCAGTTTCCTCAGACAGGCTTTTGTGCAGAGTGTTTCATGCTGGTTCTGATTAAAAGGCCTCTTCCATCAGTGTGGTGCTTGGCCATTTTGATCTAGATGCCCATATCCCTTCATTATCCACGGTCAAAGGAGCGAAGGATCATTTTCGTGAATCAGCAAATTCTCTTTTGAATAGGAAACCCAACACTTGCATTGAAGTGTGTCTGTGTGGCCCGTTGTTCTGCAGCATCTAGATGTGGACCTCTCCCAAGCCACTCATTGTCATTGGTTCCCTCTCTACAAGATGAATAAATGCCGAGTGACCTTTGGAAGCACAAATCACTTGACATGAAGAGAATTCAATTCAACAAATATTTATCGAGTGTCTATCGTATAGAAAACTCTTTACTCTGTGCAGGGAACACAGGGATTGAAAGAAGGCACAGAAGGGAAATAACTAATACAAATTAGAATATGAACACAAAGAAAAAGTTCACACAAGGGATTCTGGGAAATAAAAGGGGAGAGAGCATGCCTTGAGATAAACATATTGAGCTGGGATAATAAAAATTATTATTATTACTACTGAATAAAGTATTATTACTGTTATTATTATAGCTAGCAATTATGTAGTACTTACTGTGTGCCAGACACTGTGCTAAGAGCTTTACCATCATTATCTCATTTAATCCTCCAACAACCCTGTGAGGTAGGTGTTATTATTATCCCCATTTTACAGATATGGAAACTGAGGTAGACAGGGTTAAGTGACTTGACCAGGGTCACACAGCTAGTAAGTGCCTGAGGTCAAATTTGAACTCAGGTCTTCCTGACTCTAGACCCAGCGACCTATCTACTTTGCCACCTAACTGGGATAGGAGTAGGTTGGAAATAGTGAAAATCAGAGAGTGTCATTTGAAAGGGAGCACCTGAAGTCCTTTGAAGGAAGGGAAGGATTTTCAATAAGTTCAGACATGGAAGGGGCTTATTCTATGCACTGTATAGAGGCAGGGAAAATATAGAAGAAGAAAGGGTGACTTGCCCAGCCTGACTTACACAGCTAGTAAATGTTTGAGGCTGAACTAGAATTCATGTCTTCCTGACTGTAGGCCTGTCACTCTATCCACTGTGCTACCTAGCTACCCAGTTAATAAGTATATTGGGGGAGAAAGAGGGAGAGAGACAGAGAGAGAAAGAGACAGAGAGAAAGGGCGGGGAGAGACAGAGACAGAGAGGGAGACAGAGAGAGAGAGAGAGAGAGAGGGAGGGAGGGAGAGAGAGAGAGAGAGAGAGAGAGAGAGAGAGAGAAGGAGGAGGAGGAGGAGGAGGAGAAGTAAGAGAAGATAAGAGAAGGAGGAGGAGGAAGGATGGAAAGGGGGAGACTGAGACAGACACACACACACAGAGTCTTGTTTCATTCACTTCTAAGAATTTCCATCACAAATCATGTCTCCTAAAAAATAACAAATCATGTCTCCTGTGCCCAAGACTGCTTACAAATTCGTGCAGAATATCAAGTTAGATGTAATCAAGTCTTTCCTCTCTTTATGGAAGCTTAATTATTAAAATTCTGATTTGATTCCACATTAAACTTTCCCTGACACTCTCCAGTTGAACAAATTGACTGAACAGAATCACATTAATATGGTTTGATAAGGACCATTTCCCAGAGTGCTGTTGTACTTGTGGTGAAAGAAAATTAAACACATTTATTTCCCTGGGGCTGCTTAATGTAAATCTGGTGTTCGAAGCAAATTTTTTGCTTTGCTGCCTGATTGTAACTAATGTTACAAGACCTACAATGTTGTAGTTAACCTTTGCTTTGTTGCTTCTGAGCCTGGTGAAGCAGTGAACTTGGCATCAAGAGGTGGGATTCTTATCCTGACTTTGCTATTAATTACTGTATGATCTTAAGCAAGTCACCTGACAGCATTCTAGGTATCAGTTTCCTAATCTGTTTAATTGGACTAGAACACTTTTAAGAATGTTTCTTCTGTGGCATTCTATGATATAATAAAAGGTCAATGAATGAACAAATGAACATGATTCTAGGCATTTGGAATGCTTTCCCCAGTAATATCTTAGATTTGTTTGTATCTCTTCTCTCTTTCATAATGATACTCACAGAAAGAAAAAAAAGCCATCTATATTCATTGTTTCCACTTCCCAACCTCGAACATCCATCACAGCCCTTTGCCTTAAAAACTTGGCTCCCAACTCAACCTCAATTGAAACTATTTACTCTGCAGTTACTGATGATCTCTTAATTAGTCATTTTAATGAACTTTTCTTGGTGCTCATGCTTTAAAAAACTTTCTAGCTTTTGATGCTGTTGATCACTCTTTCCTTTTTTATGCCCTATTGCTTGCTTGCCCTGTTGTTCTCTCTGGGTTCTTCTCGGACCTGTCTCACTGCTCCTCCTCAGCCTCCTAGTCTGGGTTATCATCTTTGCCTCATCTTCCAACTGGAAGTATCCTTCAAGGCCCTCTTCCCTCCTTTTGCTCCATTTGGTAATATCGTCACCTCCTATGAGTTCAGCTGACATTTCTCTACAAATGGCTCTGAAGTCTACAAATCTGGTCCTGATCACTTCCCTGAACTACTAGATATGGCATAGATGTATGAAGCTTGATGTATCCAAAATGAAACTTGTTATCGTCTCACCCTACATCTGTATCTACTGGAGACTGCTCTGTTTTTTCTGAAAGCACCACCATCCTTTCAGTTATGCAGGTTTGTAAACCCAGAGTCATCCTCTTCACTGTCATCTACTCTTCACTGTCCCTCACCTCCTCACTTTTCCTAATCAGTTACCAAACCTTTTTTATGTTACCTCAAAATATCTCTTGTATCTATCACCTATAAACTCCATGGTCACTACCTTAGTTTATGGCCTCAACACCTCTTATCGGGAACATTTTGATAACTTCCTAATCATTTTCCATGTGTTCAGTGTTTTCAATTACCAAATATCCTCTACAGAGGTATCACACACATGGCTGAATCACTCCTAGAGCCAGAATCAGATGAAAATGTAATTGAGAATTATTTAACAAAATAAATAAAAACGCAATAAAACATATTTAACATTACATTTTAAAACTAAATCAATGTGTGGCCCCCAGGGATCCTTATGTAGTCATTATGTATTTTAGTTTGACACTATTGAAGTGAGAAGTTGAAGATGGCACCAAGGTTTCAAACCTGGATGCCCGGAAGCGTGGTGGCATCCTTGACAGAAATGGGGAAGAAGGGTAGGCTTTGGGGAAAAGATAATGCCATCAGTTTGGGACATACTAAGTGTGAAAAGCCTATGGGACATCTAGTTTTAAATGTGTAGTATGTGTAGGATACTGGACTAGAAGCCTGAAGAGATATTATAACTGCATATATACATCAGGAATTCAACTTCGTAGAGGTAATCATTGAAATCAGAGGAGCTGATAAGGGCAACCAAGAAAGGATACAGAGAGAGAAGGGAAGAGGACCCATGCCTCAACCTTGGTAGAGACCCATGGATGGGGGGCAATACATGAAAGATGATTCAGCATCCAGCAAAGGAGACCTGGAAGAAGAGGTCATGTAGGGAGAAGAGCCAAGAGAAAACAATGTCTTAACAACCCAGAAAGGAAAAAGTAGCCAAGAGAAGAAGGTAGTCAGCAGTGTGAACTGCTGTAGAGATGTCAAGAAGGATGAGGACTGAGGAAAAATGGTCATATTTGGCAGTTAAGAAATCATTGGTAATTTTGGATGGAATAGATTCAACCACATTGTAAGGGACCAAGAAATGAGTGATAGTAGAGAAGGCAAGGAGTGTACACAGCTTCCCCCTTCCCCAGAAGTTTATCTATGAAAGAAAATAGAGAGATAGAATAATGTAGCTAGTGAGAATGGAAAGGGTCAAATGAGGTTTCTTTGTTTTTTAATTGGTGGGCAGGGGGAGACTCTGAGTAATATTGTAGAGAATAACCCAGAAGCCATCAAGAGATGAAAAATTAGAGATTGAGGAGATGATTATGAAAATCAATGTATTGGAGATGGTGGGAAAAGATAAAATCACCGGTACAAAAAGAAGAATTGACCTTGGGCAAGGAAAAATGACCACATCCTTATCAGAAGCTGGAGTAGAAAAGACATATCTCATTTTGTCAGTGTCCTTCCCAAAATGTGGTTCTCAGAACTGGACAGAACTGTCCTGGTGTCTTATTATCAGGAGAGTTACTTCCTCATTCTGGCCTGGATCTTCAGCTCCTGCCATAATTCTTTATCCGCTGTTGAGGCGATAACCATTCAGACTGTGTGGTTTTCCTGCTCTCCCCAAGCCTCTGGCTGATTTAAATAGGCAGCAAATGATTCCCACATTGAAGGATCCAGCTAAACATATTAAATGGAGATCGACTGTTCTTTTTGCTCATCAGTCAATAACTCTGATTAAGCGCCTATGGTGTGTTAGACTCTCTTGAGAGAATCAAAACAAGTAGTTTCAATCCTTGTTCTTAAAGAAAAAACCACCACTATCTTATATTGAAGTTTCATGCTTTTTAATAATTGCAAATGATCAATTAAAAAATAATTTTCTGCCCCTACTATGTGGAAGGCCATGTGTGTCTGTGTGTGTACACATGGAAATGTGTGTAAGGGTGGAAGTCTAAGGCTAAGCAAGTTCCCTGCAATCAAGAGCTGGATAGTACATTTGAGTAGATGTCATCTGTTCCATTCAACTTTCCCTGATATGCTTCATACCTAGTAAGGAGTAAGCCAGTTTGGTGGTATAGCAGAGAGAGAGTTATACTTGGAATCAGGAAGACCTGAGTTAGAATCTCAGGCACTTAGTAGCTGTGTGGCCCTGGGCAAGTGACTTAACTTCTGTCTCAGCTTTCTCATCTGTAAAATGGGGATAATAATAGTATCTCCCTTTTAGGATTATTGGAAAGATAAAATGAGTTAATATTTGTAAAGCTCTCTGTGAACATTAAAACACTATATAAATGGTGATTGTTATTGTAGTTATAATTATTCTTCACCTCTCAACCCCCATAACTTTTTTTTTCAATTTTTTGTTGAAACATTTTTTAAACATTTTGATTTGTTGTCTTCTTTATGTGTAAATGCCCTATCTCTCCTATGAGAGATAAGCTTATTGAGGGTACAGGGTGGGTCTTATTCACATTCATATAAAATGTCTGAGGATGCTTATTTGTCATAATAATTTGTGCATATGCTTACTCTTCCCTACTTTACAAACTCCCTAAGAGTCAGAGCCCCATTTTTCTGTCTTTATGTATTTCCCAGCACCTAGCAGAGTACTCAAAACATTGTCAGCACTTAGCACTGAATTGGATTGAATCTTCTGGTTTTGTATCCTCCATGACACTAGTACCGACTCAGGCATATTTTATGTGTTCAATAAATATGTGGAGGAATAGAAGAATGACTCAGTGTAATAGCTCTTCTGGAAAAGTGTTTTAATGAATACAAAAAAACCACCCACCTTTCGCTTCCTGTATCTAATTTGTAAAACGTGTTGTATAATTGCAGAATCTTGGACAGAAGGGACTATATGAGATGTATGTCATGATTTTTATCCAACTCTTAAATCCTGTCTACAATGTTCCTAACAAATGGTCATCCAACTCTCATTTAAATATGTTTTCTAATGGAGAATTTTGTGCCCTGTAAGGCTTCCCATTCCATTTTGGTACAGCCTTAATAATTAGAAAGTATTTTCTTTCCTTAAAGTGACTCCTCGATCACATCAGTGTAGATATTCTTTCCCATTGTGTAGACAGCAAATCATGTGTGCTTCCCCATCTGCTGTATGATTCTTGGGAACCTTCCTCTATACCTCTTGAGATTGCATGGTGACCGATGGAGAACAGCAGCCGTCCACTGCTACTTCCTCGCTTTGGCTATATGACAGGCCTACCTCCTTTTCTGGTCACTAAGCAATCAATAAGCATTTATTAAGCAACCAGTACCTGCCAAGCTCTGTGAGATGTTCTGGAGATGCAAAGACAAAAAAGTGAAACAGTCCCTGTCCTCAAGGAGCTTTCGTTCTATTAAGGGAGATATACACATACACTACTACTACTACTCCTACTTCTTCTACGAGATTTGTAAAATACTTCATAAGTATCTCATTTGATCATATCTATGAACATAAGTATATATTTTTATATATACATACCTATGTATATTAATTTTCATACTATCTTAATCTATAGACTAAATTGATAAGAGAATTAAATAGATTCAGTCCTGGTTGAATGACTAGACTCAAGGAGCAATGACTAATTGTTCCGTGTCAGTGCATCAGGAGAACACCAATGAAGTCAATGCTCTAAGCATCTCTGCTTGGTCTGGTGCCATTTAACATTTTTATCCGCAACGTGGTTAAAAGCATAGATGGAATGGCTCATCAGAGCTTCAGATGACACAGGAAGGATAATAAACACACTGGATCCCAAAACCAAGATCCAAAAGGATTTGGATAAGCTAGCACACTGAGCTAGTTATAAGGTGAAATTCAATGACAAATGTGAAGGCACACATCAGCTAAAAAAGTCAGCTTCACAAGTATAAGATAGGAGAGGTATGGATAGCCAGCAGTTGCAAAAAATTTTGAGGAATTTCATGAACCATAGGCTCCTCATGAGTCATCAATATGGTGTTAGCAAAAAAAAATCCAAAAAAAAACAAATAAAAAACTTGAAGGAACTGGGAATGTGTAGCCAGGGAAGTGAAGACAGGGTAGAATTGGGGGGTCAGGGAAGAAGAGGGATGGAAACGACAATCCTCAAGCACTTGAAAACAACAATTGTGGGGAAAGAGGGATTACAATTTGTTCCCTTTGGCTTCTAAGAGTGGATCCTACAAAAGGCAATTTGGGCTTGATGTCAGGAAAATCCTTTGTAACAATGAGAACCATCTCAAACAATGATGTGCTATCCTGAGAAGCACTGAGCTCTCCTTCATTGGGAGTCTCCAAGCAGAGTCTAGATAACAGCTTGTCATGATGTGTAGTGATGATTCCTTTTGAGTATGGGTTGGACCAGGTGGCTACTGAAATCCCTTCCAACTCCAAACTCTGTGTGATTATGTGTATAATTTTGAGCTATTCTATGACTCATAACCACATTGCATCACTGGAAGAAGATATTGAAGAGATATGGCTTTGTTTCAGGAAGAATCTAGAGCTCATTAAAAGCACTACTCAATTTTTCCAAAGGTATTCCAGCCTACTTTGTTCAATATTGGATCTGTTTCATTGCCCATCCCCATGAATTATTCAAGATATGTTTACTGATGAATGAGCTTTACTGATTATCTGTTCTGCTGCATATCATAGTAAGAGCATTCTTCAGTCACTTGGCTTTCCTGGTGTGGTTAGTTGGGACAAACTTTTAAAGTGAGTACTGATCTTATTTTAGGCAGAACAACAATATTCTGGGCTTTGGTTCAATCAACACCATGTCATCTATAAGCAAGAGCATGTGGAGGATTCTCTCTTTCATTTGGACTTAGCATCAGACATCCTCCATGACAGTAGCAATTACTTCTGATGGCATAGATCTTTTTAATGCATCACTTAACTAGATGACTGGATTGTGTTGGAATGGTGTTGGCTATAGTGTTAAATAATAATAATAATGTTCTGAGGTTTGCAGAGCACTCCATATGTTAGCTCATTTAATCCTTTGATCAATAATAATAATAATAATAATAATAATAATAATAATAATAATAATGATAATGCTTTGAGCTTTGCAGAGTACTGCATGTGTTAGCTCATTTGATCTTCTCATTAACTCTGTGAAGTAGGTACTATTATTATCTCGATTTTATAATTGAGGAAACTGAAGCAGACAGAGGTTAAGAGACTTGCCCAGGGTCACACAGCTAGTAAGTATCCACACCAGAATTTGTGCTTAGGTCTTCCTGACTCTAAGTCCCACACTTTATCCACTGCGCCACTTAGCAGCCTCTGTATCTGTCAAGAAATCTTATGTGATTTTAATCTATATTTACACTGGCCCAAAATCCACTTTCTTATAATGTCATTGGTCCTGGTTCTGTCAGAGTCAAAATTTTAAAAAATCTTGACAAGCTAGAACATTAGGTCAAATGTAATAAGAAAAAATTAATAGGAGAAAGGATAAAATCTGACACTTGTTTTAAAAAAAACTAACTTCCTAAGTATACGATGGAGAGAGGCATGGCTAGACAGCTGTTCATCTGAAAAAAAGTCCGGGGTATTATTGGCCTGAATGCTTAGTATGATTCAGTAGTGTAATATGGCAGCCAAGAAAGAAACCTACTTCAAATTTAGGCTATAAAAACTCAGGCTTGGTGAAAGAGAAAAGTTTAAAAAAAACAATTAAAGCTTTCCAAAAGTAGAATATACTCCCTCAGGAGGTAGCAAAGTCTACATCATTAGATGTTCAGCAAAGGCTGGATGGCCCCTTGGCAGGTGTGTTGTAACACAGTGATTTTCAAATATTTTGGATCTAGGATGCTTTTATACCTTAAAAATGATTGAAGACCTCAAAAATCTTTTGCCTATGTGGGTTACATCTACCTATGTTTACTGTAATTTCTTAGTATTATTAAAAATATAATTTTGGGGGGGCGGAGCCAAGATGGCAGCTGGTAAGCAGGAACTAGTGTGAGCTCCGTAACGAGTCCCTCCAAAAACCTATAAAAAATGGCTCTGAAGCAATTCTAGAATGGCAGAACCCACAAAACAGCAGAGGGAAGCAGGGCTCCAGCCCAGGACAGCCTGGATGGTCTCTGGGTGAGGTCTATCCCACACGGAGCTGGGAGCTGGGAGCTGGGAACGGAGTGGAGCAGAGCCCAGCCTGAACGGCATGGACCATGCAGACCAAAAGCCAGGCGGAGGGGGCCCTAGCGCCCTGAATCAGTGAGCTGCGGCAGTTACCAGACTCCTTAGCCCACAAACACCAAAGACTGTGGAGAAGGTTAGTGGGAAAAGCTGCGGGAGTAGAAAGAGTTCGCGGTTCGGCTTCCTGCCCCCGGGGCAGCGGAGGTGGGGCAGCTACAGCTGTTGTTACTTCCAGCTCCAGGCCCACCTGGTGGGAGGAATTAAGTGGCGGATCAGAGCAGGGGTGCACGGCCTGCTGAAGATCTAAGCCCAGTCCGGGTTGGGGGTTGGGGAAGGAGCAGTGCTGGTGTGGCAGAGCTGGCACCTCCCCCCCAAACGTGGAACATAGAACTCTCTAGTCTACAAGCAGTCATACCCCACTGAAAAACTCAAAGGTCAAGTTAGTTGGCTGGGAATATGGCCAGGCAGCGAAAATGCACCGAGATTCAGTCTCAGACTTTGCATTCTTTCTTTGCTGACAAAGAAGACCAAAACATACAGCCTAAAGAAATCAATAAAGTGCAAGAGCCTACACCAAAAGCCTCCAAGAAAAACATGAACTGGTCCCAGGCCATGGAAGAGCTCAAAAAGGATTTGGAAAAGCAAGTTAGAGAAGTAGAGGAAAAATTGGGAAGAGAAATGAGAAGGATGCGAGAAAACCATGAAAAATAAGTCAATGACTTGCTAAAGGAGACCCAAAAAAATACTGAAAAATACACTGAAGGAAACAACACCCTAAAAAACAGACTAACTCAAATGGCAAAAGAGCTCCAAAAAGCCAATGAGGAGAAGAATGCCTTGAAAGGCAGAATTAGCCAAATGGAAAAGGAGGTCCAAAAGACCACTGAAGAAAATACTAATTTAAAAATTAGATTGGAGCAAGTAGAAGCTAGTGATTTTATGAGAAATCAAGATATTATAAAACAGAACCAAAGGAATGAAAAAATGGAAGATAATGTGAAATATCTCATTGGGAAAGCCAGTGACCTGGAAAATAGATCCAGGAGAGATAATGTAAAAATTATTGGACTACCTGAAAGCCATGATCAAAAAAAGAGCCTAGATACCATCTTTCAAGAAATTATCAAGGAGAACTGCCCTGATATTCTAGAGCCACAGGGCAAAATAGAAATTGAAAGAATCCATCGATCGCCTCCTCAAATAGATCCCAAAAAGAAATCTCCCAGGAATATTGTTGCCAAATTCCAGAGCTCCCAGATCAAGGAGAAAATACTGCAAGCAGCCAGAAAGAAACAATTTGAGTATTGTGGAAACCCAATCAGAATAACCCAAGATCTGGCAGCCTCTACATTAAGAGATCGAAGGGCTTGGAATATGATATTCCGGAGGTCAATGGAGCTAGGATTAAAACCTAGAATCACCTACCCAGCAAAACTGAGTATCATGCTCCAAGGCAAAATATGGATTTTCAATAAAATAGAGGACTTTCAAGCTTTCTCAGTGAAAAGACCAGAACTGAATAGAAAATTTGACTTTCAAACACAAGAATCAAGAGAAGCATGAAAAGGTAATCAAGAAAAAGAACAAGAAGAAGAAATTGCAAGGGACTTACTAAAGGTGAACTGTTTTGTTGACATTCCTACATGGAAAGATGATGTGTATGATTCATGAGACCTCAGTATTAGGGTAGCTGAAGGGAATATGCATACATATATGTTTATGTATATATGTGGGTGAATGTGTATGTATGTATGTATATATATATATATATATATATATATATATACAGAGAGAGAGAGAGAGAGAGAGAGAGAGAGAGAGAGAGAGAGCGGACACAGGGTGAGTTGAAGATGAAGGGAAGATATCTAAAAGAAATAAAATGAAATTAAGGGATGAGAGAGGAACATACTGAGAGAGGGAGATAAGGAGAGATAGAATGGGATGGATTATCTCCCATAAAGGTGGCAAGAGGAAGCAGTTCTGTGGGAGGAGGGGAGATGGCGGATGAGGGGGGGAATGAGTGAACATTGCTCTCATCAGATTTGGCCTAAGGAGGGAATACCACACATACCCAACTGGGAATCTTACCCCACAGGAAAGAAGAGGGAAGAAGATAAAAAAAATGGGGGGGATGATGGAGGGGAGGGCAGATGGGGGTGGAGGTA
Source organism: Trichosurus vulpecula (assembly GCF_011100635.1). Classification (NCBI taxonomy): domain Eukaryota; kingdom Metazoa; phylum Chordata; class Mammalia; order Diprotodontia; family Phalangeridae; genus Trichosurus; species Trichosurus vulpecula. Next base: position 206,129,481 of record NC_050578.1, on the reverse strand, counting down.
GTCAAAAACAAACACTTTCGAAAGGGGACAGGGTCAAGGGAGAAAATTCAATAAAGCGGGATGGGTTGGGAAGGAGCAAAATATGGTTAGTCTTTCACAACATGAGTATTGTGGAAGGGTTATACATAATGATACACATGTGGCCTATGTTGAATTGCTTGACTTCTTAGGGAGGGTGGGTGGGAAGGGAAGAGGGGAGAGAATTTGGAACTCAAAGTTTTAAAAACAGATGTTCAAAAACAAACAAAAATGTTTTTGCATGCAACAAGAAAATAAGATACACAGACAATGGGGCGTAAAAATTTATCTTGCCCTACAAGAAAGGAAGGGAAAAGGGGATGGGAGGGGAGTGGGGGGACAGAGGGGAGCGCTGACTGGGGAACAGGGCAACCAGAATATACGGCATCTTGGAGTGGGGGGGAGGGTAGAAATGGAGAGAAAATTTGTAATCCAAACTCTTGTGAAAATCAATGCTGAAAACTAAATATGTTAAATAAATTTTAAAAAAATTAAAAAAGAAAAAAAAGAAATTAAAAAAAATACAATTTTGACCCCAAGGACCCCCTGTAAAGGTCTTGAGGAACCTTAGGAGACCCTTGACAACACTTTGAGTACCCTTGTTGTAGAGACGTCTTTTTTGAGTATGAATTGGATTATATGGCCTCAGAGGTCTTTTCCAGCTATGAGATACCATGATCTAGGGGAATATAATGCTCCTTCAGATAGCTGGAGAGAATGATCAGCACTCTCCCTCCCTCTCCCCACCAACTTCTTCAGCATTCCAGGCTAAACATTATTTGTTTCTTCAACTGATCCTCTTAAGAGCATAGGATTTAGATCTAGAAAGGACGTAGAGATCATTTAGCCCAATGCCTTATGTTATAGGGAGGAAACTGGGGCATAAGGGCATGAAATGAATTGTTTGAAGTCGTACCGATAGTGAATAAAACAAGGATTGCAAAGCCAGGGCTTCTGACTTGGGATCTGGAGCTATTTCTAGTCCAGCCTTGTGGCTTCTTTTCAGGTCCCCTCCCCATCCTCCTAGTATCCTTTGGAAAGTTGTAATTATGGAAAGGGAAAAAAAGCATATGTTATACAGTATCATGCATGAGTTCAAGGTCAAGTTCGCCAAAGCCCAGCCTAGTTTGAAAACATCTTTCTCCTTCCTTCCTCTATTTCCCTTATTCCCCTGTTTAGGAAAATGTTCATTGTTTTAAAAAATCTAAAATTACTTTCAGACCATGTTTCTGTCATTTTAGATGTAGTTCAGGACTAAGTAAGGCATTACTGTTAAAGAAGCCAGAATCTGCCTGTCTCTGGCAACAAATCAATAAAAAAAGGCAAGATACAAATCACTGTACTGGGGCAGACTCTCTGCCCAGGCTGACAGGAGCTGCACAAGACCTATTTTTCCTGAAAGTAAAAACAAAGAAACAAAGAAAAAACCCTATTTAATGATTTATTTTACTTGTTAGAAACTTACCCTCATAAGAGTTGAAAGGACAGGAACAGTAAGAAGAAAGACTTAGGGGTTAGGAGCCAGGAACTAAAATGTCAGCTCAGCCATTAATTCCCTATGATTCCCTATAATTACCTAAAACACCTACAAACTCCTTGAGGTCAGGCATCGTGTCATTTTTCATCTTTGGATTCTCTTGTGTCTAGCTCCTCGCTTTGCATGTATTAGGTACTCAAGGCATGTTTTTATTTGAATTGATTACCTCCGAGGCCCTTTTCAGCTCTTAAGATCCTGTGATTACCATAGACAGGTAGGGTCAACATGCCCAATGGAGTAAAGTGTGAAAGTTTCAGGAAAGTCGATTTCAACTTGATATAAGGCCAAAAAAATCCTACCAGTTAAATTTGTGCACAAATAGAACAGGCTGTCCCAGAACACTGGGAGTTCCCAACACTGGAAAGATTTAGTCAGAGGATTCTGCTAAAGAGTTTGCCCAGATGACCTCTGTGGACCCTTTCTATACTATGGTTTTTAAAGCCATTCCTTTTTTTATCCTCAGTTTCCCTTTTGTTACAGGGAGGGGATTTAATTTTAAATTAGATTTACTACAGAAATATTAGTTTTATAGTAGAAAGGTAATTAATTTGCTGTACAGGAAGAAATAACAAGAGCCTTTTCTTTTTCTACAAGAAATTAAGATATACTGCTAGAATTCAGATGTAGTTAAATGGGAATAGCTATTGCCAAGCAGGATGTAGATATTAGTATATTGTTGGAACTAATGACATTTTAGGGCTTTTTCAAATTTTTTAATTTATGAGGTAGTGTAGCATAGAGTAAGTTAAGTCAGCAAGCATTTATTAAGCACCTAGTATGTGCCAGGACTGAGCTAAGCATTGGGGTTACAAATAAAGATAAAAACAGCCCTGCTCTCAAGGAGTTAACAATTAAGTAGGGGAGACAAAATGCAAATAACTATGTACATACAAGACATGTTCAGATTAAAATTGGAGGTAATCTCAGGGAGGAAGCATTAGCATTAAGATGGACTGGGAAAAGCTTCCTGCAGAAGGCTAGGTTTTAGCTAAGACTCGAAGCCAGGGTAGCCAAGAGACAGAGATGAGGAGGCAGAGTATTCCAGGAAAGAGGGACTAGGGACAGTCAGCCAGTGAAAATGCCCAGAGTCAGGAGATGGAGTGCCTTTTGGGAGGAAGGGCCAGGAGACCAGTGCCATTCTATGTCACTGGATCATAGAACACATGGGAGTAAGGGAGAACCCAGAATCTATCATGGCAAACATCACCAAAGAAGACAAAAGAGAGAACAATAGGTTGGGAAGGCAAATACACAGAAGGACAGCCTAGAAGAAGAGAAGCAAAAATTAGTAACATTAAAAGAAAATCGACCCACTACTGAAGAAAAACAAAGAGCACAGCCAACCTAAGGATCATAGAAGAAGACTAGAAGGTAGGAAGTGGTCAGGTTATAAAAGACTTAAAAAGCTAAAGAGAGGATTTTCTCTTTGATCCTGGAGGTAATAGGGATCTATTGGAGTTTAGAATAATAGGTTTAGTCTCAGGAGACACATGAATTCAAACCCCGCTTCTGACATTTATCAGTTGTGTGCTCCTCAGCACATCACTTTTTAACCAATCGAAGCCTCAGTTTTCTCTACTGTAAAATGAGAATGCTAACACTACCTACATCACTAGATTAAAGTAAGAAAAGTACTTTGCAAACCTCAAAACACTATGTAAATGAATTATTTTATTGCTATGTTGTGACTCATTGAGAATGAGACCACTTTCAAGTAAAATCACAGTCAATCTTAATGATGGTACCAGTGAAGAGGAGTCTGGAACAACATAGTATCTCTGAAAGAACGGTTGTTGAGTTAGCATTTCTCTGTTGGAATTGTAGCTCACAGTGTGACCACTGGCAAATCATGTCTGGCCCTTGGGTCTTTCCTCTAAAAAATGGGCATAGTGATACACATTACCACTGTCACAGGAATATTATGAGGAAAACCCTTTGCATATTTTAAAGACTTAAAGATGCAGCTTTTGAGTGTCAAAATGCCTCGGTGTTTAGGGCGCTGTGGGTGCTGTCTTTGTTTTAAGAAGCTCCAGTTATTTTTTCAAATACGTACTATTTCTATTCTACTTTCCAGTTTTTAGCTTTTTAAAATTTTCTTTATGGCTATTATCCCTTATTTGTTGTGACTTAATAGAAAAGAAAAAAACATATATAGTGCCTACTTTGTGCCAAGCATTGCGCTAAGTGTTGTAGATACAAAGAAAGGCAAAAGTCAGAGATCTAAAACATCAATTCAGAGAGTTGTGTTAAGGAACATCCTAGGATGGTAAACCTTTAAAGTACTCTAGAAATGTGCTGCTGTTTCATAAGTGACTTTGTTCAGGATTACCAGGTGAGTTCCCAGACCAGCCAGGTATATAACCAGTTGAATGTAATGGAGTAGTGGAAGAATTGGAGTCAGGAGGCCAAGGTTCTGGCCCAGCATCAGTCATTAATTAGCTGTGGAACAAGGCTGCTTTCCTCTCTGCAAAATGAAAGATTTGAACTGGCTTCTGGCTAAGATCCTAGGCTACATGCAGATATTTTGTACTAATGGTGTCACGGAAATAGCATCAACAACCTCCAAAGTCAGTGGCTATGTGGGGTGAATTTTAACTGATTATTGTGCCATGCTGGGCTGGCCTGAAGCTGATTGACAGATTGACTGGCTTATGGTGACAGGTAGCGCTGAACAGGTGTTCCACCTTCCCTCCACTCTTTCGGTACAAGGTCATAGGCAGCAGCCTATGGATGAAGAATATGGTAGTCCTCTGTGGAAACACTGACCACTCAGGAATCCTCAGATTGAGTTTAATTATGGTATAATGGGAAGAACGAGAGATGAGACTCAAAGTCTCTCTTCAAATTCTGCCCTGGTTACTTTTAAGTCACATGGTACCAAACAACTTATTTCCCTACTTAGACTTCAGTTTCTTCATCTATTAGAATGGTGGCTAGACCAGATTATTTCTAAGAGTCTCTCTCTCTCTCTCTCTCTCTCTCTCTCTCTCTCTCTCTCTCTCTCTCTCTTTTTCTCTCTCTCTCTCTTTCTCTCTCTCTCTTTCTCTCTCTCTCTCTCTCTCTCTCTCTCTCTCTCTCTCTCTCTCTCTCTCTCTCCCTCCCTCCCTCCCTCTCTCTCTCTCTCTCTATCTATCTCTCTCTCTCCCTCCCTCCCTTCCTCTCCCCTCCCTCGCTCTCCTCTTTCTCTGTCTCCCTCCCTTTTCTCTCTCCCTCCCTCCCCTTCCCTTCTTCTCTTCTCCCCTCCTCTCTCACTTTTTCCATCCTCCTTCTTCCTCCTCCTCCTCTTCCTCCTTTTTCTCCTTCTTCTTCTTCCTTCTTTTCTTCTTCCTTCTTCTTCTCCTCCTCCTCCTCTTCTTCCTCCTCCTCCTCCTCTTCTTCCTCCTCCTCCTCCTTTCTTCTTTTCTCTCCATCCCTCTCTCTCTCTCCCTCTCCCCCCTTTCTAGATCATATGACCCTATGTCACTAACTCATAAATAACTGGAGAAACAGACAGGAAGATCTTTCATCTGGGACCCAGTTCATAGTAGGATAGCACTCCCAAATGCCTTGGTGTGGTTATGGCTCTGCTAAGGTTTCTTTTGGCCTGAATTCTTTGTTTCTAGGGACACCTGGTTTACATCTAACCCATCCCTGTGAAATGGATTCTCCATCCTATCTAGATTGCTGCAGTTATGGTTTCTATTTATGCCTCTGGCTGCCTCCAGCTTTGGCATCCCTAACTCCATGCTTGCCTGTGACCTACTAACCCGGACTCTTCCCTTCTACTTTTTCCAGTGGTGACTCAGACCACCAGTTATTCTAATACTAGCCCACTGGGGTATACTTCCCCCCTTCTACCTAAGAACATTTTCTGTGAATTCAAATCAGCAAACATTTTGTTATTTTCTTTTGCGTGCCTAATGTAATGCCTGGTATAATAATATGCTACTATTAGAGATGGAAAGAATCTTAATATGTAATAGTTCACATTTATGCAGCACTTTAAAGTTGACAAAGTACCCCTTCCTCACCACAATTCAATAGGCTAGGTAAGGAATCTATTATTAGGTCCATTTTATGGAGGAGGAAACTGAGGCAAAAAAGCTGTTAAGTGGCTTGCCCATAGTGTCAGAGCCCAGACTAGAACCCAAGCCTCCTGAACCTGAGAAGAACATTCCTTCCACACCCCCTGCTGACTCAAACACTCTGTGTTCTCTGTTCAGCAGTCCCTTCCAGCTCTCAAATTTTATCAGTTCATAAGTGTTTCCTTTGTCCTTGGAGCACAGAGTAGATAAATGTTTCTGGAATGAAGGAAGGAATGTTGCCATGCTTTATGCAGTTTCTTTTATGTAATTAGGAGTTTGAAAATATAAACTTATGTATTGGCTCAACTGTCAAACAATGTCAAAAACCAATTGTTTCAAGTAGCTTCTCTACAAAATCAGTAGCAAGTGGTCCATCCTGCTTGCTTCCCAAAAGACTGCCAGCTACAGACCCAGTAATTATAGTGTCCACCTTCAAGTCCCTTCCCTGATTAGTGTGACAAGAGAAACCTCCTCCCTCAATCTGTCTCCTGCTAATTACTCATCTGTCACCTGTTGATCTTATTTTTCTGCTTTTCATTCTGAGTCACTTGACAGGCTCCAGATCCCTGTCTCCAAGGATCAGTCATGGATATTAGAGCTCGAATAGATCATAGAGATCTTTTGATCCAACCCCTTCATTTTGCCGATGAGAAATCTGAGGCCTAGAAGAGAGAAGTGACTGGATCAAGGTCACACAGCACTTAGCCATCAAGCCCAGGCTCAAACTCTTACATCTCAACCCTACTGCCCAGGTCTCCTGGGCTAAGACCAAAGTTTTCCTAAACTACATTGTCTCTTTGAAATGGTAATGCTATGAAAAGCATTACTTCCAGAAGATCTGGGTTCAAATTCTGCCTTAGACAATTCCTAGCTATGTGTCCCTGGAAAAATTCTATAATCTTTCTCAGCTTCAGTTTCTTCATTAGTAACCTGGAGAAGTATAATAGCACTTAACTCACAGGATTGTTGTGAGGTTCAAATCAGATCACATATATAAAGTGCTTTACAAACCTTAAAATACTATATAAACTCTAGTCATTATTCTATTATCTTGTAAAACACTTTGCAAATATCAAAGAGCTATGTAAATTTGAAATGGTATTATTACTAGATCCTTGGGGCAATTAAAAATGTTGGATTTGGAATCCAAAAACCTAAGGAATATTTTCAAAGACCTGATATTAGAATTCCAGAAGATTAAAGCAGGAAGGAAACCTAGGGACCAATTAATTCAATTTTCCCCTTTTACAGATTAGGAAACTAAACTGAGACCTAAAGAGGAAATATGACTTACCCAAGGTCATCTAGAGGTGAGTGGCAGATCAGGGAACTCAGGTATCTTGACTTTCATTCTTCTGGTATTTTTTCCTACCCTAGTTTCTCCCCTGCATGTCAAGTTTAAATCAACTCATCTTAATGAAGGTGACATTAGCAGTACCTACATATTCTTAACCCAAGCGTTATGAGGATGGGTGAAACACACTTGAAGAACTTGACTTTTGTATCACAAAAAGTATTTTTACAAACACCTCAAACCATTTATATAGGCCTGTGAATCACAGGTTGCTCTATACCAGATAACATTTGAGTGAACACCGGACCAGGTGTGAATGGAGGTGCCTACACACAAAACATTGTTATTTGTCACAGCACCAGTCCTTCTATGTCTCCACATGTGAAATTAGGCATTGCTTTACTTTCTTGCCAACACAATCATCCCTGCAGCAGAGCCCTGGCTGCAAAGACAGAGAGAAACACTAGGAAAGAGAACTCAGAGGAGCCCTGGGTTCAAACCCTGCCTCTTTGTCTACTATGCAGGTGTGACCTTGGGCAGATTAATTCCTCACTGCAGATCTCAGTTTCCTTATCTGTAAGCTAAGAGGATTGGACAACATGCCCTCCTTTAAATCTGCCATGCCATGATATTGTTGAGTCAGAATAATTGGAGGATGGGTGTGGTGGTTGCCATAGATTCCATTGGTGGACTGCTCATTATACACGTAGTGTTTTGTATTTGTTTCAGCGTATTCACTTACACCTTCTCATTTTCTCTCCCTCTGATTACCTGTTCGATCTGGGGAGAGTGACTTCCCCTCTCTGGGGTGTTGGTTACATCATCTGTGAAGTGAAGACTTTCACCCAATGGATAAGGAATCGATTTGAATTTCTTTTATAATAAATGAAAGGGAACATTGTATCTACTCCATATGTATCATGTATTCTATACATACATATATATATATATATATATGTGTGTGTGTGTGTGTGTGTGTCTATATATATATGTATATATATATTTATATACACATACATATATGTTATCTTCCCCTTCCCTTATTACAAGACCTGAGTTCAAATTCTACCTTAGACATTTACTAGCTGTGCAACCCTGGGCAAGTCT